>NC_090923.1:338334757-338637787 GCF_040938575.1 Ambystoma mexicanum | reverse complement strand
TCTACCCTTCGCTGAGATGAGTAAACTCTCACTTTTATAGGAACTTGTCCTCTGATTGCGGAAAGTAGGTTGATTGTTGTAGTGATTCTCACTCGTATGAACACTTGTCCTTTCACTGGGACGAGTAGGCTGTTTGTGTCCTTGGTCCCTGCATCAACTCCTGGGTCTCCCGCCTCTCCAGTTACCTTCTTGTCCATGGGCTGTCACCGGGTCTGGATCGGGATGACACTTGGAGTCTGAACGGCTTCTGCATTCACTCTGACACTTTTTGGTTCTTCTTTGCGACCCGGCAGGGCCAGCTTAGAAACCTTCGGTGTTATTGGACTGAACAGTCCATCTTCTATTGGCCACACCACCGCTCTCCTGGTTCTCCGTCGCTCAGAGTACTCTTCCCCTGCACGGCTCGGCTCTCCGCTGTGTTCCTCCTGGTTGCATCCACATGCCGTATCCTCCCGACAGGGGGCTCATCCTGTTCTCACCATCTTCCACGTTTTCGTTTTCTGCTGAGCATTCCCACTTGTTCTTCGTCGTCCCAGTTTGGGTGGCTTTCAACCATTGAGCGATCAGCATTAAACTTTTCAAGTTTGCATGTGTGGTGTAATGCTGCAATAAAAAACACTGGCTTGTTCCAATGGATTTTTCTGAACCCTTGATTGTACTGATGGCTCACAAGAAAGGGTTTCATATAGTTACTCAAGGGAATGGGAGATAATTTCCCCAAAAGGTGAGTCGGTCCTTGTGAGGTCTCTCATACTGCCACCCCTAGGGGGAATGTTGAATAGCGGGCTCCCCTCCAAAGCCTCACAAGGAAAAACCTCTTCTCTGAAGTGACGAAATCCTATGATTCGTCTAAACTGCAGTCCAAAAAGGACTTGGACGGGAAAGCTGAGAAATTGAAAAGAGATGGAGCAGATTGTTGGAGTTAATGTGCACCCAGAGGGGAGAAGGATGCCCTCGTGGACGTGTTGCAGTCTCGGTTCTGCTTGTCTGACTTGCTTTGTTTCCATTGTTTTAATACATTTTTATTTAATCGTTTGATTCACATGTGGGTGCCATTTCAGTGAAAGCATTGCAGTGCTAGTGTTTATTATGCACAGCAGCTTTATTTTTTATCTTCCTATGTAATCCTTTGAATTGCTGTTTTCGAACTACCTTGCTGCTTTTAAATGGCCTTCTTGCGGAATGCTCCATGCTCTGCTTAATGAGCAGGGTGGCCGCTCCCATGGAATTTGACTCGCAGGCGTATCTCTATGCACTCTGTCAGAGGAGCTTGTTTCTCCTTCATTGAACTGCTTTGCAGTGCTGGAACGGCAGTCTGTCTTCCATCGCCATCCAGGGATTGGACTAGCGTGATGCACAATAATACTTCATGTGTAGATTGCGACGCATGAGCGCAGTGGGTGTGCGCTGTAGTCACACCCAAGCCTAGCCCTGCTGCACTCATCTGGGCTCTAGGCCCGCCCCCATCCAAATTGCTATACTCGACAATCTTTACTGAAGTTGGTACCACCTGATACTGGGTTTCCGTCTAGTCTGTCTATCAAGGTTGCCTGTAATCACTTCATCTTGTGTGATTGAAACTCTTGCATAGCGCCCTTTACTACTTAAATAATTGCTCTTTGGTGGCTCATATGTGACCCTCTTTCCGAACATAACCCTGATTTAGTCTTTATGACCGAAATTTGGCTGACAACCTTGTCCCTTGACTTGGTTCAAGTGTTGCCTGATGGCTTCTCTATCTTAAAAGTGGATAGAGATGCTGCTTCTCCCAAAGGTGGCGTTGCCCTGATCTATAGTAACAATGTGTCCTGCTCTCTGCTACCAATTGTGATGTACAAATTGAATTTTGATTTGCCTGCATTTCTGTTTCGTCCTCTTTTACTGTTCACATGTTGGTGGTCTATAGCCCTACACCTTTAAATATCCCTTGCCTCGTTTATCACTGATTTAGCGTTATCCTATCAAAACCTGGTTGTGGATGGCAATTTCAACATCTGGCTTGAAGTCTTGGATGACCCTATTGGGACTTCTTTCTGCTCCTGTATGCAGGGGTTTCCCTGCATCAACATTGGGTGGATCCCACCCACAACCGAGGTCACACGCTTGATCCGATATTTGCTTTGCCTTCACTAGTTCAAGCACTGTCTTGTCTTTGAACTTGGACTGATTATTTTCTGATTCCGTTTCAAATAATGCTTCCTGTCTCGGTCTCCTAAAACATTCTTGAACTGAAAAGACGTTGGAACTACGCCCTGGCACATATTATTAATTCTAATTTTGTTGCCCTTTCAGTTGATTCTCCTTCACCTTTGGCAAATCTCACCATCGCCTTCACTAATGCAGCCGATACATTTGCTCCTTTCAAACGAATGTGTAAATCATTGCGCCCTTCAGCTTCTTGGTACACACCAGAACTTAAAGCTATGCATTTACAACTGCATCAAGCTGCACGTAAATGGCGTCAAGAATATTGGACTATACAGAAGGCTATCTTGAAAGAGAAACGGGCAGCATACCAGAGCTATTAGAGTTCCAAGTGCTCTTATGCAAAGTAATTATCTGTTGCAGAAAATACTATTAAGCATTTATTTCAAACTAGAAGGGACTTGACGTGTGCCCAACTAGTATGCTGTCATCAATGCCCATCCTTGTGCCCGCATCCCAGTGTAGGCCTTCACCGGTGTCGTGTGTCTAATTTGTCCTGCTGCCAATGAGTAATAAATCCTCTTCCCGTAATAAATCTGTTCCCAATTTCTATAAAGACTTTGGTGCCTTCATTGTGTTCCCACTTTTCAGTGCAGCCTGCCTGTTATTGCCAGGGGGGGGGGGAACCCAGTCCGTCTGCATACACAACACACCCCTACCGGGTCTGTTGACTCCCTGATCCAAAACTGTGGCCCTGTCTGGGGTCTCCCTCGCGGCTTCCCCCATTTTGGCCTGCCTCCCACTTCCACAGCTGCTGACTTAACTACTGCCTCAAAAAAACGTCATCAAGAAAGGGAGAAGGGAAATGGGGTGGAAATGTTGAGGCAGGAACAGGTCTGGATTTTCCTTCCTTCTGTACCGGCCTCCCAGAGCCTATGTGAAAAAGCTACCTGCTTTTTTTTCTTGAGAAAATAGTAATGTCAGAGATTGTGTTACCTGCTCATTCTGAAATCGTGACTGTCCCCTTTTCTGTGGAGGAAGAACTAGGAAGAACTAGAGAGGGGGAGGAGTAGGAGGAGGATTGAAGGAAGGAAGGTAGGAAGGACTACTACTCAGTCAGAACACTTGGCCAGCAGGCAAAAAAGAGACCCAGAGTCCTCGCTCCACAGGCTTATATAAGGCTGTTGCTCCACCTATTCCAGGGCCATCCCCCCTGGCACAGGCAAGTGCTGCCTGGGTTGTTTCCAGGGGAGATGTGATGAGAAGCTTTCAGGTATTCTGTGAGAGCACATAGAGGGCAACATTCACCAGCGAGGGAATCAAGTCGCTAGACCGAGTGACAGGATGGAAAAAAGGCAGAGAGCACAGCATTAATCAGGGGGAAGAGCAGAGCCTTGAATTGACAACGGAAGGAGAGGTGGTCCTGAACTTGGCGCAGTGGAAGAGGAAGCCGATTCCACAGCTGGGCAGCACAGACATATGGATGCTGCCATTTGCACACAGGCGTCTTAGATCCTTTTCAGGCGGGTTTCCACCTTCTCATCGGCACTAAATCTGACTGGGCTCTAGGGCGTCCTTGCGCAGGAGTAGTACTTTTAACCGTTCCACCGCCCGCTACGGTTTTGGGAACTTTGATTAACAGCAACACAGGGCTCTGCAACCCCAGCAGAGGAGGAGGGTTGGGATCATGATGGTTGGATAGGGAATGGGTATTGGGGTAACCGGTAAGAGGGTTAAGGAAGAGAATGTGATGCAAAGGGGGATATTAGGAAAGGTATTGCAGCTTAGTGCACTCTCCAGGTGAGTGCTGGTTTTAGAACTCACACATGCATACTGGCATACACACTAGCATTAGGGGTGTCACGGTATTGGTTTTATGGCGGTATGATAAACCTCTTGCCAAATGACGGTATATCGTGGTTATCGCGGTATAGCAGGTGGAGTTAACTAAGCCTAACAAATATTTCAGGTCAGAAATTGTCAGCATTTTTCAAACTTGTCTCAGTACATTTTTAGCTGATCCTCCAGGAATCTAACATGGCTGCAGATCTGGTCTTTCATGGCGCTCACTTGTTGATCGCCTTGAATGAAAGAGTGACTAGTGGAATTGTTCAAAATGCACATTTTGAGCAATGAGCTTGCTGCTCAGTCACAGGTCATCGCTTTGAAAATCGGCCTCGACCTGCATTGCATTATTTTGGTAACACATGGAATGGGCATCATGACCCCTCGCTGTGATCAGTCATAAAAGTTTGTTTTGATAACACTTTATCCAATTGGAGGGAGAAAAGTCACTCATGTGAGGTATGAAAGCCCATGTCATTGTTTTTGTCAAAATATCATAGCCAACACACACTCACTGAAAAGTTGCATATTTATCAACTCACTATAGCTTGTTTACCATCTACCTGCTGTATTATAAAGGTCTGATGTTGGAGTCACCACTGACCATGTGATCCTAACAGGACCGCGTTCAGTGGGCGCTGTTGATTTCTTTCAATACATGTTCATTTACCTTCTTGAAGATAGTGGCACAAACTTTCTAAAAATGGCAGTTAAAATACATATTGGCACAAATATGGCCTAGAACACCCCCTCACCACAGTCCCATCGATGCCATTTTCCCCATGTCTGAGCGCATTAGGACCCTTGTCATGTGAGTTGAGACAATGGAATGTTTTCATGGATGGTGTCACAAATCGAGGATAGACCTGACAAATATCTCACCCCCATTGCTCTGGATACTTAAGATTGAATGTAGAATCTGTCCTGCCTGCTTGAGTCCAGTGCCATATGGAGAAGGCAGGTGAAGGATCAAGCGAAGCGACAACTCTAGTGCCAGTTTGCAAATCTACAGGCAGGGCAGTGGGCATGGGGGGAGGGGGTCAGTTTATATACTAGCACAAATCACTGATAGTTCTGTAGACTGTATGAACAATGGGCCTAACGTTTTTTGTGGACATGCATCAGTAGGGCATCCAGTTGATCCCCTCCCCCATTGAATTCTGGGATGTGTATTTCCACAGCTTTCAAATTGGTGCGAAAACTACAAATCGGCTCATCTTTAACCCGACTCTACTGATCACAGAGAAAGCGCAGTCACAGCATCAAAGCTGCATTTAGTAATGTGGCCTCACTTTCACTATGCTCTTGTCTGCCAAACAAGGCCCCCTTGGCAGACGCTGCAACATCCCACAGTGCAAAATCCAGACTGTGCAGCACTTGCTTACTGCAGCCTTTCCGAATCAGATTGAAAAGCTCACTTAATAGCTGCAGGCCCTAAATGGTATACCAGTATAAACAACTTGACGGTTATTATAGTTGAATTAAGCTGTTCACGGTATCTGTAAATGGTATACCGTTATACCGTTACACCCCTAACTACCATACACTGTATTGCTTACAAACATACCATATGCTTACAGACATACACATTAGCTTAAATATGTACAGTTTACAGTGTTTTCATATATCAGTAGGGCACTTGGCTTGCTCGTCTTGGAGTGTATCGTGCCCATGTTGTCCCTTTAGTGCTCTTGAGAGTCTGGTTGCTGCAAGAAAGGTGCAACTGTTAGTGCCCCAAGGTTTATGCCGCACGTGGCTCATCACAGGTGCCTTCTTATACAAGGTTCACATGTGCTTCCAAACAAACATGCACATATGCTGGATTTCAGCTAACGTGGCCCCACAAGACCCTCAGTAGTTAGTAGCATGCAAATGCGGTTAGTGATCCCTGTGGGGGGTCTCTTTGGTGGTGCCTGTCATTGGGCAATGCACGCAGGGTGATGGCATGCGTGACTCTGGTTGTGTGCTAATGCGCATCTTCACTTGGCTCTCTCAGTGGCAGGGGCTGGATGATCCGGTGGGGTGAGGCCCCCTTCGCGACCCCCACCGCCGCCCCCCTTGCTTCCCCAGTAACAATGGAGCACTGCAGCAATCTTTCTGTAACAAGGGGCTGATGTTTCTCTCTGGTGGTGCGTGGCCCCTCGCGTAGACTAACTGTACTGGAGCTTGCTGGGAACACGTCTTCTCTGGTAGGCATCTCGAGTGCAAGCCCCAATCTTACGGTCCTCTGCATGCATGTTGGTGGGCAGCCACACCCAACTTGTGTAGTTATTGGCCCAGGTGTTCCTGCGTAATGTAGTCTTTCTGCATTTCCTCCTGCAAAAAGGGTAGGGGAGACTTTTGTAGGGAAGCACATCCCAGGTCATTTTCCTGGTGCGTTTTTGTTGCGTGTCTCTTGTTAGACATGGCTTACCTACCTACCTGCCTGGTACAGGGGTTAAGCAGTCTGTGTCTTGCCCCTAACCCGAACAGAATCAGTCCTGGTATCAGTAATTAACGGCTTTATCATGATCCGTGATCTGAGTGGGGCGGCTGGACTCATTTTATTCTTTCTGCTGCATTCAACACTATAGACCATGCCACCCTCCTGTTCAGGATGCAGTGGTCCGGCATTGCTGGTACAGTTTTTAACCGCTTTGCTGCTTTTCTTTCTGCTTGCTCTCAATCGGTTTTCCTTTCTCCATATAGACCCTCCCCAGTTTCCCTTACTTCTTGAGTTCCTCAAGGTTCTGTACTTTCACCTGGCTTTTTAATATTTACATTCAACCTTTGGCTAAGCTCATCCACTCCCATGGCTTCTGTTTCTACTGCTACGCTGATGGCATCCAGATTCTTTTTAGGCTGGACTTTGAGCGAGCATGCACGTCACTAGTCTTGGGTGTTTTGTGAGTGGATGGCTATAAATTGAATGGCGATGAAACAGAGGTGTTAGTGGGTCCGTACTCTCATGCAGAGCCACTTTGGACCTCTGATTTCTGGCCACTTTCATTAGGTACCATTCCTTTTCCTGCACAGGTTGTAAATAAATCCTGGTGTCAAATTAACATCTTCTCTTTCACTTGAGTCCCAGATTAGTGCCATCTGTAGCACTGGCTTTTTCAAGCTGAAACAACCTAAACGGGTACTTCGCTACATTCCTTCAAGTTACCATGCCCCTGTCATAGTGGCTACTTTTAATGGCAGTCTGGATTATTGTGACGCTACATTACTTGTTCAACCATCTTTTCGCCTTAATAGGCTTAAAGTCCTACAGATTACTGCAGTTTGCCTGGTCATCGGGAACTCCTATGGTTAGCCTACCTCTGTCTTGTAGGAAACTCCATTGGCTTCTTGTGGCGGCAAAAGTTCAGTTTAAAGTATTGTGCTTAAAACATCGAGCTTTTTACAAGCAAAGTCTTCTCTCCCTTCCAGAAAGAGTTCTCCACTTTGCCTTTCTCGAGTACTGTGCTTCTACCATGTTGCTCCTTGATGTTCCCTGCCACCGGCTTGCCGTCCTGGAGGCCAGGTGTTCTCTATTGCTGGCCCTAAACTCTGGAATTTGATCCCTTTTTTCTTGAGGGCCAACTTATTTGTTTTGCTGATCTTGCCTTTTTTCTTTTTTGCATTCTCGTTTAGCACCATGATGCCACTGGTGACAGTTGCACTACACAAATATCTGATAGATCGATACATTCTGTGCTCTATTTAGAAAAATGATTTAACAAACAAGTCAATCTTTTATGTTGGTACAGAAGATTGTGTCACAGGTAGACTGCAGCATAGGCCTGCTACTTTACCTTCATGTCTAATATCAAGGATGTCCGGAGGTTGTGCCGGGTGCGTATGTTGTAGCTATCATCATGAAGCTATGCTATGATCAGGAATGACATTGCCGCACAGTTATGGTTTTTGGAATGCCGTACTCCATTAGATGATAAACCGCCCATTCCAAAACTGATTGCAGGCTTCCTTTTCAGAGCAGACAAATGCAGTATATTAACTTCACAATATTTAAATTTTTGAGATTGGCTTGTGGCCAATATTCCCAGATGTGAGTTATGAAGAATGTTTGAGGTTATGGAATGATGCTCAACTTAGGTCAGTAGTTACAGGGAGCTGTGCTAAATGTGTGCAGCATTCACTCCTACTCACTCTAGGCAGTATGTTCTAGTGTACTGGTTGAGCCCAGTGCAGGCATTCATTGACTATGATGAGTGAGGGAAAGTTTGAGTATGTGAATGGGTGAGTGTGTCCGGGTGAGTAAATAGGCATATTGGTGAGGGGAAAACTGAGGGACTGGATAGCTATTTTGGTAGATCATGTGCATGGGAATAGTTACTGAGTAGAGCGTGTAGTCTAGTTGTGAGAGGGAGTACATGGGAGAATGAGTACATGGGTGAGTGCTTCACCAGAGGTGTGCCCTCAAGATGTCAACATTGTTGGTGCAGAGGACATCCCTTCAGTTACAGAATGGTGCCACATCGTCCACAAAGTGCACAGGTCTGCACGTACAATCCACTAATTTCTGCCAGGCACTCGTGGGTAGTGGTTTGCTAGCGGCGTTTTAGCCGTATCCTTGGCAGACAATTGGTAGGAGGGGGCAAGATGCGGACTGAAGCAAACGTAGCAGATGGTAAGGAAAAAAGTTGCAGTGATTGGGCCTTACTCGGGGAATTTGGAAATGACTGTTTACTACCGGTGCATGCTGGGTCTGTGGTAAACAAATGATTGGAAAAAGGCAGGTGGTAGCCACGCGTAGAACTTTGAAAAACTTCAGGATCGAGGAGGCCAATAATAAAACATTACATTATGTGTCTGCATAAAAACATTTTTTGAGAAGGAATGAACATGGGAGTTCTTGCCAGTTTAGTGTCAATTAATTGGGTTGTTCATCTATTGCTCCAACCCCCCCCCCCCCCCGTGTTATTTGGTGTAGTCCTAGGAAATTGTGCATGGGCCGCACAAATACCTAAGCAACATTGGTGTGCTGATCAGACTGCAGGGGAGAGACCATCACGTGCCTTTCATGTAATCCCTGAACCTGCAATCTCTGATGTTCAGATGTTTTATATTTCAACTACCATGACCCCTTATCATGGCCTATGCTAGCTAGGGCTGAGGGTCCACGTCATCTGAAGAGCCGAGGATTACAGATGCTTGCTGTAAACTGTGACCGATGAGGCAAACTTTCCTTCAACAAGGGAGAAGTATGAGGGGGGTCCCCGCTCCAGCACACCTAGGAGATGACCGGCAGAGGGAAAGCGGCACCACGGGAACATGTGCCCAAGCCTACGACCCTCCTTTTCTGCAATAGTCCACGCTCGATGAGACCAAGGTGTTGATCGGAGCCACGTGAAGGAGAAGTGGAGAACCCTCGGGAACGCAGTTGGAATCACTTAATGGTTCCATTTAAAAGTCCATGAATCGGAGTAAGGTTACAACCCTTTCTGCCTGGACTGGTGCATAGGCCGAGTGCAGTGGCACCCGCTGATCTGTGTAGGAGGAATTCAGTCGATTCAACTTGACCCAGCGCGTGCACAGAATTGAAGGGTAAACATGACTGGAAGGAGCGCCCACGCTCCTCCACACTACTTTCACAATGTAGCGCATTCAAGGAGAGCGGGACAGTGTCTAATTTACATATGCATTTGTGGAACTATGCTGCAATTGTTAACCTTAATCATGGGGTCGCTAAATATGATGAGCAGAGCTTGCAGGCTTTGCAGATTTGTTTTAGTCATTGTGAGCGATGCGGAAGTGACGACGTTGGGCGGGATGAGGTTAATAGTTTGTCACCATTACTGGTTTTAAAGGAACTCTGAATGTCCTCAGCACTTTCTTTCTATGCCGATTACTGCTATCTGGTAGTGACCTGTTTTCCTTTATGCCACCGGGTACTCATGTCCCAAGTTACGATGTATGCAAAACTAAAGTTTGGTGGCTGTAAGCTTTTAAATGCATTGCTCAGGGAAACCCTCCAGGCCATTGTTTGAGCCTGCCGTGCCGTTACAGAAATACTCTGTGAAAATCGAGCTGGGTCCCAGCCCAAAAGCGGCTGTGCAGTCCAAACTGTTGGGTTGCAGCCCTTTTGCACAAGACCCGAAGCAACGCCAGACAAGTTTCGGCCTCTTTGGGCACGTCCGTCCTTAGGATTTCCCAGCTCTCTCCTCGGTGATGAAGAATGTGTTGTTCACTTATGTATAAATGCACCCATTCCATGTGTACAATAGCGATTGGCCTCCCTCCTGCTGGTTTTACAAGTCTCCCGCCCCCTTTTAGTCCGGATGTTTTACAGTCTTCTCGTCAAGTTGCTGCACTCTGGAGGGAACGGGCACTGGGGTCATGGTAGGCGGCTAATTGCCTTAATTACAGCTTAGCTGAGCATCCTATTTGCACAGAAATTTAATACAACTATTCACATATTTTTAATGCGGAACTGAGCACTATGGATAACAAAAGGAACAAACGCATGCCTTTTACACGTGATTGGTCAACGTGTCTGAGCCTGTGGGACCAGAAGGCACAGAGGACATAAATGGTGCCTTTGAAAGATCTTCCTGTGTTTATAAAAAAAACCCCGCATGGGTAAGTGGCACGTAACGCTACCTTCCTCGAAGCTACTGAATATTTCCCAATTTCCCGCTTTGCTTTCTGTTACACCCCCGCCCACCCACCCCTTTTCCACCTGTGGCCGATTTTCTTCATTGAAGTAATTTTTAAGGCACAGTATTTGGGTTTCGTGTCTCCGTTTGAGTCTGCGCCCAGGACTACAGCGTTTGTAAATCTTGGAGTGTTTCTAGTTTAACAGCATCCTGAGGAATTGTACACTGATAAATAGCACAAAGTGAAAATTACAAATATTTTCCGCGACTTCCACGTTCAGTGGGTCCTGCGGGTGCTATGCCCGTCTAGAGCAGTACATGTTTCTAGGTTACTCGAAGCAAAACGCCCTCCTAGTTACCTATTGGCCTCGGTACCTCTTCTGGGGCCATATTTTTCTCTGTGGGGAGTTGCGTTTGTGGTTGTACGCGGTTGAATATTGTGCATTAGCAGATTGCAGAAACCTTTCAAATGTGGGAAAGAGGCAGTAGTTTAGTTCTGCACTACCCTTTCCCGGAAAAGTGTTTATTGCGCGAAGGAAAAAAAAGAAATAAATGCTCAGGCTTTTTTTTTTCATATATATATATATATATATATATTTCTGAGGCTTGTGGAATCTGCTTCGATCACATGCTGTGCATAGGCTGACATCTAGTGGAAGCTGCAGAGTATTAGTTTGTTTTTCGAAACTCGAAAATGGGCGTCGACACAGGGCGTGCCAGTAATACTATCCCTAGTGTGACGTCCACTGTACCCAAGATCCCTCGCGCGTCTAGGATCCTCAGATTGTTTTTTTCCGCCATACTGGTCGGAAGCATTTTGCGGAGTCCCCTGGCCTTCGCCATACTTTTGCTAAAATTTAAAATAATATTCTATTGACATCCTTTCCCACCCCAACGTCGAACTTCGACACTCGACGTCGGCTGGAGAAGAAATCGACCGTCGGCTGCTGCACGACGGATTTGGGCCTCGGAAGGCCGCTGGCCTCGGCCCGGGCCTGGTAGGCCGCTGGCCTCGGCCCTGCAAGTAGGGAGAGTGGGGGGTGGTACATACTCTACACTCTTGGTATATAGGTACACCTTACACATTTCCTACACTTAACAGCCCGCTGCCTCAAGGTGCGTATGGAGGGTACCCCTTTTCAATTCTGCCCCAAGTGCAATCGCAAATACCCTTGGGTCGACAGGCACGCCACGTGCAATCTCTGCTTGCTGAGAGACCACCCCGAAGCGAACTGCAGAGCATGTAGTAGGTTTAAACCTAAGACACTTAAGGACCGTTCGACGAAGCGTTGGGCCCACCACGCCAGGCAGGTGGCCATGGCAGCGGAGGGCGCCTTCAGCGATGGCAGCGACGCCGTACTTTCGGACGGCAAGGGCATTACAGTGTCAAAAGACAGCTGAGCGCAGGTCCCCGACCTCGGAAGGTCGTCCGGCAGGGCGGCTATGGGGAAGACCCCCGGCGACACAAGCGCTTCACATACTACACACACTAAACACACTTAGTCCAACCGAGACTCGACGACGTCAAGTTCTCGGAAAGAGGCACAGACAGAACGGTCCGATTCGGGGTCCTCTGGGCGCTCTCGATCAGGATCGCCGCATGACTCCAGGCAATCATCCACTCTTGCCAAGAGTGCCTCGCTCCCTAGGCTAACAGAAGTTCGATCGTCGGAAGACGAAGACGACTTACACCCCCAGGCCGCGCTCCAGGAGTCGGAGCCTGCAATTAAAGCCAGCGAGGCCCCACGCTCGAAGGACAGGGACACCTCTCCCGATCCTCGACGCCAGGCGTCGAAAAACTCCGGAGCCACTAAGGGACAGGGAAAACATTTTTCTACACACGGGGAGGGGGGAAAACAGCAGAAGAAACTACCTGTACATATTCTTCCACACCTGTGAAACACTCCACCCCCCCTAAACAGACAGACAAGCCCAGGTCTGCTGATAGGTCCACAACCAGCAAAGCTACTCAAGATAAATCCCATAGACTTGCTGAGAGAGTCATTCCCAGTTCCAAAAAATGGTCCAGTGAAGACATAGATAGGGTTATGTCAAGAATTTCTTCTTTGGCTGATTTTTATGATAAGAATCCAGAACATTTCCTCTCGTATGATCCACAAGGAGCCACACCCTCAGGCTCTACTGATCCTATCCCCCCCCCCGAGTAAAAAGGCCCGGTTTGAAACTCCAATGAGGTCCGAACCCTTTCGAGGTACAACCTTACGCAAGACCATACTCACGGTATCAAGGAGAGGCTTCCTTTTGTGAAGACCAAGAATTTGGGTTGATAGAAGAGCAAACCGGGACGGGCTACTATGGGGATGATGAGGACCAGGAGGAAGAAGAGGATGACCCGGAAACATACAGAGTAGATTCCCCGGTAGAGAACGAAGCCCCGGTTACCGACTCCCCGGTCGATAACCAACCCCTCCTAAATGAGGTTCTCGCTCGCGCAGCAGAACATTTCCACATTGACACCCATAGTGTATAGGAGGAAAGGGACTTCGCAGAAGAGTTAGTGGGAGAAAGGAGGCCTGTTGCCCAGACCATCCCTATCCTTAAATCCATTCAGCGGAGAATAGATCCGTCCCTGGTGAACCCAAACCTAACCAGAGCAGTCAATCCCAGGGTTGAAAAACTTTTCAGGGCAGCTCAGTCTGACCCTCTCTATATAAGAGGACATCTGAAGCCAGACTCCCTAGTTGTCACCAACACTCGTAAGAGGGCTGGGACACCCTTGTCTTCGTCAGAAGCTCCTCCCGACAAGGAGAGCAAAAAACTATACGGTTTCGGCAGGAAGGTAGCCTCAACGTCCGCCTATCAAGCAAGGATTGCTAACTCCACCACCCTGTTGGTCAGCTACAACTGCCATCAGTGGGAAGAAGTTGCGGCTCTCATAGCCTCTGCTCCTGAACCGTTAAAGGGCAGGCAGATTGATAGCAGAAGGTACTGTTATCAAGAGACATGCGTGGTTACGGCAGTCTGGTTTTAAGGCAGAAACTCGGGCATCATTGTTAGACAAACCGGTGGAAGCCGATCTGTTTGGTAAGGCAGTCGAAGACGCACTGAAAAATGCCAAGGACGAATACGAGACACTCAAATCCCTTGGCCAGTTAACCAATAAACCCCCTAACCAGAGAGGGAATAGTAATTTTCGTCGCCCACGCAGCCAAAATTCCCAGAGAGGATCTAACTATTCCCAGGGGCAGGGTACACAGTGGAACAACAACCAACAGTCTTCCCAGGGTTACGGCAGAGGTAATCGGAGAGGTCGTGGTAAAGGCAGAGGCAGCCCCAGCAAGGGAGGCAGCATGCCTCCACCAAAGCAGTGACGCTCAGTTCAAGGTCCCTTCTCTCGCAACCCCAGTAGGGGGACGCATTTCAGACTTCACCCAGGCTTGGGAAGGGATCACATCAGACAGATGGGTGCTGTCAACAGTATCCACGGGATATTGTATAGAGCTACTGCAGCGTCCCCGGAACCATCCTCCACGACAAAGAGTACACTCCTTAGAACATCAGAAGATTCTCCTCGAGGAGATCGCCATTCTTCTACAAAAGGACGCGATAGAACTCGTCCTGGGACACCAGGTAAACAAGGGTATTTATTCAACTTACTTTCTTGTGCCAAAGACAATGCGCCCAGTATTGGACTTACGGCCTGCCAACAAGTATGTCAAGCCCCAAAAATTTCGTATGACCACGCTACAAGAGGTAATCCCCCTCCTAAAAAAGGGGATTACATGGCAACCTTGGATATGAAAGATGCTTATTTTCATATTTCCATGTTCCCAGCGCACAGAAAGTACTTGTGCTTCAAGGTGGACAGTCGGCACTACCAACTGAAGGTACTGCCCTTTGGGATAGCTTCAGCACCAAGGGTATTCACCAAGGTACTGGCGGTGGCGGCTGCACACCTACACAGGGAGGCAATCCCAGTGTACCCTTATCTGGACGACTGGCTCTTAACGGGGGAAACCCCAGGAATTTGCAGGACAAACATTCAAAGGACTATCGACCTCCTCCACGAGTTAAGCTTCTCAATCAACGAGAAGAAGTCAAGCCTGGTGCCAAGCACCTCAAAACAATTCCTAGGAGCAATCCTGGATACCCAGGAGGGGTTGACCTTTCCTTCAGAAGAAAGAATTCGGAATATACTACTGCAAATTCCGCATGATCAGTCAGGTCAACAAATAACGGTACGCAAAGCAATGCGTTTACTGGGCATGATGGCGTCATGCATTTACCTGGTCCCCCACGCGTGCCTGCGTCCCATGCAGGAATGGTTGGCGAAACAGTGGTCTCAGGCAAGTGGTCAGTGGGACGATCTAGTGGTCGTTTCGCCAACACTGGTACAAAGCCTTCAATGGTGGACAAGAGAAAATCTTGCACAGGGGAAACCCTTTTACGATTCCGAAGTACAGGCAGTACTCACTACAGATGCATGTCTGACTGGGTGGGGAGCTCACCATCTCCACCACACAGCTCGGGGTCTCTGGTCTCACTCAGTGGCCAAGAACCACATCAACCTGCTAGAGCTTCTGGCAGTATTCAGAGCGCTTCAGACGTTCGAGCCCCACCTACTAAACCTGTCACTGCAAATCCGGACGGGCAGCACTACAGCCATGTTCTACCTGAACAAGCAAGGAGGGACTCGCTCGCCAAATCTGTCCAAGCTTGCCCAGAAAATCTGGATATGGGCACTCAGACGGAACATCTTCCTGTCATCTCAACATGTTCCAGGGGAGCTCAATTCCCTAGCGGATGCTCTGAGCAGAGACTCCCTCCCAGAGGAACACGAATGGGTTCTTCACAGAGAGGTTGTAGAAGATCTCTTCTCTCAGTGGGGTTTCCCCACTATAGACTTATTCGCCACAAGCGAAAACAGACAATGCCCAGGATTTGCATCCAGGTTCCCCCAACCAGACTCCCAGGGGAACGCCCTGTGGATGAACTGGTCAGGGATTTTTGCGTACGCTTTTCCACCAACTCCTCATCAGGAAGGTGGTGAACAAGATGAACAGGGAGTCGATGACGCTTGTCCTAGTTGCTCCCATGTGGGCAAGACAACCGTGGTTCCCACACCTACGCAGGATGGCGGTGTACGAGCCCATCAAACTATCAGCCTGGTACAACCTACTGTCCCAACACCAAGGTCAAATAGTGCACCAGCAACCCAACTCAATGAACCTGGCAGCATGGCTCCTGAGGTCATAGAGTTTGGACACCTCAATTTACTACATAGGTGTATGGACATCCTAAAGGAATCTAGGAAATCTAGGAAACCAAACACAAGGCACTGTTACTTTGACAAGTGGAAGAGGTTCATTATCTGGTGCCAGAGTAGACAAATCAACCCAGTTGATTGCACTCCTTCCACTATCGTTACATACATGCTCCACCTGCTAGATGCAGGATTGGTTTTTAACTCACTGAAAGTACACCTGGCAGCCCTCTCGGCTTACACCACTTCCCATAGCAAGGTTTTGTGGTGGAAAGTACCAGTAGTTAAAGCCTTCATGGAAGGAGTAAAGAGACTTCACCCTCCTATTTCAAACCCACCACCAGGGTGGGACCTTAATGTGGTGCTAGCCAAGCTCATGGGCCCTCCTTTCGAACCCATGCATAGAAGCAGTCTCAAACACCTGACTTATAAAACGGCCTTCTTAGTAGCTATTATTTCTATAAGAAGGGTCAGTGAAATTCAGGCTCTCAGTGCAGGATCCCTTATTTACTATCCATAAAGACAAACTGGTTTTACGCACACACCCTTCTCGCCTAAATTTATATCAAAATTCCATGTAAACCAGTCCATCGAGCTTCCGGCTTTCTTCCAGAACCCGCAAAGCTCGGCTGAGGTGAAACTACACACCCTAGATGTGCGTAGGGCGGACCTCTACTATGTAAATAAAACCAGACCGCTAAGGAAAACAGATCAACTGTTTGTCTTCGTAGCTACAGGCAGAGAGGGGGATCGCGTCTCTAAAGGTGCCATCTCGAAGTGGATTATTAACTGTATCCATCTGTGTTACTCACTCTCTGAAAAGACTCTGCCTTTTACGCCAAGGGCCCACTCTACTAGAGGCATTTGGGCCACTCTGGCTTTCATTGCAAATGTACCCCTTGACACCATTTGCAAAGCAGCTACTTGGAGCTCTATTCACACTTTTACTCAGCATTACTGCATTGACACCCATTCCAAGGCAGATACACAAGTGGGACAAGCGGTTCTAAGACACTTATTTGCTCATGACCCTTCTCACATCCCACCGCCTTCTTCTGGTACTGCTCGCTAATCTATGCACAGCATGTGATCTAAGCAGATTCCACAAGCCTCAGAAGGGATACATTACTCACCGTAATCGTATTTCTGATGCTTGTATCTGCTTAGATTCACATGTGACCCACCCTTCCTCCCCTCCGAGAGAAGGCGCATGATTGCTTGTAGTCTTACCTTTGTCTATCTGCTTGGATTATCTGTACTCACGCTACTTCTCATGCTACCTCATGTCAGAAAAAATACAATCTGAGGATCCTAGACGCGTGAGGGATCTTGGGTACAGTGGACGTCACACTAGGGATAGTATTACTGGCACGCCCTGTGTCGACGCCCATTTTCGAGTTTCGCAGCTTCCACTAGATGTCGGCCTATGCACAGCATGTGAATCTAAGCAGATACAAGCATCAGAAATACAGTTACGGTGAGTAATGTATCCCATATGTTCTTGAAAAAACGGGAATTGGCCTCAAAACTGCGCTCTGCCTCATTGAGCTGGTGCTGTAGGGCTAGAGCGTGCTAGGCTCTACAAATTCAAAAGAATGTCAGGAAAAAATGCAGGATAAACAATGCATGTTGCCTACAACTTTAACCAAAGCTTTGTCCAAGCACTCACGACCATTAGCTGAGTTTAAAAGTTTCTTTAATTATCAAAAGTAGTGCACAAAATCATTTAAAAAAGCATACATAGCAATGTCTGGTCAGACCAGGCATGAAGCAGCACTCACCCCAACGGGTGGAAAAACGCCACGCGTTCCGCTCGACTCGCGAGCTTCTTCAGGCTTATAGTTGATTCCAACTACTGAACTCTCGTTTTTAAATAGCTTTGATATGCACTAGCACTTTCCTATCATGTTTGACGCATTATTTCACCAATCATGCACTTGCATGAGATTGGCAAATTTTGGACTAGCAGTACCATCATGCACTGCTTTCAGCCTGAAAAGTATATTCCCTTTTCCAAATATGCAGATGCATCAATTGGGGGAAGTTTAGGGGACACATGACTATTTAGCATTGTGTTTTCATTATAAATACACTGAGACATTTTAAATTACGTTCACATTCTGTGCGAGCAGGAAACAGCTGAAGCCTGGCAGTAGTAGCCGCGGCCGCTTTGTTGCATTCAATCCATCTTGCGGATTGTTTGCCACGCCTTGGAGAAATTTATGTCTTTCAAGGTGAGGTAACGAAAATTACAGTAGCGCACTTGCGCAATATCTCGTAATAGTACTGCTGCATTGCATTATCGCTTAGGCATGGGGATTGGGCTCCTCCGAGACTTTCTAATCGCATGTCCTGGCTAACTATTCAGTTGGCCCATAAAAACCAGTTTTAAGCATTATGTATTAACTAATTGCATTAAAATGGTTGGATACTTCAAGATGGTGGATTTACCATCGACTTTAACCATAGAGTTCTACTGTGGAATATACCTAACTGGTGATCACATGACATGTGATTGTAAAGTGGGAGGAGCCTAACACACGCCCTGCGAGGCTATTTAGAAACGAGAGTTCAGTAGTACAAAGCCACAGACTTCGTTGTGGACTGAGCTGGTGCCTTCAAGATGGTGTTTACTCCAACTGACGGAACCTCGATGAATGAATGGGAGGTGTTTAAGTTTACAACCGGAGGCGTGGGGATGGGAATGTACAGCACAGATGAGTCCATCTCGGGTTTTGCGCATAGCTGTTTCCAGTACGCCATTCAAAAGAAGTGGCCCCTCTACATGAGTACGAAGAACACTATTCTGAAGGCTTATGACGGGCGTTTCAAAGACATCTTCCAAGAAATCTATGAGAAGATCTACCAACCTGAATTTTAAAAGCTGAAGATTTGGTATGAGCATCGCCTGATTGATATGGTAGCACAGGTGCTCAAGTCTTCTGGTGGCTTTGTCTGGGCCTGCAAGAACTTTGATGGAGATGTGCAGTCTGACATCCTGCCTCAAGGTTTTGGTTACCTTGGATTAATGACTTCTGTCCTGGTTTGCCCAGATAGAAAGACTATCGAAGCAGAGGCTGCTCATGGCACAGTTACTCACCGTTACCGGGAACATCAAAAGGGGAATCTAACCAGCACCAATCCTATTGCCAGTATCTTTGCCTGGACCAGAGGATTGGAGCACAGGGGCAAACTGGATGGCAACCAGGACCATGTCAAGTTCGCTGCAACTCTGGAGAAGGTTTGTGTGGAGACCGTAGAAAGTGGTGTAATGACCAAGGATCTTGCGGGTTGCATTCATGGAGGCTTCAGCAATGTGCAGTTAAATGAATATTATGTCAACACCACAGACCTCTTGGACGCCATCAAGAACAACCTTGACAAAGCATTGGGAAAATGAAGGAGGGGACGCACTTCTGGGGAAGCAGCAGACAATATATTTTTACCTCAATCTTTAGTAGAAAACAGTAGAAAACCAGTGCCATAAATAATATTGCTTGACCCCCAACCCAGCATCTACATTTTGGGGGTAAGATTTGAGAAAGGGAAGGAGCAAAATACGTTTGAGCCCTTTCGGTCCAGCGGTATATAGACACTATCCTGTTCTCATAATTCCATATGGATACAACTCTGCTTGCCACAAGCTTTTGTTCCAAGAATAGACCGGTCTGGGAAATGGTGCTTGAAGGTGTTGATTGGAGCATAAACCTGTTGTGGGGCAATGGTTTCTTCCCTATAATGCGCCTTCCATATATCACCACCGTTGAATTGGGCAATACCAGGGAAGCAAAGCTCTGGATAATTCTTATATGTGACAATTTATTTTTCAATTAATGATTTTTTAAAACCAGCCTATACGGGCTGCTGTATCTATGTCACCAATATTCTGCTCCTTTTTCAAGGAGAATTACATACAAAAGCCATCATATTGTATCTTCATATGACTAACAAGGGTTAGTATCCAAAGTGACTTATGATGTGGTAAGCTACATAACACATCTATCTAGTCATGTGTTATGTAGCTTAACCACATCATAACTCACTTTGGGTACTAACCCTCGCCAGTTATTAGCATTACAAATTGTTAGTCATATGAAGATACAATATGATGGCTTTTGTATGTAATTCTCCTTGAAAAAGGAGCAGAATATTGGTGACATAGATGCAGCAGCCCGTATAGGCTGGTTTTAAAAAATCATTAATTGGAAAATAAATTCACATATAAGAATGTATATTGGTGTACTCTGTTTTATGCAAAGACCAATGCCATAGTCTTTACTGCAATATCACTCTACCGGCAGGTGCCATACAGGTGGGGTAGCCTATGTCCTTGTGTTACAAAATACTGTTATATACCCTCATGACACAGGCCCCCCTGACTAAAAAAAGAGGGCCACACACACCCGTTGTGAGTACATAGGTTTTCTCCACAAGGCACCAGCACAAGTCTTGTTGTTGAAGTTGATTTTTCAGACATTGCGCTACAGATTGAATTCCAAAGGAACAATTCATTTGTGAGCAACCATTTAAGTTTCCCGTATGAAAGAAATACTTGGCGCATGTCAAATACAACAGGCTGGCGTTTTTCTTTATAAAACACGACCTTAGCTACGGAGCTACAGTAGTTGCAAGCGCATCTGAAGTGTTGATAACTTTAATGTGACACAGCCGCTGATAACCAGGTGCATTACTCCTCTAGTCCTTGCGAATATAGACCTGCAGTAGCGATCCATATGCATTGGATGACCATATTGGTTGACTCGTCTGAGTCTGTATTTCACAATTTCTGCTTGGCTTAAGTGTCCAGGCAGAAATTGGAGCTACCAAAGTTTATCCTCCGCCCCAGATCTTGCACAACGATAATGTGTGTTTTGGTAGCCCAATCGTGGCGGCATCTGTGTGTGTTCTGCACAGGCAGAGAAGATTGAGGTTTGCCCTGTTGAAGAGTCGATTGGCTTGTTCTGTGCAAATCATGTTGAAGTGAGTAGTTATGTGCCACAGTCGTTCGAAGTACCTGTAGTATCACTGTCTGCTGGGCCTGAATTGAAGCATCTGATTTTGTAATCTCCATTAGTGCGATGGAGCCCCAGCCCAGTGTATGCGATATTGTCTGGCAAGCCAGACAATAAAACAGTCTTGAATTGATCTGTATCAGGTCAGGTTTTCTGGTTGATCTCCATTTGCCAGCTTTCTAGTGCCGCCTCCCGGTGCTCTAGACATCTTGGAGCTAAGCAGGCTAGGGTTTGCACTGTGACTGTAGGTCACATTGGGCCTAGATCAGATGTGTTGCAGCAGCCTAGGCAGGTGGTCTAGAGCAGTGGCAGACTAGTCCATACTACTACACACTTCTTTGGGGTTCTCTGCCAAACTGTTTTTGTCGTAAAGTCCTAACATACATAGTCAAGTATAGGCCTAATGTACACTGCAGCATTCCCCCTAAACATGGCATAGACCACTAAATGACCTGTTGGCGTATAAAACTGCAAAATGTATGACCTCTCTGCTTCATTCATTTCACTGGCTCCCCCCACTCCCCAGTTTACCTACACTCCCATGTGCTTCATCTTTACTTCTACTCCAACCCTGTGAGCACCTTGTGGCCATACCACGGCTTAACCGCGCTCTGTATAGTGGCACTGGGCTACCTTCCATCCATGACCAACGCCAACAATAAATGCATAGATTTAATTTAGTCAATAGTTTTTATTCTTTAGCCATATTGGAAGATTGTTATCTTTATTTTTAAATCCTTTTTTTCTGCTTTGAAAAATGTCTCTATCCTTTGACTGTAGCAGGGGGTTCGGGAATTAGGATTCCACGTAGTCTGGCAACCTAATGTGCAGTGTTCCTTATGAGCTGTGCTAACAGTAGCCCTGACAAATACCTTACATTGCCTCGACAGGCAAGTCGCAGCAGGCCACTGAGCAGGGGTGTTACTAGATCTGGAGAAAATCCGGGGCTATGATAATTTTGGGGCTGGGGGCTAGCTAGCCTTTTTGGTTGTAACCCCTGAGCTTCTATCCGGGGCTACAATCGAAATACCCAGGGCTAATAGCCCCCTCACTCTCCCTAGCAACGCCTCTGCCACTGAGCATGGCACCTAAGCATGTAGTATCTCTCATCCTGCCAACCAACATTCTAACGAAAGTGACATGGGTAATTGTGGCCCTCAAATTTCAAGCAGCACTTTTTCTGAACCAAAACCTCTTGCCTCCCATGCCCTTCAGCTGGTAACTCTGTCTGGAGCTTCTAGACTGCCTCTTTCCCCTGACAACATGTAGATACATTTTATCCCATGAGGAACAGAACACGTATCTGAGAGATCATGACCTAACCATTAGCACATTAACACTAACAAACATGACCGCTCCCCTTTTTAGCCTATCGCACACTCGAACCTCAGCAGATGATTGGACCCAAAGCACATCCATCAGATCTTCAGGCTCTTTCCTGTGGATAACATACTCCCAAGTTTCTCTGCCAAACCCATAGGAAGCAGATTGGCACACAGGAACCAGGTACATATGAGTTGTACCCATCCACACCACAGGTAACGTACCTGCCTCTCCCACTGCCCCACTAATGAACCCCTCCCACCCCCCCCCCCCCCCCACCCCTACAGTTCCCCTTCCAGAGTCCTATGCAGCAAGGCCACCAGTAGGGCACTATACAAGACCACTTGCATTTTAATATTCAGGATAAAATGTTTAGCCTGCAACAAGTAGCCTCGTTACCGTCACATTGTTCCCACAGACACAAAGCACAAGTCTCTGAAAGTAAATGTATCTCATTTTTCATCATCTGAAGACCAAATCTTTGCACTGCAAGACACTATTTTTTTTTTCTCAGAAGCAAGTATACCGTTCCCTGCATGTACAAAAGGATTTCAAACGCGTCCCGTGAATGGGACAATTGGGTTTCCTGCGGCCTGTTGTGACTCAGCCCGTGTGTGGTGATGGCAGTTCAGTGCAGATTAGATTTCTTATTAGGAAATGTAATCTTGCGGAAACCCGGGGTGTGAGCGAACTGAGCTATGGATGGACCACGCAACCCGGTTGCCTTTTGAAATGCCCTTTCATTAAGTCTTCAAGAAGGCTGATCTTTGCAATGAGTTGGCATTTTGGGTATACCGAAAGTTTCCTGTTCGCAGGAACTTCTATTTGTGGAAACTAATACTTCTCCAAAATGACATTATGTTTAGCAAATAAACCATCACAATTGCACATAATCTTTGATAGAAATGGGATATGAAAAGTGTGAATATATAATATAGAGGAGCTGTTTAAGACCAAATTGCTTTTTCGGTGGACTTACACGTCCTCCGCATTCCCTATGGATTGTGGAGGACTGCCACGTTTTAATGTCACCTGTTAATGTTGCAGCAGGAAAGGCTACCTCCAGGAAAAGGGCATTCTGGTATTCATTTCATCTTGTTCCGAATACCACCTGTGACGGATCAATTGACTTAACGTATATTTCAATAGAGTTTCTTGTGGATCGCAGGATGGGAATGGCATGCACAGATGTGTGTACTAGGGGTTTCCCTAAACAAATGAAAGGGGCAGGACCTTCTAAAGCAAATGTGATCAAAGAAACATTTGGGTATCCTACGGAATGGGGGGAATACTGATTTCCCTCTGGATGTCTGACCAAAGTACGAGCTCACAGATGTTGGGGTGGCCACGCTTCTTGAAAGTCAAACATGCAATGGAAAATACAGAGTGAAAATCACTCCACCTAAAACATTTTAAAAGGCAAGTACCGCTAAATTAATAGTGTGCAGAAACCATCAAGAAACACTGACTCGATCTGTGGAAGAGATACCAAGTAGTGAAGACCATCGGTACAGAGAGATCAATTAAGTAGGCTTTAATATAGTCTGCCCCAGCTGTGACCACTATACCAAGCTTGATATCGACAATATAAATCAAGTTGTCATTACACTATAATTCACCGCCACGTTGACTTGCAGTTTTAAGCACAATCTGTGGATATAAAAATGGTCATTAAACTTTAATGTGTTGAACACGAACATTCATGCCAAACAAAGAACCGACGATGGTCGTACCCATCAACACCATAGTTAAACCTCATCACACCATCCCTAAAATGTAATACTCTGCTGTTGTGAGCTATACACCCACCCACTAGCCACAAATGTAATAACTGGACTATCGAAGTGGCTAATACACAAACCTACAGGAGGCCAAGGAATGAGATACTGTGCCTTAAAGACAAACAAAAATTAAACAGAGATGAAGCATAACCTACCAAAGAGGCTAAAATAAGAGGAAATCCTGGGGCAGAGCAAGAATGAAGAATCCCAGGTGAGAACAAAGGTATTTTAAAGGAAGGGATCCGGACTAGTCGGCTCGGGTGGCACCAATAAATAGTTAGCAATGTGTCTCTGCCTGATCACACGCTAGGTCAAAGCATGTGCCCTTGGGCAACTACCGTAACTCTGTTCCAGCACCCACCATCTAGCAATCAATCTACAGGCTGTTAAACCTTGGCGTAAAAAGCTTGGCCAGAGACTGAGAGGGAAGTATTTGTTTCAGTCAAGTTGTGTCTTAAAATGCCCTCAACTACTTGTACTATGGTTCAGAGGGTGTCCGCTCATTTGGTCGGGAAAAAAAAAAAATCGAATGACCATTTGGTCGAAATCAAATGGTCGAAAATAAATGGTCGAATTTTTTGATATATATATATATATATATATATATATTTTTGTTTGGTTAAAAAAATTAATATATAAAAAGGGGGTTTGGGGGGGAACTCCCCCAAAAAAAACAAAAAAAAATGTAAAAAAAAAAATCAACCATTTGGTTGTTGACCAAATGACTGGTAGCCGGTTCAGAGGCTGCAAAGAATGCCCATGAGGAGTATGTTCAGTTGGCCTCAGAAATCCACAGACCAAGATAGTAGACTTAAAGTGTTTCTTTATGAGAATCAAAGGAACAGACCTGGTAATGAAGAACTATGAGGAATTTGCAACCACCTGATCTCCCAATACTCATCTCTTCTATGCCGGAGCAAAGCTCTGGTTGAAGTGAATGGTAGTGGCCGGGCCCAGAAAAGCAGTTTTTCCATTGTTTTCAGAGAGCCACTGTGGATCTGTATACCATGGATCCATATAGGGCTAAACAGGTCATATGGGAGTTGTAGTAATTACTAGTTAAGAAGCGTATCGAAAAAGGGGTTATCGCAGCAAGACCGCGAGCTACTGCTGTTCATTTAAGGGATGGCTTTCGATAGCTCCCCCTCATTGATCTTGTCCTCTAAGATGACTATGTGCGTCTGAGATTCTAGCGAGCAGACGGGTTTCTAAAAAGAAATATCAATTTCTTTCAGGTTTGTGTTTTCAGAGGCGTAAAGGGCTTGATAAAATTCCCTGAACTCTTGACGTAGCAAGTCCTTTCTTGTCTACAATCTTCACTAATTGTTCCAAGCAAACCTTCGCTTTCAATTTCTAGGCTAATAGTTTCTCTGCCTTTTCAGTGCTCGTATCCACTTTCCTTTTTTAATTAAGATCGCAGATTCGGCCTTAATCGTGCTTAATATATTATTTTAATCACAAACTTTCTGAAGGTTATAAAATGCTTTTTTTGTGTTTTTCTAGATCTATATAGCATCTCATGTTCCCTTTCGTTGGAGCTGAGGGTTTGGAATGCCTCCTCTCATTTAACCAAGCTGATTTGCCGATCCACCCCCTCTCCCATATGCAAGATGACATGCTTTCAAAGCACATTTGTTCAGTCTATAGGGTTATCTGCACAAATATTGTGAATATCCGTTGCCACCCCAATATTAATCATTGGGTCTTGTTTTGAGCTATTCTTGTTTCCACATTCTTGATCGCTTTTCCTGCTGTTCTAGGACTACTTGTACTGGTGTGAGATCTTAAATGTCTATTATTCCTACATCTGTTATGTAGTAGTTATGTGCAACTCCAAAAAAACGATTCTTCAGTTAATACTTAATACAACGGGAGAGTGAATAGTACAAGCACTCCTTTTCACCGGGATGAGCGTGCCTCCAGGAGTCTACCAAGCCATATTCTTGAAGGTTTGTTTGGATACCTGTGTGGTGCCCCAGTAGGAGTCCCTAGAGATCGGAGTTTGGATCCATAGTTGGATTAAACTCGTCAGCCAGATGTCCTTTAGAAAATGTAATCCATTTCTTTATCACACGATTGTTGGAAATCATTCTGGCGTATATTGAGGCCCACGTGACAAGGATGCCATTTTAGTTCACCCGCAATAAAAAGGTACCGATCATCACTGTCAGCCATACTCTTTGAATAAGAATTTGTCCTCGAACTCGCAAATGGCAGGCAATTGAATGAACTCCTCCATAAGAAAGAGGTAACTGTATATCTGAATTTGTTAGCTCTGTGGTCAGTCCCTATTAGATGGATGATGAATACGGAATCTTGGGTTTGAATTTATTCTCAATGTGATATGTCTAATTTTGATGTTTGTTCTTGTTTTATGGAAGACGATTGGGGAATTTCTAAGCCTTGATTTATTTTTTTAAGAAGTTGGCGATGTATTGATGTACTCATTTATTAAGGAGATTTAATTGATTTAATATGAAAGGTTTGAAATAATCCAACCATACTAAAAAATAAAAAAAGTTTACTTATGCAGAGTCTGTGGCTCAGTGGACTAATGCATCCACTACATGGGCCTGTGTTTGACATCATGGTCACAGGTTCAAATCCGGGCAGTTCCACTTAGCCCTTCATCCTTCCGAGGTCGATAAAATGAGTACCATTAAGTTGGGTAACAATAAACCTCTGTTATCTGTCAATAGCACCATGATGCCCCTCTGGGGGTGAACACGCATGCTACAATACTATTGTTATGTTAATTCCATGGCAGAATGCATAGCTCTTATTATCGCCTTGCTGTGGTATGAAATTGCATTGGATAGTGCAAGGTGCTTTAACTACCTATATCTAAACTTTTTTTGTGTCTGTTAGAGGCATGCAATATCTACTCGCCCCTTTGAATTCAAGCAGCAGCTTTATTATTTTATTGGAGGAATACAGAGCACCTAGATTGCATGTCTATAGCTTGATCCACGTCGTATGCAATTATCTCTAAGAATCTGAAGGTTTATATATTCTCATTAAAAGCTGGGATGTAAATTTAAGGATTTATGATGGGTCGTACTTTTTTTCCATTAAGAAAGGCACTGCATACAACAACTTCATTTAAACCAGGTTAACGACTCAGTTGAATGAGCAACACAATTAAGGTCATGCATGAACAAAAGTAGTTCTTCTCAAACGTTTCATGCCATGTGTCTAGTCTGTGCCCGATGCTTGGGGAAGATCGATCAGAGTTGTGGCCTTCTTGAGTGCAGTACAGTGTGTTCCTTTTTTTTTTCGTTTTCCCAGGTTAACACAATGCCAAACTGGAGATTCCATCTGTATTTAATCTTCGATTGCCGGAGCTTGCTAGTGGGCTCTTTAAAGGCTTACCTTTTTCTAGATCATGAAAGCTGAAATATCTTGGAAAAACAAAGGATTGGTTTGAGTAATTAATAGTGCCCATCAGCCTGGCTGCTCGAAGAATGTCTTATTTGATTCTGTAGACGTGAAATCTCAGCTTCTCTGGATTGGGCTTTGGGGCCTTTCTGAACCGAACCCAGTCTGTGAATCCAATCAAGAATGATCCCATATTTTGCTATGTTTAGAACTTAATCATCCAGCCTTTTAAATCCTATCCTTCTGCCAATCTGCAAATATGTACATTCTTCCTCTTATGCCAGCTTTCCAAGCCTTCGATAGTTGTTAGAAGCTTCATGCTTTTGCCTCTGCAACTTCTCCTTGTAGCTGAATAAAGTATTCTTCCTGGGATCATGCTGCAGTTTCAGTGTCGGCTATCTGGGTATCAATTTGCTTAAAGTCTTAAGAGAACTGTGAGACTGTCTTACAAATTGCTGCTGCTGCATTCTGAAAGTCAGACTTGAATGAAAGCGTTATTTCTTTTGCGATGTATGATGACTGATTTGGTCGGTGTGGAAGAGTTTGCCTCTCCATGAGAAATAGTGCCTGCTCGAATTGTCCATGTCTTACCCTGCTTTGTTTTGTTTCTCTTTATCTGGTGCCCAAAATTAGGTGTCCAGTCATAATATCGAATACAAAATTTCGAATGTCAAAAATGTCGAATCAAAAATGTCGAAAAAAAAAAATGTCGAATTATTTTTTTTTTCGATATTTTTTTTGGGTTCTAGTTTATATAAAAAAAATAGGTAAAAACAAAAAAAAAAGAAAAAACGGGGGTTGGGGGGGGAACCCCCCCATTTCGAAAAAAAAACGTCATAAAAAATAAATTCAACATTATTTTTTTCGACATTTTTTTTTCGACTTTTTGACTTTCGAAATTTTTGATTTCGAAATTATGTCTATAAACCCCAAAATTACACAAGTCTTTCCTTTCCAAGAAGATCTTCACAATGATTTCCTTGCAGTATGGAAGCTGTTCATGGATGACTTGTATTCTGGTTTGACATTAAAGCTCCTGAATTGTGCTGTTACTGTCTATAGAGACAGCCTATTGAGAGAGTTAGCCAATCTTACCATTGTGCGGAATTCTTTTAGTGTTGCACCTGGCTGCACTTACGAATGTTATGGTATTTTGAATTATACCGTGCACCACTGCCATTTTTATGGTCTCCAGGCGATCTCGCGGATCTGGAAAGGAAGGAATGGGTGGATGGCTTTAGTGGGATCGATGGGGTGGGAGGGAGGGTGTGGGGAAGCACCAGAGAGCTTTGATGTGCTTTTGTTGCCTTCAGTTTGGAAAAACGGTCACTCTGTTCTTGGTTTGTTTTTGGTTGGTAAGGGTTAGGTTGTGTTTGTAGGAGTGCGTTTGTAGGAGTGCGTGGAGTGATTTGGATAAGTCTTCCTTGGCGTTTTTCTATTTAGTTGGGTGTGTGCATTTTGTGGTGGTTTTAGGTTTCTGCTGCAGTAGATTTTTGTTTGGTTTTTGAGGGGGTGTATGCAGGATATTAGAACGTTTTTAGTAGGGTTAGTTCATTAGTGATGTTTGTTGCCTGTGCCCTTCTAAGCGATGGTTATGTTGGTCTGGCAGGGTTCATATTCTTCTAAGGTGGTTTGTCTTAAAATGCTTCCAGGTTTTGGTTCATTAGGTTTTGGTTGTTTTGGGTATTTCTCTCTTGTTTAGGTTGTTTCCCTTTGACAGTGTTTCCTGTTTAGATCAGTGAGTTAAAGAGCCATGTTTTTAGCATTGTTTTTAATTCTAGGTGGTCTTATGTTAGTATTTCCTTCGGGAGAGAATTCCAAAGTTTTGCTGAGCTGCAGGAGAATGCTGATCCACCAAATTTTCATTTTGAGTTTTGTTTTTGGTCCACGACGAATGTCGTTGCTTGATCTTGGTGTTCAGTTTGGTTAGTAGGTGGACATTTTACCCTGTATGAATTCCGCACCTTGGACGTGGGTTATGCAGAGTGTTTTGAAGATGATTCTGTTTTTGAATAGTAGACAACGTATTATTATTAGGGTATTTATTTAGCACAGTCCTAGGTTTGGAAAGCAGCAGAGCACTTCACAATCACAGGGGGAAGAACACTGTGAGGGAAGCAGAGAAAAAATGAGCAGGGATCGAACAGGGGACTGTAGGCAATTGGCAGCCTGGGGGAAGACAGTGGGGAGCAGGTCAGTCTCTCTGGAGTGTAGGATGTGTGGACCTAGGTGTGAAGGATGAACCATTCCTTGAAGAGCAAGGTCTTGAGCTCTTTCCTGAACTGTAGAAATGATGGGCCAAGTTTGATGTTGACGGGGAAGAGCTTCCAGAGTGTTGGAATGCAGACGGGGGACACATGTCAGGAATGCCAGGGTAGTCGACGGCCTTCGAAAAAGGCATTGCCACCATCCAGGTGGGAGAGGAGCAAGGCTTGGACAGCAGATGTGAAGTTGTTTTCTTGGATGAACTCCTTGAGTTTCTGCAGGAGAGAATGTTGTCACCAGGCTGTTAGCGTGCTCCTTGCTATATGCTGTTTGAATGTGAGGTGTCTGTCGATGTTGAACCCAAGGGACTTGGCACAGGGGGCCAGCTGATGGTGTGAATCCCCCAATGTCCATAGCCGAGAGACAGGTCTGGATGTCAGGGTGTGCGGTGTTGTTGATCAGCAGTACAAATTCAGTCTGGAGGGGTTGAATTTCAGGTAAGCACTGGACATCCAGGATTGGATCAATTGGAGGCAGGCCTTGAGCCTGTGGATGTCTTTGTTGCAGGATATCTTGAGATAGCTCTGCATGTCATCTGCATATTGGTGAAAGTGGATGTTGTGTGTAGAGAGGAGGGTTCTGAGCAGTTCTGTGTAAAGATTGAAGATTACGCGGGACAGAATGGATCTTTGCAGGTCTCCACATGTGATGGGTAGAGTTGGTGATCTGGAAGAATCCATTTGTACAAACTGTTGGCGGTTTGCAAGGTAGGAGTTGAACCAGCTGAGGATGATCCCGATGTGGTGATGTAGATTGTCGGTGAGTATTTGGTCTACTGGGTCAAATGCTGTTGAGAGGTCAAGGAGAATGGGAGGATTTGTCCGATCTCGAGGTTCGAGGGGAAGGTGCCTTGAGTTGGGGAGCTGTTGATTGTCAGGTAACTGAGGAGTGCTTCAGTCGGAAGCATCTGCAGTACAGAGGCAGGGAGGCTGTCATCTGAATAAGATGTGGCCTTGAGGGATGGCAATCACCTGGCTGAAAGAAGTGGCCTTTTCTTTTTCTAAAGCCGCAACATGGATAAAGTCCTTCCTTAGTAATACACTTTGTAGGGTTTGCATGGAGGTCACAGGGGCTTTGCCAATGCTGTTAGTTTGGGGATCCACAGGGTGCCTGCCCCTCACCCTCACTTAAAATATATTTCCGAGGGGATTAGGTCACAGGGGCTTTGCCAATGCTGTTAGTTTGGGGATCCACAGGGTGCCTGCCCCTCACCCTCAATTAAAATATATTTCCGAGGGGATTGGGTCCTCCGACGTATTCCATATCTATGACCGTAATCACCACAGCTGTGCTGCTTCGGAAAATCTTTCTGTGTCGAAGACGTCGATACGCCACCCTCGAGGACCTCCTCTGACGGCCAACTTCACTGGATGTTATAAGTAGGACCCACGACGCCCCGTAGCCTCAGTTCTGTTTTTTCCACGAACGTGTTCGCTTCGGGAATCTCGGCGCGCCTCGACTCTTTGGAATTTCTGTTTCTCGGTTCTTCAAACCTGTTTGTTTTGTGAAGTTTCTTCTTCGTGAAGGATGTCTACCTCATCTTCCACCCCGCGTCCAGGATTTAAGAAGTGCGGGGACTGTAGGTCCAAGATGTCGGTTTCGGACTCGCACGACGCCTGCCTCTGGTGCCTCGGGGAGGTCCAGGACATGGATGACTGTGTCGACTGGCAGTCGCTCACGTCGAAAGCCTTGCGGGAGCGCAAGAAGAAGTTATCGGTAGGTAAGGTGTCTAAGCCACGGAAGTCGAGGTCTGCGGGGCTTTCGACGGGTGATTCGAGAGGCGACTCTCCGCCTTGTCGTCGGAAGTCCAGTGGGTCTCGGTCCCAGAGTCAGCCGCCACTCCTCTGCCTCTTCGAGGCACTCCCAGAAGTGCCATCAGTCGCCTTCCCCGTCCTCTTCCGAGGATTCCGCCCGTCGGCAGGTCGCTTACCTTACCAAGCAGGCGACGCCGGAGGAATGGGCTTCCTTTGGGAAGAAAATTTTAGCGATTCTCGAATCGCATGGCACCAGTCCGTCCGTGCCTCCGAGTGGGGTCAGTCGTGATCGGTCGAGCGACACCGCTCGCATGCCTTCAGGCTCGGTTGGTCAGCACGATTCATGGGAGAGGTCCCGCTCGGACAAGGGGAATCGTTCTCATCATGCCCGGTCCAGGTCCCGGTCCTCGACGCGCTCGAGACCGTGTGAACCTGTGATGTCTTCGAGGAAGACGTCGACGCCGGTGGCGCCAGGGTCGTCTGACTCTTTCGAGGCCCCACCTCCGAAGAAGTCGTCGGCGCCCAGGCTATCGAAGGACATGCTCGGGGCTTGGCCTCGAGGACTGTGTGGAAGCCATCGATGCTGTCGGCGGCGTGTTCGACGCCAACACTCAATGCCCTCGACACCTTTCGAGGCTGTGTCGACGGGGGTACCCCGAGGCTCGGTGGAACCCCCTAGAAAGACTCTGGCCAAAGTCAAGCATGGCTTTGGTTCACATTCTGTGCCTTCTTACCACCATCTTGAATTTATTTCAGAGGTGGATGAGGGCTCTGATGATGGCATGGTTCCTAATATGGTGCCAGACGAGATTCTCTCGGGCCATAGCCAATTTTAGGACCTGAGGCAGTCCCTGCACGATGCTAGTGGGCTGGACACCTCTCCGGAGGTGGAGTTTTGTAGGCCTGAGCCTGGCACTCATGCCGACTCCTCGTACCGGCGCCTTATGTCGAGGGTCACCGAGTACTTGGGATGGTCTGCTCTCCCGGGGGAGTTTCTTCAGGATGACCTTACGGATATCCTCGACCTTGGTCCACCAACTGACCCGGTACTGCCGTTTCATATGGCTGTACAGAGGGTGGCGGCGGCTTGGACTGCTCCGGAGAGTCTCCCGGCAGTGGGCTGTAATGTTCAGTGTGTAGAGTAGACAGTTGAGATCTTTCTTCATTGATTTGGTTGCTGGGTTGCCAGGGATGTTGAAGTCGCAGAGGAAGATGTTGTTTGCATGCATGAGAAATGGCGGTGACCAAGTCTGTTAAGTCTTCGATGAAGGAGGTTTCGGGCTTCGATGGTCTGTAGATGAGATGAAAAGTGATTGCGTCCATTGGGGATTGCGGGAAGTGGCAGATAGGATTTTGAAAGAGACAATGGTGGTGACGTCATGTTGGCTGCATGGCCATGATGCCCTGTGAATGATGGCATGGCTTACGCTGATCTTGTTTGGACGGTCCCGTTGTAGAATTCTGTCGCAGTTGGGGGTGAGGTCATCTAGGATGTGGGTGGAGGTATGTCATCCAGGTCTCATTAATGAAGATGGCATCCAAGTCATGTGTGGGGATGATGTTGGCGATGTCAGCTGCATGATTGATTGCTGAACGGATATTGGTGAGCATCAATTTTCATGTAATGGAGTGGTGATGGGGGTATATGGTGACATGGGTGAGGTTGCTGTGATGCAGCGTCAATGATGTTGCTGGTGAGTGGTGTCGTTGGCGATGACTGGTAATGGTACGAATGGGCTGTTGAGAGAGGAGTAAAACACCTATTCAAAGGAGCTTACCTGAGGGGCAGATGTTCTGGTCCTCCGGGTCTAACAGGTCCAAACAGGAATTGCCCTTTCCTGTGTCTGCCCTTCACTTTGGATTCCTGGGTGAGACACACCCTTGATCGAAGGGTTAGGAGCAGAAAGGAAGAGGCATGGGTAAGTAGGTGGGTTGGGCTTAGCCCACATGACCTAGATCCACTTGCACCTGCTCACTAACTGCGAAGGAAAATAACCTGGAGGACTGTTTAAGTAGGGAAGGACTGCAAAATAAAAAGGCACCAACAGATTTTGTGATTGACAGGTGGCTGGGAATTAGGCCACATGACCTAGATCCACTTGCACCTGCTCACCAACTGCAGGGTTCTCCGTGCTAGTGTCATGTGTTTTCTTAGTAAGTCTGAGGTGTAGTCTTGCTGCTGTGTTCTGTATTCATTGTAGTTTTTTGGTAAGTTTGTTCGCCATTCCTAGATGGATGCTGTTGGCGTGGTCTATTTTTTAAATGACGAGAGATATGATGGTGAGTGTTCTATGTTGAAAGGTGAATAAAGGTAGTGTCCGCTTGATTGTGTGTTGGTGGAAGAAGCACTTCTCTAATTACGTTGACTTGCAGTTTGATTGTAATTCATTGTCCATTAATTTTTGAGGTTTTTAACCACTTTGGAAGGTTCTGGTCGATTTCCCATTTCGGTAGGTCATGGAATGTGGTGTTGGTTTGACGGGCCGTTGGGCGTGATCATGATTTTTTTTTTTGTCTGGGTACTCATAAAATGGCTTATTTCTGTGAGGCAGTTGATAAGGGTTGGGTCTTGTTCTCTTTTTTTTTGTAGATGATTTGTGGGTTATCTGCGTAGTTGTAGTTGGTGAGACAATGTCTTTTTTTGGCGAGATTGAGTAGTCATGTAAATGTTGAAGTGCTGAGTTAAAGGCGTTCAGCCACGTTTATGTTCCTTCTGCTCTGAAGGATATAAACCATAGTAATGCTGTGTTGCCGAGTCCCATTTCTTCGAGTCTTTTTAGTGTTTCATGGTGGACTGTGTCAAAGGCTGCGATAGATCTAGTAGTATTAGTGCCGATGTGATGGAGTCTGCATTGGTTTTTAGATCATCCCATATAGATAATAATGTGGTTTCCGTTCCGCTCATGGGTCTGAAGTCGACTTTTGCCTGGTCTAGTATCCTATTGATTTCTGCATGTTCCAGGATTTGTTTGTAAACTTGGCTTTTTAAGATTTTGTGCATGTCGCTCATATACAACATATCTGGTGCACACCAAACAAACCCACGGTTAGTGAAGAGTCTGATCTGAAGGCTGATCTAGTAGAGGTTTTGGTTTGGGGCTTGGGTGCTGTTGTACCCAGTGCCGCCACATCCCCAACATTTGGCAGCCCAGTAGCAGACATGCAAAGGGACACAACTTTGTGCCTCACTATTTATTTTCTTTTCTTTATTTTTTCTTTCCCCCTAGGGAGCATGGCAATGCTGCCATATCTCCAGGATAACTACTTTGCCGTGTTTCTGGTTTCTTACAAGTTTACAATATTCTACTCTATCTAGCACACCCAGAATCCTTGATTCCATTAGCAAGAGCCTGTCGCTTTAGTGAGGATTGAAAGCCCAAACACACACAATCTTGATCCAGAGAGAAGTTTACCATTTTGTACTGTGACCATCATTTTCCATTTTTGGGCTTTTATTCAAGAAACCTATTCATTCTGTGCATTGTAGTCTTGGGTATTATTGGTTGAATGCATTGAAGGCAAGCTGATACCAATGTTAATGAAAAGGAATATTTTGGTTTAGAAAAGTGGTCCCTCCATTGTGGGGGTGACTGTAATGAGTGTCCAGTAAATCACTGCATACTTTAGGAATTCTTTAGTGATCTGCCCAGAATTTGGAGAGGCATATGTGAAGGCATCATGGAGCAGACAGACAACCGATTCAAGTTTGGTCCACAAAGTTTTATTAACTCAAAATGCAGGATGGAGTGATGCCTAACTTCTTACCTAAAGAAAACGAAGGATAGGCTGTCAGGAAGTTCAAAGCAAATATCAGTCTGTGTCCAGAACCTATACGTGCCCTCATGCCTAACTGTATACAATGTGTAGGGATGTCGGCATCAAAATAGTGTTCAAAGAAATGTTGAGAGCTTCTTCCAGCTCTTGGCCTGTAATCAGCTGCCACTTCTCCAAATTCAAAATGGTTCCAAAGGCACAAGGGGGGACCCTTCCCCAAAAGTCCAAATCTTCCAGCTTTTCAAAACCACACAATTCGTTGGGACAATTTCCAGCTCTTATGATACGGTTATTTTCCTCTAGTTCACAATAGCTGTTCAGTTCAGAGGCAGTTCAGTTTCTTGATTTAAGAACATGTAAGGGGTTGTTGCAAAACACAAGCTTCCTTTTGGCTGCTTTCAGAGGCTTTTCCATACAGTGTTACATTCGCTCTAGGCGCAGTTGGCAGACCACACGGTCCACCCATTACAGGTCATGCAACCGATAACGGATCTTCTATGCCACCGCTTCAACTTGACAGTGATGCTTGATTTGTTCACCTGTGTCGCGCTCTCCTGACACTGTACCGTGACTGGTTTGGGTACTATGCATTGGTTACACTTTCTTGCATTCACCTGGCTCTTGCAAATGCATGTTTCCCTATGACATACAGTTCCTAGTTTTCATGTTTTCTCATATAATGCAGTTTGTAGTATTGGGCAGCTTCACAAATGTCCTTTCACTCTGTTCGGTATTCAAATCAATGTTTGTCTGCTTTGCATATTCACCTGCCGGCCCGGTTTCCCCCCCTTCTTGGTACACTTGCCCATCTGAGCTTAAGGCTTTTCTGCAAGGTCCTCTGCCGCCACGCGTTATCTCCTACCCATGCGGTACCTCGCTTTTTTTCCCAGCGGCTCTCCGTGGGTCCACTCACCCAGCGATGCTCCTCCTGCAACTCGCAATCTCCAATTTGCGGTCTGCTACCTGCTTCTAGGGACTTCAGCTTCGCTTTAAACTCTGCATTGTTGAGCGGGTCTCAAGCGCTCCGCTTGCCACACCGCTGATCCGGAAAGGTCTGCCTGCACTCAATGCTATACATAAACACAATACACCCTTTCCTGCTAGTTAGTAGCTAGTGGTGAGAACACTTTACACCCTGACATACAGATTGCAAGATGCTGTAAATGGACATAAACATAATTTTCATGGTGGTTGCTAGGTACATCTGTGCCCTGGCGCTCGTATGCCAGTCTCCTCAAAATGTCATCTTTTCCTCACAGTACATTAGCCTAATGTACCATGTAAACTTGACCTTAGACCTGGGATATGTTCTTAGAGAGGAACAGCTCCACCTCACTGAGGCCCAGCCATGCTGAAAAAGGCGTCTGTGGTTGCTATTGGTACTCTTGTTCTGGTGCTGGACTGCCCTTGGGCAGGACCAAGAATGTTGTGTAGTGGAAATTTCTCTTCTGTGAAAGGATGGTGAGCTAAAGACTCTGGCTGAGACTCGAACTTGGGATATAGACCGGTAGAGAGACACTCCCAGGACCCCCTTGTTTGTGCGACAGGAAGTAGTATCCCATTTAATGTAAGGTTTAGTGGCTTTCCCGGTGGAGAGCACAGAGCTCTGTAATGGTAATGAGCTTCAGAGGAATCCTAGACTTGACCATGCTTCTATTCTGTCCTTGCCCATGGGTGTGTTTGATTTTGTTTTTAGGGTCCCATGCAAGATCTGAAAGTCTCCATGACTGGGTACAAAAAAAGGGGTAGCAGGCGCCACTCTAGAAAGAACATGGGATTATATCTTGTTCAGTGGTTTCTACCCCCTTTGAGAGTCTGCAGCCATCTGTGAAAGGTACAGTGAGCTAATGCGTGGCCGCAGCCTCTCGAGTGGGTACCTCCCCAAAGAACAGGCCAATGGGACGTGTTCGTTTTCGCACAGGGGCGCCTATGACTAATTTGTGATTCTCCATGGCAAGGGTCTGGGCCATACTGTATCTATTTATTATTTCTCGCTGTAATAATGTCCTTCACCTCGCTAGCTCGTTGCTGCTAGCACTTGTATTTCATGCCGCATTGTGTACAGTGTTGAAGCTCCCTTTCTGCCAGTGTAATCTGCGTGCAATCAGGCCGCGGACAGTTGAGCCCTGCATGCAGTACCAGTTGGGAGTACGCAGCACTCCACCATCGCCTGACGCCGGCTGATCCTAACATGCAAGCAAAACTCCTCCCGTCTGTCGGATACGCACCTGAACTGTGCCGCGACCGAACTTTCAGACGCAGATGCAGTGCTGTGAAGATGCATCCGTGAGCTATACCAACCACTTTGGCCACTGACGCTTTTAGAGATAGTTTACTGTTTTCATAGGTTACTCCCTTTTTATTGCATAAAGTACAGAGCACAATAATTGAGTTATTTCTTTTTGTCCATGGGCAGTAATTTAAGTCAAATGCTTGAAAAGGAATGGACATGAAAAAATCGTAACGTGTCTGGGAGTTGAAGTGTGAAAAAATGTACTCTCAACATGTCCTAAAGAGTGGGCAAGTAATTTTACCAAACATGGCTAATGCAGTTTTCTTGAGTCTGAAAGCAAATCCTCCTCGTTTGCATGTGGAATATCTTGCATGTGTGCATCTGGCATTTTATTTGTCTAGAAGGTTCCCCCTTCCCGAGCTCTCTTCCATCTTAATTGCTAATGTCTGTTGGTAAAAGACAACATCAGAAGATGGCCAAAACTCTAGCTTAAAATGTGCTGTGTGCGATAAGCATCGGCTTCAGTTTAATGCGGAGTTCGGAAACGCTCCGTTCGAGTTTCCCCCTTGGCAACACGAAATTAGGACCATGTGTACACTAATTAGCATGTTCGAGATGAATGGCGAGGGCTGTTTTGGTCTGGTGAGCAAGACTTTGCCTTCGCGCGTCGTGGTGCATTACCTCGCGCAGCTGGCGCCCTTGCGTTTGCTCGCAGAAACCTCGACGAACCAGAGTCCCGTGTTTGCGATTGGGCGCATTGAAAGTATACTGCAGACACTTAAAGAGGCATTCAAAGGCGACAGATCTGCCCATGCAAAGTTTTTGGTGGTGGTGGTTGGTGTTATAGAGTATTGATCAGCAAGCATGAGCAAATGACGCATATCCAGTATTCATTGCTAGACCATGCTTCAATGTTATGGTCTTCGTTTAATGTGATATTAAAGCAGTGGAGGTTTACTGATTCGGAACTACACCGCTGGCCCCTGAATTGTGACTTTGTAGAGATCCTGCATTCTGGTGATGTGAACTTAAAGTCTCAGGCTACTAAGTTTAGAATTCTATGTACCACTCTTCCATAGAGCTAATAGCAAAAGAATCCTTATGCATGGGCCAGAAATTCAAGTTGCAAACTACTAGCCAGCAATAAACTCGCTAGCCACCTCAATTCTATACATACACACTACACCCTTTCTTGCTAGTCAATTGCTAGTGGTGAGAACATTTTACACTGTGACCTACCTATTGCAAGATGATGTAAATGGTCATAAACCTTTTTCATGGTGGCTGCTGTCTACCATCTGTGCCCTGGCATTCCTATACCCGTCTCCTCAAAATGTGTTTGCTTTTCCCCACAGTACATTAGTATAATGTACTGTTAAGGAGAATTCTCAGAAATGTGCTAATTCCCTTCACCTTGGAGACCCCCAGCAACTTTGCTGGATTTTGAGGACTAGATTTTTTTTAACCTGGAAAGAGTGTGAGCCTTTTTTCCGACTCTTTCGTGTTTTGATATGTGTTTTACATTTGTGTTATCCAAAACTCCATAATCAGAGATCTCCATAGGCATCAACTTTTTCATGTGTTACGGTGTAACAGGGATGTATTTTAATATTCCAAACGGTTTAAATACCTTCTCTGGGATAACTATTATTTCCCAGAGAATGTAAAGTGAAATTGACTTTACTAGTATTTTCCAAATTAACAGACCCAGCACACACCATCTTACAATGGAGTGCTGGCAGGGTTACGTTGTATCCCCTGTGTCTAAACACTCATGTAGCAGGCACATGCTACCCTTTCCTATTGAAGAGGCTGGTGGCAGTGGTTTTACAACAAACTATCATGATTTTTCCCGACAGTGAACACCAGTAGCTAAAAATCACAGGAGCCATGTTTTTCAAGATTGCGCCTTAAGCCCCTTTGTTTAAACTGGGCCTGGTCTTCTTTTTCACCATTTCTTTTTGGAAAGGTCCTTCTAGTGTTTGTCTCTGCGCGCCAAACCAGGTTTGGTCCCTTTGTTCATGTGCTTTTGGTAGGCTTCAGGATTGAAGTCTGCCCTTGGCGTCTGAGTGTCTGGGGTGGGCAGGAAGTGAGGGATGTGCCCGAAACTCCCTTTGCTTAATCTCCTAGGAGACCCGAATGCACTCTGGTGTGATTGGCTGGCTGACTGTCCGGCAAGGACAGCCACCCTGCTGGGTGAGTGACAGCTGGGCTGGAATGAAAGGGAGAAAACTGTTTTAAAAAGATGGAGTCTTTAGGACTGGAAAGCAGAGTCGACCACTGGAACGAAAGAACAGAAGACGAGCTGGAAGAGGACTGCTGCTGCAACTCTTGGACCATTGGTTTGCCCGGTGAAGCCCTGTTGCAGGTCCGAATTGCCAAACTCCATTTGACAGAGAAGCTCCTTCAAGGACCGCTTCTTCCTTTGAGTTGGTGGGACCAATCGACTCATAACACACCTGGATGCCATTCTCAAGGCTGGTTAGGTTTAACCAGGTAGAGGGACACTAGCTTGTGTTCTTGAATCTATAGCTACTGGAACTGAAGTGACTCCATTTTGTTTACTTTCTTAAACGATCCTGTGCAGTGCAGGAGTCCCCGGACATCCTCTCTTTTCACCACGACTGAGGCTCAGAAACAGCGAGATCTGCAGGAATTGCCAGGAAACATGACTTCAGCAACATCTGTTTCGAGGGGATTGGGTCCTCCAACGTATTCCATATCTACTCTCGCAGAGAAAGTTTGTGAAACTTTTCCAAATTGCAGGCCTAATCAGCTTGCGACCCCACAAAACTACTTCTGGGAACTTTTGCAAAGACTTTACCGTTTGATACCAGAACTGCTCTTTCTTATCCAGAACACTAGCCACTTTGGCCTGGCCTATTGACTTGAACTATTCTGGTAAACTATTTGCACTGCTTAGAAAGTAGATATAATCTATTCTACTTACTTTTTGTCCCTTTTGCTCACTGCTAAGTAACTGAACTGCCATTTGGTTCCTTTTTCAGGGGAGCTCAAACTGTCTCAAACTTGTATTGAAGTGTATTCGTCTATAATATTAAGTTGCCTTCTTCTAGTGAGTTGTTTTATAAATGATTGTGTAAATAAATTAGTGTTTTACTCAGAAACCCTGAGGATAGATAAGTGTCTACTTGAACCAGTGTGATTGAAAGTCCTTTGTGTAACTACTTGTACTACTCACATTCACTCTTGAGATAAGCCTGGCTGCTCAGCTCACTACCAACAAACTGTGTGGTACAGGTTTATACCAAAGGTTGGTCTTGCTTACACCTGTAGTCCAAATTGTGTGTGGTGGTCCCCTAGGGTACAGAATGCAATTCTGCCTAACATGTACCATGTAAACTTGACCTTCTACCTGGGATATGCTATTGCCATACTTGGCACTGCTTGTTAAATCTTGCAATGCTTTCCTGTCTATAGAGAATACAAGTGCCACCCTATATAAAGGTACCAGGTAAGAATGCCAGCAAGGACTTTAATTTGATTTATCTGTGCCAGAGGATGACCTGCAAGAAGCTATAAAAATCTTCCAAAGGTAGGCCATCATGTGTGCAAACTTGGTACTGTTCTTTCCAGATCGGAGTCCTAGAATTGGGGGGGGGGGGGCGGCGAAAGGCGCTTATGTTGCAAAGAAAGGAGCTCCGGGCATCCATCAGGGGTTAACTGCAACAGGCTGGCACTGTGTGAAACAGAGGGAATGCATCGGAGTAGGAGGATGCATACCTTCCCATTGCCACTGAAGATTTGTGTGGAGCACACAGAGGTCTTCAGATGTATATTATGCCAAGCCCCCTTCGATGAAACCCTCTCTCCACCGAATAAGACGGCGAGACCTACCCATGGTCGTGGCTCATTTAGCAGGGCAAGAGACGAATCAGCAGCCGTATACTAGACTTTAACTCTTGTTTTAAAGTCCCTTCCTTTTTTTTCTTCCTTTTTTTATTTTATTTCTTTCCCTCCCTCTCTTGCTCTTCCCCCACCTCGCTCCTTCCTCTCTCTCTCTTTCTCTCTCTCCCCAACCCCATAAATCGGTCATCTCCTTTCTCACGTTGATACTGTCTCAATCGCCCCTTCTGGTCCTGTATCCTCTTCGTATTCTGTCTGTCTGTCTGTCTATTTCGCTCGCTCACTCACTGTCTCCCAATTCTTTCTCACTCTCCACCTCCATTTCTGTCTTTCTCCCTCTGTCGTCTCACTCGTATCTTCCTGGTCTAAGCATCTCCCTTCTATTCTGCTTCCTCTTCGCTCCCATGCTTTCTTTCTCCTTTCCGTATTAAGTGCCCCGTTTGTCCCCTTCCATTCTGTTTGTTCTCCTGTCTCCCTCTTGTTCTCCTTCTCTCTAGAAAAGCATTCGGTCTCTATCGCCCCCCCCCCTTATCCCTCCTGTCTAGACACATTCTGTGTGCCCACTTTTGTTTTCCTCCCGCTCGCTTATCTCTTTGTGCCACTGTTGCCTAGAATCCTTCCCATTCTTTCTTTTCATCCCTCAGCCCCGTTCTGTCCTTCTCCCTACCTCCTATCCTCTTTTCAGTGTCCTGCGCGCTCTTTCTTCTCACTTCACCCTATTCTGTGTCCTCTTTCCTTCCTCTTTGGGGACTGGTGTGTTTGCGATTGTTTGATGGATGGTGGAGAGCTAAATCATAGCTGGCATTGCTGTTCCTTGTTTGAGCCTTTGGCTGCAAAGTGTTGGTTTAGTCTGTCTTCTGTCCCCACCATATACTCTTGCTCATTATCCTGACCCCGCATGCGAGGGCATCGAACCAGGCAGGTGTCACTCTGGAGCAACAAACGTCAATTTTAGTCAACAGCTGTGTGGTTCTGAATGTGAACTGACTGCTTTTGCATGGTCATCAAGGATCTGGATTATGCATTACTTTGAAGAACAAGGTTGTGTTTGTACATATTGGTATGCTGTGCAATAAACCGCTTTATAATTAGGGTTTCCTGTTTTGAGGTTTTATTTTTTATATAACTTAGTGGTTTTTCCAGTTTTGTCAAAACATTTCGGAATGTGTTGACCAGTGTTTTCCCGTTTCCTCCTTCGAAAAAAAATCGGGGATAACTGTTTTTCCAGTGTGTAAATAAAAAAAAAATTCCTTTATTGTTTCATTGCGTGCTAAAGTGAGATTTATTTTGACTGCCAAAAGAAATAAACTCCAAGCAGATAATAACTTTATCAAGTGCTGTTTACTACAAAATGAAGGGAGTCTCATTAATGTACCCCCTGAGGTTTGATTGATTGGGGTGAGCAGGCCAAAACTGTTTTCCGGATGTGGGAATATCGGGGTTTCTTATAGCAGAATGTTGCAAAGGCAACTTAGCAGGTTAGGTGATTGTTGCTGAGATGTTCTGCTTACACCTTCATGTAAATCATATGGCTTCTTTCCTATTCCTGCTGCAACATGTGCTGTATAATGTGTCGGTGTGACTGGGGATGAGCACGGCTCTCACTTCACTCTGTGTGGGAACTTGTGTCCCCATAGCAAAAATCAAAAGCTGGCACCCATGAATATACGTACAGTAAGTGAACAGATCTTAAAGTGAAATATACTAATGTAGTTCAATTGACCCACCCCCACCCCCCAGAAAAGTGTGCAAAACACAAGAGCTTTGGACTTTAAAAAAAAATAGTATTGATCAACACCAGGAAAAATAACCTGAGAAGAATGTTTCAATAAATATGCTGGCAAAGTATAAAAGGTGCTCACCTTTTTAAACCCAGCAATCTGTGAAATATTCCCTTGAAAACGTAATCCCAATACAAGACAAGTGCTTGTTTTCTTGTGGGTAAGCGTCTGCACTGGGAACATGACAACCTGGGTAAAATCCTGGTAGCCAAATACTTGAGCAAGCCTTCCAACCTCAAAATATTAAGGGGTGGCGTCCGCACTCTGGGGGGGAAAAAGTTACTGTGTGTAAATGCAAACTTTTTTCTAAAATTAATGTTACAACAATTTTGTTGTGAAAGGTTTATTATAAAATGTAAACTATAAACAACTTTTAATTAAAAAAAAAAGTTACTGTCCACCCACGTATCCTTTACTTGTGCAGTGAAAAGCAGCCACAATCAGGGAAAAATAACTTTACCAGTCTTCTGCATTGCAATCTCTCTTGCCACATCTTGGGCAAATATTCATGATTCACTTGCCCTTTCATTTCCCCTCCTCACCCCCATGTCTGACTTTCAACAATATGTTTTATGAAGATAACTTGAAAAGCACTCGTACCATAGTAAGGTACTCGCACAAATATAACTCCTTGTAGAACTATTTTGGGCAAGAAGTGTACAATTGTAGCATTATTTCCCCCCCCCGCCCTCCCTACACCCCCATCTTGACTGGGAGACTACAAATACCAGAATGCAATTTAGCTAAAGGCAAAAAATGGCCTTTGTGTTTTGAAATGCTTATAACAAAATGTAATGTGTGAAAGGGTTACCTGTCTGACAAATGCAGGGTCCATATTCTATCAAAAATAAACAGGTTTTGGTGTTAAGTATGAACATCTGAAAATAATGTAGTTAGTTTAAAACTGTTCTTTGTGATATTGGCCTGGATGATGGAGATTTACTCAACTTGTTCTTTCTGTGTGCTTTCAGAATCGAATTCCCATTTGCATTTCTTCACACGAAAGGTTATGAGCGTCTTGTCCAAAACAAGGGTCCCTTAAACAAGCCATTTATAAATCTCTCCTAATTTAAAAACTCTTCTTGAAGTAAGAGTGGTAAGCAGCAATTAAGGGACCTGCAGCTTCTGATGGGCTGCTGGATGGCGGCTGGGGGGGGGGGGGTCTAGAGAGCCACAAGGTGTTGGGAGGTGACTGTGGTCTCATGCCAGCCTCATACATGAAAGCCTCACACAGCTTTCCTTTTAAAGTCGACGGGCAGCTGACTTTTATTTGCTCTCCTCCAGACAGATGCACATACACAGAGGGTATGTGGCCACAAACAAACATCCAGGTTACTCCATTTTTTGTAAATGCAAGTATTTGTCAGTTGTCAGGGGCTATTTTGAGGAATTTTAGCCAATTTTAAGACTGTATTGGCAACCACAAAAATGGCTCCAATTTCTCTACAATTCCTCAAAATAGCTTGAACCACTGATAAATACAAAAAATATGTTTTACAAAAAAAACTATGTAACATTGAATGTGCTGTGTTTTTGAATAAGGTCAGGGGACAGGAGGGAAAGCAATGGGAGAAAGCAAACTAGCATAAATGAGGAGGGGGTTTGGGCCCTTTTCCTATTGTTTGCCAAGCTCCCTCTCCAACCGCCCCTTCACCCCAAACTTCCTCTCATCCCTGCTTACACTAAGGCACCACTGGAATAAGGGAAACCCTGTTTTTCAGTTTAAACCTAAGAAGCACAATTTCTTCTGGGGGTGTTTTACCGGTGTTAATCACTGAAAACAGGAAAGCCTAGTTATAATAACATTTTTTGAAAACTTTTGTTTGACCCTAGCCATTGAGGAAATCTTTGGATGAAGTCCGAGCATGCCATGTTATTCACAAGTTCTAGCAATCTCTTTGCAGTATCAAGTGGTTTTGCATAAAAAAACACATGCCTGCCCTGTAAATGTATTTTAAAATGTACTTAAGTATGCAATAATTACACAAGTAAATGTGAACATTGCTCTGCATTTCTTTATATCTTTTACTGGATGACATAAATACAACTGGCAAACCTTATTCCTAGCAGTCTCTCATAAATGGACTCTCCACCATGTGCTCTTAAAGGCTGAGGCAAGAGTAGCCTTTCCAGGTTGAGCGATGCTCATCTGCCTGGAACTGAGGGAGGATGGAGTCTGCTCACCTGCCGCCACTCTCCTCTGATCTCCATTGGAGACTATGCAGCAAACTCAGTATATCATGGTCGCGTCTAAATAGATTTTAAATGTTGTGGAAAGAGGTGATCCTTTGAGACCCCTGGAGGACCGGGGCCCCAGCAGAGCAGTCTGTTCCTGTTTGACCTGCTCCATCCTCCCTTACAAGAAGGGAGTGACCACCTTATGATGATATGGTAATGGGGCCTTTTCCACTGGGGCCTGCTGACGCAAAGAATCTGGTAGTTCATGGTGTTGAAGACTGCAGAGAGCTGTAACATGACCAGCAAGACACCACTAACCTCGTCGAACATCTGCAGAGCGTCTTCCCAGGATCTGCCCAATGTCTCTGCCAAGATCCTGACTACATTCCAAAAAGCCTGCAGTTGGCAGGGGGGCGGGGGAGACTGCTGTCTTTTAGAATAGTTGGGCTATCACTAGCAGATCCGTACGAGGCCTAAAGTTTGGCATCACGGTAGGGTGCAGTAGATGCGGATGGTAAGACTCCCACCATCTGCCGCTCTCCAAAGACTTAATTAAAGATGGTCTGTATGAGATTTGTGGAGACACCTGGCGGGTGCTGGACAAGAAAGCAAGCAGTGGCTGAATCTAGCTCGAAGTCGGTGCCTTTAGGTGATTCACTAAATCATTCAGGAAGGGAAGCCCAACTGAGCATGAAAGGAGGACCTGTGAAGTTCGAGATTTTGAGCTGGGAGGACGTTTAGCAGTTTCATCAACCCAGCTCTTATTTCTTTAAAATAACATGGTGTGCTTCACCAGTCCACTCCCCGGCCACTGTCTGTGCCCGCTCCCCCTGGCGAACACAGTTGCTCAGGCCCAGCCTGCTACTCCATTGCCAGCTGCGTAGTGCAGTCGTATTAACTTGCTTTACGTTGGTGTACACAATTGGCCTGTTGGGGGGGGGGGGGGGGCAGCGGCACTGACAAGTGCTTGCTGTCCCATTCCGGGTCTTGGTCAAGCTGCAAACCCAGTCACATGATATGTTATGTTACTTGGAATTTATATAGCGCCTTATGTATCATTGGTATGATCTCAAAGCGCTGGTAGGCTGAACGTCCTCGGGAACCGCAGTTCAAGTCAGTATAGAGATGGTGTCGTATGGTGCGCAGGCGCACTGGATATGTGTGCAGCTGGTGTGGTTGTTGCATGATAGCTTCTTCTTAGCGGTAGGTGTGGTGCTGAGGAAATCAGTTGGATGTGTTCAGTCTGGAGGGTGGACACCCAGACTGAGTTCTGGCTGCGTTAGGCCTGAGGAGATGCCTAAGCTAGCCGTTATGTGCTCAGCTAGCTGTGTTTTATTAGGATGATGATGAAGTGTTATTTATATAGCGCCTTAATCCAAAGTGCTTTACAGAGCGCACATTTACATACAATATCACACAACCGAAATTGGTCCTCATTTATCGACCTCGGAACGATGAAGGGCTGAGTGGGCCTTGCTGGGATTCAAACCTGCGACCTGCAGATCACGCTCCGATCGCAGCAGCAAGCTCGGGTCATGTTAGTATGAGAACAGCTAGACCGAATATGTCATAGTACAGCTGTGTTCTAGTTGAATGATGGTGTACAGGAGAGAGTAAGCATAGTAGTGTGATGTGGTGGTTGTCAGTAAAGCACCTGCAACCAAGCACGAGAGCAGGACAGAGGGCGTACATAGAGGCATATGTATATAAAGCGACAGGATGGATAGGGGTAAACATGTGATACAGATAACCTGGGAATACAGGTACATGGCATATACATAGCATATATCGGAGATACATCCACTCTGCCCTTTCCATCCACTCCCTTCTCCCTATCCTTTCCATCCACTCCAACCTTTTCCATCTGTTCCGTCCTTTCCGTCCATTCCATCCTTTCTATCCCATCCTTTTCATCACATGGTGAACATGGATCCGCACCGTAGTGACGTTATTGGTCACACTTTCTAAATTCAACTTTAACACAGCGAGGCCATCCGGGCACATTCGATGATATTTGGGCACACTAGCCAGATAAGAGACTCGACACAGTGAAGCCATTTGGGCACACCATCAAGATGTGAAGCTCACCAAGTCAAACAATTTGGGTGCACTCCATGCTCTTGGAGCGCACCTTCTGAGTTCAAACTTCAGCACAGTGACGATATTGGGCACACTCCCTTATGTTGTCTGCACTTTCTAAATTCAAATTGTAAAAGTCTAGATGTACGATTCTACACAGTGACGCAATTAGGCACATTCAATGATGTTGGGAACACTTTACAAATTCAACTTTAACACAGTGACACAACTAGGCACCCTCATATCATTGCAGATTACCACCGGGAGACCTACCCCCTTCATGCACAATCTCTCAAAACCACATGCACGCTTGATTTTCATTCTCCAAGCTTTTTGCCGTTTAACAGCAGCCATATCTATTTTGTGCACGTGTTTTTGAAGACTGGGACCAGTTTATCCACTGTGACGGTGTACTGGGAATATCTGCCTTCCAGGATTGTTTATTCGAGGCTGGCATGCCCGGTTACCCATACCGTGTGGTAAACATAAGTGCAGCTGCACATTTCCTGCGATTGCAGCTCTGAGACAGCCCGTCATGCTACCGCTGCCTGCGGCTTGTTTCATGTCATGCTCTTAGTTGGCCTAAACGAAATCCAGCACATGAATGCACTAAATGGCCACTAATGCATTATTTTGACCTGTTCCTTGCCAATATTGCAGCTCACCCATCTCTACCGTCTACATTTTCTTTTTTTTTTAACACCAAGCAGACATAAAGAATGCTGATTTCCATATTTAAAATAGTACTATACATGCATCTATTTTTGTAAGATTAAAAGAAGTATGTGAGCAGTAACCGCTTCATTTCCTTTGGTGTTTATGGGAAGACGCTCAAGGTTGATGTACATATTGCATTGTTTCGAAACTTGAGTCAAACAGATGCTGAATGGCATCAAAACACTTGTATTTTGTCATGCTTGTTGTTGGCTGCTCTCCAGATCTTGAAAATGGGATGCCTTTATGAATTACGTTTCCTAGCAACCACAATATGCTTGAATAAATACTGAAGTTGTATGTGTCCTACAAAACATAGTTTGAATTGCCTAGTCCTGGTAGGCCGTTTGAGCACAGGCTCGATGCAGGGCAAAGACCGCAGACCTGTTTTCAGTCTATAGAGCTATATTCTAGACCAAGACGCCAATCCTAGTTCAGCAAGTGGCCTGTCATGATTGGGCAGCCTGTTTTAGAATACATAATCCATAACAGACCATGGAGGTCAAGAGGGTTTACTACTAGGCCGACGTTTTTAAACTATTCCTACCCAAAATGCTGCCTACGTTTTCTGTTTGGAGACAATCTATCCAGTTGTTTAGGTTAAGGATGGCTCATGTAGCTAGTTTAGAAAGTCTTGGAAGCAGGTTGTAGATAAGTAAAAAGCCCACAGGCCATTGGATTTTTGTGATTACATAGCCACCAACCAGTCCTAGGTTTCGACTGCCTAACTCAAACTACCCATCCATGACTGAATTCGTCCTCACCGGTCCACAAACTAAACAACTTCTCAATCAATGGCTCAAGGATATGCTCCTAAAAGGGTTTGATCCACAGCTCTCGGATTCAGCGAAATCCTTGTGCCTCGCCATTGACGGCAGCCTTTCCTTCCAGAGACACATGGCCAAAAAGGCCCAAACGGCCTGGCTCTAAATGTCCACCCTTCGCAAAATCGCACCCATCATCCCGCCGCAGAACTTCCAGACCATATTGCGTGCCCTTGTGGTTTCGCACATTGATTGGAGCGGGATTCGGTCCTGACTGGTCTCCCAGCTGTTCACTTGGCTCCCCCGAAAGCAGTCCACCACGCTGCAAAAAGTCTTATTATAAGTGTTGGAAAATGTGACCGAGTTACCCCTGTACTATGCAAAGTACATTGCCTTCCTCTACTGGGCAGGATACTGTTCAAGGCTGCATGTATAATCTACAAAGCAGTCTCGAGTAGCACATCAGCGTACCTGGCAGCTAAGCTCCCCTTATCTGGTGCCACACACCCTTCAAGCAGCAAATCGGCCAACCAGCTTGAATTGCAACTTGTCAGCAAAGAGAGGACTCACAAACAGTCCTTCCCTTGTCACACACCAACCTTCTGAAACTAGATTCCTGTATCTACTCTGAATGCCTCCAGAATGCTCCAGTTTTTCAAATCTTTCAAAACATGGCTTTTTCAACACCGACTAAGGACTAATTTGAATGGACACATACCGACGCACAGACCTCAACTCACAATACTGTGCTACTTTTAACTGATGCCAACCCATACGCTGACTGTCCACACTCTTTACAGCACTCGGCTGTTATCTTGCTTGGTCCACTTGTAACGATGACCTGGAAAACCCCAGATTTATGCAGAGGGTCAGGAGCCAGAAAAAGTCCCTCAGTAACGGGAATAGACCAAGTGAATAGAAAAACCCAGCTTTTTTTAACATCCAAAATAAAGAAGGGACAGCATACAAAGAAATGTGGCTCTGGGAGCTCTTCCTACAAAACCTCTTTTATATAAAAAACAACTCAGAATGACGCTGCAATGATGCAAAACCGAAGGGGATAGGTTGAAGGAAAAAGGCTGTATGTATTCTATATGGGATAAACTTCCAATTGGATAATGGTTAACTGATGGCTCCTCCTAAGACTACCTCTAAATTGATTACTAAAATGCATAATTACAATTGACTATTGGTTGGCACAATATGTACTGGGTGTCCTAGCACTGAGGGTCCAGATGGGTTGGCATTCTACTGACCAACCCAGGTCGTCAAGACATGAGATAAAACGGGAGTAGGGGAGAGGTCCATGGACAGCTTTTCTTTGAATTAAAAATATACCATCCCTTTTTTTTGATGGTCATGAGCCACAGTGATTACTCTGTAGTTGGCCTTGCATGGCACCCTATGTCTGGAAATATGCGTAAGGAGTGAGGAAGGTGCCCTATATGTACATTGCTAATGAATAGACCTACTTCAATTTTGGGTCATGTGTGCTGAGACCGCATTTGGAATTTCACCCTGCATTTGAGGGGATTTTAGTTAATTTTAATGTGAGTGTCATGGTTTTCTCTGCCACTGGGGACTTTCTTGATCCATTCCCTATGAAGTCTTTAGCTTATAATTACTCTGTACCTAGCTTTCAAAGACTGTTATGTGAGAAACCTGGAGGTATCCTGACACCCCCCCCTTGGATCCTCTTCTCAGGTGGCCAGGAAACGGTTATCGCTTTTGGATCCTGGCCCTGGGGTTGGAGATGCAAGGGAAGATCACCTGGGTGGACGGTTCTTGGGGATTGGAGGGGGGGGATGATGCCCACAGGTGAGGCGTAGTATTCCTTATTTCCATTCCACAATGGACCAACAGTTCCTGAAGCTTTTATAGGATACTGTCAAGCCTTCTCCCTTGTTACCTTACGAGGTATCCCGCCTGTATGGAGATACAAGGAAAAGTGCAATGAGAACACCTCCTTTATATGGGCAAATTAGACGCACATATCCCTCATTTCATTGAATCAAAAATGTGTCAACTGTATCTTGTCCCCTACTAAAATAAGTTATTCTCTTCCCCACCGGCTTGCTCTCCAACTATATCCCATTCAGGCTCCTATAAGACTAGGACGAGGAAGAGGCGACTAGGAGTAATGCACACTCCTGGTCAGTTTCACCACAATAGTACCGAGACAAGGAAGATTCCAGTAGAAAGCCAGGCATGTCCTGGTAATTTCTGAGGGTCAGGCAAACTACTCACACCTGCAACCTATTGGGAGGCTACAGGTGCTTAAAAGCAGGAAAAGCATCAGTTCAAAGAACCTGCCTGGAGAGAAGGTGGCAGATGTGTGCTTAGGAGCAGGCTGGAGCAGAACTGCCAGAGAGGACACTGTGTTCCCAGGGGAGGAAGTAGGCGTTGCGACTCGAGCGGGCCGTGAGAGTTCCACAACCCAAACACTTGTCAGCCTTGTGTGTTCAACTGGGAAACGGAGGACTCCTGACTGCTGCGGACTCCTCCCGAGAGTTTTCGTGAAATTAGTGCTGCTCGCCACAAGGTTTATTCGGGAGCAGAGAGCTGAATGAAGAGAAGCACGAAGCAGCCCAACGAAGCTGAGCAGCTCCAGGGAATGAGAGAGAATCCTCCTAATGGAGTGCTCTGGGGCGAATGTGAAACATTTTCTGTATACACGCAAGTGAAAGGCGCATAACAAGATGGTTTGGAATCCAAGGGAAGAAATTATGAACTTTGAATAAATAACCAAGTGATTTTAGAAGTAAGAATCCTGATCGAGAGGCCAAGTATTAAGAATACCATGGTCAATATTGAATACTGAGCTACAGAAAAGATATGAAAATTGTGCCACAAGTGGAAAACAAATGAGAGCAATGTTACAAGGAGTTGAAATTCGTTGCAAGCAATAAACCGTGAAAGATGTCATGAACTGAATGAGAGGCACGTATAAAACATATGTTTTGCAGATCGTAAGTGAATGCAAGGTGGTGGAAGAGGATATACACCACCAAAAATTGAATGCAAGTTGTGGCAAAACCAAAAAGACTGCCAATACACAAACGGTGCTGAAGCCTGTGTTGCCAGAGCTGAAACACCACAGCAGATGTTGAATGCTATCACTACAAATGTTGAATTCTAACACTGGTGTTGGGTAGAAAACCAGTGTTAATCAAAGCATAAACAGTATCACAAAGTGCCAAGGGTTATCCGTTGCATCACCTGTAATGGGTGGACTGTGTGGTCCGACAACTGTGCTTAGACCAAGTAGCTCCAAACCTCAGAGAACCAAGAAAAGCATGAAGACCAAGGCTGTGTGATAGAATTGCTGAAGTGGAAAAGAACATTTTGTTGAGTACAAGTTAAAAGGATTACCAGTCAAAATGTACATTTTTACTGAAAACCAAGAGACTGGAACTATTTGGAAGTGTGATCTTGGGGAAGGGAACCCTGAGCTATCTTGGAAATGGAACCCTGGGTCCTGTTTTCTTTGTGGAACTATTTGAACTTGGGAAAGGGGGAAACTGACCCAAGAAAAAACTGGAAGGAGCTCAGAACTTTATTATGAACATGGTTTCTTTTGGTGTTGCCATCCCTACACATTGTATCTCTAGTTGTGAGGGCAAGTATAGGTTTTGGACACAGAACTTTTAAGTTGAAATCACTGTCAGACTATCTTTAGTTTCTTTAGGCAGGGAAATCCCACGTTTGCGTAGTGCAAGTTAGATTAGATTTTTATATGTCAGGATGTATTAAGGCCTGTGTCTTGCTTCATGATGCTTTCAGTTTTTTCCTTTAATCTAAGAATATGGCTTGTGCCTTGGGTATGAGCCGTCCAGTACCCTCCTTATTTTCTCAGTAGCCTTGGCTTAGTTTGCATAGCTAATTGTCTGGGTTCTGCACGGTTCTGTATTTCAGTGAATTCAACATCCTGAGTATTTGTGAAGCCTCGAGGCCTTTCATTCACTTGTGTGCATGCTGCATCTTCCATTTTGGAAAAGAGGGCTGCCCATTACTTTCACGTTTGTAATTTAGTAGCATACCCTGCTCCCATCTCCTGCTGTGCCTTCTTGGGATATGGGCTGTACGGTTGCCTTAGTGAGTAACGTTTCTCACCTGTGCGATATTGGGGAAGGAGCAGTGGCTATGGATGACGTATGCATCTGTCTCTTAACACACTCTATAAACAAAATAAACCTAAACAAATATGTGGCGAGACGTAAAGGGGTTGTTTCATTGGAGGTTAACTCCAGGGTATGACGTCCTTTTGCCGACTAGATTTTTCGATGGAATTTGTACTGCAAAAATCCATCGAAAAAATATATTTGGGTCAGCTAAGGGGTTAAAAGGAGTGTGGAGTGGGCTGGGGTGGGGTTAATAACCTAGGGAAATGGCGTTTGTTCAATGGATTTTTGGTTAAAAAAAATCCATTGAAAAAACTGTCAGTAAAATGGCAGAACCACACCAGGGATCAACCAAGATTAGGGATAACAGTACTTTGGTGATTTTCAGAGCAAGGAATTTTGGAAGCGAGTCGCTCATGCCAGCTGACCAAGTTTCCCCAGTTAGAATGCGGGTAGGCAGGGTGGTATAGGGCATGTGTTTGCGGGCTGTACATTCCTTGCAAACAGCATTTATGGATTTTGACAGTTGTGTCCCTCATCACACTTTCCAAATTCAGATTGTTGAAGCGGAAAACCAAGTTTAAAAACAGAACGCTTTTCCACAAACCGTTTTTTCTTTTGTTTGTAGTCTGTTGCTAGACCGCCTCTTAGTCATGGCCCCTGTGAGTCATGGCCATTATTCTTGTAGTAATTCATACCTAATTTGAAAGTACAGACAAAATGACCGGCTCACCCTGCATTTCCTCTGTTCAAACATCTCCCTTCAAGGATTAAAGAAACCCAATTTAATTCTGTATTGTCTGAGAGAGGTTCTACATTTAGGAAGGATTCGTCCTGAATTAGAAACTGTTATTGTCAGGCCTGCTGCACATCCCTTTGTTGCTAAAAGGTCTTTAACTGACGTGAGGATAGCTCAGGAGCAACCAGTTTGGCTTGGAAGCAGGACAACGCATAGCAACATAGGTTTGATTCCTGGTCTCGCGCTTTGAAACCTGTCTCCGGTATTAAGCGTTATAAAAGAATAAATATAATTATAAATTAGAATTACCACCAACCTTTGTCACATATGTGGGGGATTGGCTCGAGTTAGATACTTAACATTTCACCTATGAAATCTGCAGACAAAAATTGGTTGTCCAAAGAGTCTCAATATGGGTCCAAGAAAAAAGAGCATTGCCTGAACTTGGGTGAAAAGGGCCATTGCACGTTAAACTTGGAGTGCAATCACTCCATTTAGAGTGCTTTACCTTGAGCACCGGGGAATTGCTACTACATAGCATTCCCCTTTCTCCAGTGATCTTGAAACTAAAGTTGACTGAGTTATTTTACAGGATACTGCCTTTTTCTTTCAATTCATTTAGCTTATGCATGGATTTAAGCACTTGCTGAGAATTGTGTGTGTAAGCTGCGGGTTCACATGGTAGACTCCTGACGAGGGAAAGGCACTCATCCTTATGAGGACAGTAAAAGCAGTACCATTGAGCTGGGTGATAGCGCCTCTAACTACAGTTTGGTCATTTAGTGCCCTGTACATAACCTGTTACTGTGTGTAAACGGTTCTACGTTATTTCGCCGCGGTATTTTTCATCGCAGGTTTTTTTGGGGCGGGTTACCCCCTCAAGCCCCCCCTTTTTTTTTTTTTATTCCCTTACACCCACAGCCATATATTTAATTTTTTAACCCCCCCAAAAAAAACGGATTTTTTTTCGAAATAAAAACGCCAATGAAAAAACATGCGATGAGAAATACCGCGGTGAAATCAGTGTATACCGTGTAAACAAGGAATACTGGACAACCGACGTTTTCCTTGTTACAACATGTCACTTGTTAATTCTTCATTTTTTGTAATCCGGATCACTTTACTACTTTAGTATGTTTGTACTACCTCCCAATGTACCTGATTTGTGGCCGATTTGATACAATAAAAGCAGGTGCTTGTAATTCCCTTTACTTTAAAAATAGTTGCAAATTGCAAGGACCACTACACATTGGCTAAGAGGACCAAGCGCAACTAAAGTCTGGTGCAACCCTACCGTTGTGATGCTGAGGCGATATATATATATATATATATATATATATATAACTGTGTGAAGTCCGATGTGCAAGGCTTATTAGTTGTTAACTTGCAACAGCACAGAAGACCATGTTTTGATGATTCTAATATTGCTTTCGGCTTTTTTTGGAATCTATTTTGTTAATGTAAATTCTCCCTATTGAAATTAGCAACTCAATACCTGAAACAAATAGCTTTGTGTTCTACTTAAGTGAACCCAATATCTGCAGGGAAAAAAAGCTACATTCCCAAACCTCAAGGTAGATCCAGTACATTTTGCTTACTTGTTAAATGTAGTTTATTTTTATTACATGCCATAAATCCACAGGCATCGGGACGCACAAGGAGACTGAAGACAGAACATCAAGGACAGGACAAAAGAAGGCAGAGTAGAACAAGCTTGTAGGCAAGAACCGATTCAAACACGTTCTTCCAATGCTTCCGAAATGGAAGCAGGTTGCTTTCCTGACGTAGATTCAAAGGTGAGGAGTTCCAAGGAGAAAAAGTCAGAGGAGAAAAAGATCTGCCATTGGCCCGTCTTAATCTTGGCACGAGAGCAAACCAGCACCAGCGGACCTTTAAAACTCTTTTAGTCTCGTGTTTGGTCAACCTATCCTTGTGATCGACAGGGGCAACGCTGTGTACACATTTGTGAGCTAGGGTGAGTATTTTAAACTGCACCCGTGCAGCTACAGGAAGCCAGTGCAGTTCTTTGCTTATTTCGAATGACATTTCTGGGGTAGATGTTTAGCAATGCGGATGGCATCATTTTGAATGACTTGTAGCTTGGGAATACAGCTTTTGTTTGCACATCCCAAAAGAGCATTGCAGTAATCCATTAATGGGGAGTATTGTGGTCCGTGCAAGAGAAATAGTTTGGTTCTGAACGGAAAGGTTTTATCTGTCTAAAGCGCTTAAGGTGATAGTACGATTTTCTCTTTTTATTTTATAGATGTAATTAGCGTTTGATTCCGCACCCAGTGATGCTTCCAGGAAAAGACTTGGTGTTTTCCCTTTATCGAGAACGGGAATAGAACAATTCTCGATAGTGAAGCTTGAGTATGTCGGAGAAAGTCCTAGATTGAAAGGACCCAAATATCAAAACCTCAGTTTTGTCACTGTTAAGGCACATCGAATGGGGCGACATCCAATGCTTGATGGTTTGGTAGATGAGACTCAGCATTTGTCTTCTATGTGCCATCCAGCTCAGACAACAATTGTGTCATCTTCGTCACTGGTGAACTGCACACCCACGTTAGAAAGAATGTCAGTAACTTTAATGTTAGATGTTGAACAATTCCGGTGACAGACATGCGCCCTGAGGGACACAATAGCTTATGGGGGCTGAAGCTGATGTAGCTTCGCCCCAGTGCACAGAGGACCTCCTGTTGCACAAACATGACTCGACCCAGTGGATAACATTTTCGAGGGGGGGAAATAAGAGTGGACTTGGGCCTTAAGCTTTTCTTATGATTTTAGAATGTCAAAATGTTAGTTATTCTCAGTGTTCTTTATCTGAGCATTGAAGTCATTTATTTTTATTTTTTAGCTTCGTGAATGGCTAACTTATGTTTTAGCATGGTGTTACCAAGATATTTTGTTAACTTGTTTTAGATTTTTGCCAAACACTTTCGGCCTGTCGTTTAAAAAATAAAAAATGTTCTTAGAACTTGTATCGGCATAAACCAGATATCATGATGCGGACCATCTCGAATAGTTTTCCACCTCATAGGCGCTACCGGATCCAGCATGCTGGTCAGTCGTTCTATATGATGTAACTTCATTAATGCATACCGAGAGCTTGCATGCTTTGATTTTCTAGTAGTTCCTACTAAAAATACTTTTAGTAGTAGTCAGTTTCTTCTTCAATTTGTCTGGGAGCTGAATATAAAATTCCACAGAGAAATGGTCCGGCCAGATAATGATCTAGTGTTGGCAATAGTAGTGTTGAGGTTACGAGATGCAACCCAATCTAGTATATTACCTTTTTTTATGGGTCACTTCGAACCGTGAGTTTAGTATTATTTAGATTTAGTTCTAACAATAATGCTTCCCGATCTGCGATGTCCGCTCACCATTGGTTTGTTGCCCGAAAAGACAGTTTCATTGAAGCTAGGCATGTCTTCTGGGGTTTATGCAAGTATTGTGGTTAGGAGTAAACTTAAGATGTAGGATTTCACAACCTCTGCAGGAACAAAGTACCTGGAAAAGGTAAATCTCCTTTCTTGATATAACACCCTACTCCAGTCCTGCATACCCGATTCTGAGAGCAAGACATACCCTCGATGGACGGTTAAATCAATTGGATGCCCGTTGTAGTCCTTAAGCCACGTTTTAGTAAGGCAGAGAATGTCCATGCGTTTTTTTCATTATGTAATCCTGGATCAGCGCCATATGTGTAAGGGCCTTGCATTCAGAAGAGACACCTTGATAGTACCCTCAATGATGTTCACTAATGGCGGTGACTTGATGGTACTGTCACCGTGAGGGTCGCGTAAGACTAGTATTGCTGGATCTAACAGTGAGAGCTGTAGTAGGGTTTGCAGCAGAAAAGCTGTATCCTCCACTGGTTCTGTAAATTGACCAATGTCTTAGCAAAACAAACGGGGTGATGGCTGTAGGGTTTACAATTAATATTAACCCCTGGCATTGCTCTGGGCAACCCTCCAGACCATAGTTCTTTGCCTGTCGAGCCATTACAAAATGGGAAAGACCATATGCAATCTGGCTTTGTCCCACCTCAAAACAGGCTGTCCAGCCCCAACTGCTTGGTCACATCCCTTCTGCTCGAGGCCACAAGCATCCCCAGACATTCTCTCTCCGCCCCACCCCCCCCTGCAATGTTACAACTTCCTTTCCTACTCTCTATTCTCATCAGGACTACTACTCTTCCAGCAGTCTCTACCACTAAGAACTATGGCACTTCTAGTCCTCATCCACCCTTTGATGTTACTCTTCAGTACTGCCACCTTTCCCTCAGCCCTACTCCTGCTCTTCTTCACTCTTCTACTCTCCACTTTACTACCCTGTCCACACAACTACTACACTACGCTCCGCTCACCCATCCACTAAACTCTTCACTAGTCATCTCCTCCCCACTTCTCTCCTATACCCTTCTCATCACTTCCCTCTCTGTCCTCCGTCTCTCCTAGCACTCCCTCTCACTCTAGCTACTAATACACCATGCCCCTACTCCTAGCTTCCACACTATCCATCTCTCGACTTCCAGCCCCGCAAACAACTGGTGCCACTCTCACACAAAGACCTTATCTTTATTAAGCTGACTAACTCTTCAACACTCTCCTTAGTCTGCATGCAGTTCCTCCTGTGACCTCACCCGTAATACCCACACTGTCTCTTCTCCTATCTGCTTTTATAGTGTGTCTGGCAATTCTGTGCTTCCCTCTCCATTCCATTGGTTGCATCACTCACATGACGCTCTGCACCAATTGGTGCCTGTCTTTTTCCCAGGAACCAGGGAAGGGGCTTTAAAAAAAAAAAAAAAAAAAAGAAAAAATCTCTATGCCCCTCCCCTTTTCCAGCAAGGTTTTTCCAACCGTCTTTCTTTCTCGTGCTAAATGGCTGGAAATTAGTTTTTGTGCTTTGGTGGTGGGTTTTCTGGTTTCCTGGGGTGCTGGTCACTGTGGGGGATGTCGTCGAGGCTCCTGGGTCGTCTTTGTGCTCGTGTTGCTGTTTTCCACTCTCGTGGATTCTGGTTTGGGTTTGCATTGTTGATTCCATGTGGATTGTGGGAGATGAGGTTCTGAAAAACAAAAGTGTGAACTGTGGCAAAGCTACTAGTTTGGGAGGCAATGCAATGCGAGGCTAGGAGTGGGTCCAGGGATGTTATTTTTGGTACATGGGGTATGGAGATGGACTTTTTGGGGGTTGGCGAACCCCTCGCACTCTACAGATCTGGGGCCTGGATGTTTCTCAGCCCTTGTTTTCGTGCTCCTTCTGCTTCCGATTGTGGAGGGTCCCCTTTCTCCACCTCCCCTTTTACAGGGTCACGACCCTGACTTTCACGTAAGGCTTACCTTAATGCCTAGCTAATCGCATGGTCCAGATCCAATGCAGCCCCTAACTATCTTTCCTCTGACTTCGTGGACTCATTTGTTTGCTTTGAATTCGCCCCCTCTTTCAGATTCATGCCCTCTTCCGTGAGACTGTGGTGTGCATTCCTCTCCCACAGACTAAGTTGTACAGATGGGCTGCTGCTCTTTGCATGTTATGGTGCCTCGTTGTTTTCCCTGCTTCCTGGTCGTGTCCATCCGGCCTCCCGATCCGCCCACCGTGCCCTGATTGGTGGATTGAGCGTGTGCCATGGCTGTAGGCATCAGAGGCACCATCCGTGGCCCCCTTTGTGCTGCGAGCTGCACTGGTGAGTAGAGCTGCCACTTGACCCCATTTTAGGCCATTTTTGCATACTCTTGGTCCCCCTGCCCTTGCCTTCCCTCCCTCAACCCTCGTTTTCCCTGCTTCCTGGTCGTGTCCATCCCGCCTCCCGACCAGCCCACCGTACCCTGATTGGTAACACGACCACCTCATCCGGGCCTTCAACGACCCTTCCAGGGCAGCCCTCTGCCCATGCAGCCCCATCGGCTAAGGACCCTGAGGCAAAGGACGGCTCCTACAAAGACGGCTCCAGACCATATCTGCAGGTATCCGCAGGAGAAGCAAGAAGCCAACAATAAGTAAGCGTGGCAAGGGTGGGGACAGAAGCAATTACTTCTCGCCATACTACCCTACCACTCAACCCTAGAAGTGAAACTGCTGTAAACTCTTCCATCTGTGGTCTGGTTGCATTTAGAAAGTCTGCCTAAAAGCATATCTGTGGTCTAGTTGCAATATCCTCTCTGTGCAAAGTTGAATTTAGAAGTGTGCCTAATAGCGTGCCCTGGTTGACTTTAGAATGTGAGCCTAATACCCTCTCTGTGCAAAGTGGATTTTAGAAATGTCCCTATTAATATACCCTGGTTGACTTTAGAAGTGTGCCTAATAGCGTTCCCGGGTTGACTTTAGAATGTGAGCCTAATACCCTCTCATTGCAAAGTGGAATGCAATTTTACTTTATGGGGGGGATTCTAGACACATCCTTCCCCCTCAGCAGACAGGTTTCAGGAAAGGCCTTTCTACCAGTCTTAATGGACTTGTCCTGAACCTGTTGAGCGAAAGTGCAAATGAGAAAGAATGTTCTCCACTATACGGGGCATGGGTCGATTTATCAAAAGAGTTCGACCTCGTAGACAGATCCCTCCTTTGGCAGAAACTAAATAATTGGGGGATTCCAGCACCCCTTCTTGCAATGCTCCTAGAACTCCACAAGAACATTACCATCAGAGTGAGATTGGACGAACCAGGCAATCTATCTGAAACAATCCAAGTCCTGAAGGGAGTACGACCAGATTGCTTGGGTGCACCATTATTCTTTAATTTGTTTCTTTCAGACATTGGAGATTTTCTAGCCTCTGCATCATTAATCTGCCCGAGAATCAATGGAAGAAAACTCCATTGGCTAGCCTATGCTGATGACCTGGTGCTACTGGATGGCTCAGCGATAGGGTTGCAACAACTCCTATCCAAACTTAATGATTATGCTAAACTGAACAGCCTCATAATTAACCCATCTAAATCTAAGGTCCTCATTTTCAAACATGCAAAAAAAGGGGACCTCAAACTGGGTTTTGGACAGTAAAGCAATTCCACGGGTGGACGAGTTAACATACCTGAGATATGAAATCCTTGCTCACCCAACCTCAAACAAGGTGATACACTCCATTCTTGGGAAGAAATCAAAAATGATTGCACAAATGAAAAATCTGAACGGAAGATTCTGCAAATTCTCTATAATTCCACTCAAGAAGTTCTACATAGGTAAAGTTATCCCGGTCTTTCTTTATGGCCTTGAGGCAAAGCCTCTTTTGTGGAACTACGACTGGAGCAAAATTGAGGGCTCTTTGTGGAAATCTTCTCTTCATCTCCCATTGTGCACTCCTCTCGCTAGTATGAGATTTGAGTTGGGCCTGACCTCTTTGAGCTGCCGCGCGGAGTGGAAGTTACTGTCCCTCTATCGTAACAGAATTACAGCCAGTGTATCCACTCTTTTCTTCGATGAAAACCAACATCTAAAAAAGTCTAAATCAAAAAAACTCCTCGGCTTGGAAGAAAAGATTGGCTGCATTTTATATAGGCTGGAATTAACAAGAGAAACTCTCATACAAAATCCTAAGAAAGTTAAAAAAAACATTAGAAACGGAGGACTGGATCAAAACGATTGAGGGAATCAGAAGGCTTAACCCTCCAAACCTATTCCTGACAACGGACAGAAAGCTTGGCACCATCCCGCACTACCTGGAAAAATTCCCGGACCAAAGAATCAGAAACAACTTTCTCAGGCTCAGACTGAATATAGCCCACACGGGTGAAATACTGGACCAAAGAAACCAGGGCGAGAAGGCAATAAGCCTTTGCAAGGTCTGTGCCTCTCCGAACTTACAATCCCTCAAACACCTGCTGCTGGAGTGCGAAGGCACATGGGCGATCAGGGTATCATCACTGGGGAGATTTGTAACCAGAGAGGAGAGCCTAGTTCAGGATGCATTTTGGGACAGACTGATCTCTGGCCAAGAGGTCATGCTAACTGCTGAGATTGTAAACATTTTGGAGAAGCTTACTATCTTAAGGAACCATCAACAGACTAGCCAAGTTCTTGAACCCACCAGTCAAGGGGATCAGTCTGCTTAGTTAAATCCCTGGTTTCTGAGCCTTTATTTTACCTTGTTATTTCACCTTTTGCTTTATTCTTTCACTTTCTGTATTCTTAAATATGCGGGAAACTGCTTTTTGTACGAAATCTGAATTTTTAATACTTTATTTTGTAAAGGTTTTCTCATAAACCAAAAACAAATTAAAAAAAAAGCAAAGTGGAATTTAGAAGTGTGCCTATCAGCGTGCCTTTGTCGAATTTAGAAGTGCGCCTAATATCCTCTTTGAGCAAAGTGGAATCTGGAGGTGTGCCTATTGACATGCCCTGGTTGACTTCAGAAGTGTGCCTAATAACATGCCCTGGTTGACTTCAGAAGTGTGCCTAATAGCACCTAAAGTAAACCATCATATTCACATCTCCACGCTTACTCTCTTCTTTACACCACCACTCAAATAGAACACAGCGGTACTATGACACATTCGGTATAGCTGTTCTCATACCAACATCTGCCTCGTACTCCCCATCACTCTAAACACGGTTGGTTACACACCCCCAGCCAGGCGTTCTCCTCGGGCCTAACGCAGCCACAATCGGTCTGGATAAATCCTGCCAGAACGAACACATACTCTTGACCTCTCAACCACCACACCTATCGCTAGGAAGCGGCTATTACACGAATGCCGCACCAGCTGCACACATATCCGGTGCTCACACGCACCTTTGACTCTCTACTGACTTGAACTTCGGTTCCCAAGGGCGTTCAACCTACCAGCGCCTTCAGACCATACCAATGGTACATAAGGCGCTATATAAATGCAATGTAACATAACATAACATGTTATGTCTGCTGGTATTAGGGCTGTGCTTCGCCTGCATCCTTCTTGACCTATAAACTGGGAATATTCCCTTCTGGTCTTGATATGCCATCCGCCCTTAGTCATGTTCCTTCTAGTGAGCACTCATTTACATCCTTAAACATCTGTTCAGAGGGAGGCTAGTACAATAATGCAAAGCCTGTGGGCAATTTCATGCAATCCTCATGGTTCTCTGAACGTGTGGCCCCAGCAAGTCTCCTCTGACCCTGAGCCACTCTTCCAGAATGTCTGTACACTTGTTAGGGAGCTTTTTCTTAAGGACCTGTGATCGGGGTCGTAAATTATATAGCTCAAAGTTTTGTCGCCCCATGGCGTGTAAAAACGCCAGATTTTTGCTTTTGGTGGGTGACTGCCCATTCGTTTATATGGGTGGGGTAGGGAGCTTGGCGGGTGAAGGAGCTGCTTTCAGGGCAGGCGACATCCTCCGAAAGCGGGAGTTGAGAGTATGGGTGTAACTGTTATAAATGAACGTTCGTCAGGCCAACAATTTGTACTAAAGTAGATTTATTGTGAATAAAGGCGGTCCCCAACAGGGTGCATCCTCCATCAGCCCAGCTGCGTTAAGCTATGATTCTGGAACCGAGGGCTTCCAGAATCATACATCATAAAGGTGGCATCATCTGACAACCAAAGACATGCATCATAACCGCAACCTCCTGACCAGAGCACTACTAGCCATTCCCTCCAGCTCACCAGGATGTCCAGGTGGTGGTGGTCGCAGAAATCGTCGAGGCCCAACTCGAAAGAGGTGGAATGGGGTGGTTCCGAGGTACAGTGTAAACCTGTTTCTCATTCCAAATGAGGGGTTCCACACCCTAAAATTCTGTAAAAAATATATAATCTTTCTATTAAGAAAAGGCAAAGATAACGACTATACACTAATAGATGAGTAAAGCTTTTTAAATCCGAGAGGTCACAATGCAGCAAGTAAGTAGCCATTTCAAAATGATTATTATTTTTGTTCTAAAAAAAAAAAGAAACTGCAGCAATGGGTATGTAAAAGCCTTTGAGTTCATTTGGGCAAATTCCTGAGAGTCCAAGAGGGCTCAGTAATGTGACCAGGACAGGCTTTTGGCTGGAGAGAGTTACAGCGGTTTGAGAGCAATTCCTGGAGTTCATTTGGAGGAAGACTCTCCATACCCTGTGACCAGGTAACATGTTCTGCAGGATGTGGCTGGCTGTTTCCCGAGGTGGTTTCTTCACAGGAGGTTTAGCGAAGGAGCACCCTAGACTCAGGTGACGGCGCATTGGTGCAGACAGGACCCCTATACCATTGTGAAGGACAGTTTTTCACGATCTGGGGATTCCCAGATTAGGGGGGGGTCTGATCCAGAGGTGCAGAAAGGCGAGACAGTTGCATTCAGTGGTTGAAAGTGATGCAGGGATCCCACACGCTCCACAAAGAACCCCCAGCTTCTGAGGAGGGATTACCTTAGGAATACCCCCACATAGATAGTTAATAAATGTTGAAGAAAGCACACATGAGAAGTCCCGGATATTTAGGATGGACCGGGAAGGCAAGCTCAGCAGTGCAGTTGTAGGATTTGAGGCAGCACTGCCGCTGGACCTTTCCAGGAGAGGTGGGACTGAACCAGAGTTCTTGCCTCTGTGCTTTGAAGTTTCTCAGCTATATTCATCTCCATCTTCAGGCTCCTGGTAGCAGAGGGCCTCCAGCTTCCGTGTCCTTTAATGCAGGCATGGCCAGAGGACACTTAGGGAGACCTCGCCTTCTGTTATGAGCTTGAATCCAGTTGTCCCCACTGGCTATGGGGAAATGAGCAGTGAGTGCTTCGGGTTCTTTCTGGCCTTCTCTGGAGAAGGAGAGCTTTGCCATTGGACATCTGAGTCCTGATGCAGAGATTCGGTTCTTCCTAGAGCAGCAGGCCTTCCAGAGGGCAGTTTAGGCAGTCCAGCTGTAGACAAGGTGAGTGGTCAGTTATTTACTCCTTCGGAAATCAATGGGTGAATACCACACCCCCAAACGTAATTCAAACCAGGGGGTGGTCCGCCAAAGGCTAGACCACCCCACCAAGAACACCTATGCATTCTAGAAAGGCCTCGCTTGCAAGGGAATTAATCTACACTGTTCCAGACATACATCTGAATGTGCCAGTCAGAGCTAGGAGACGCGCACTACCTCCTCGTGTCCAAAGATGGCCCCCTTCTCTCCCATACTCGAAGAGGGACAAAGGATAGTCAAGTGATGTAACAAGTCTTCGAGGCAACCCTTTACACTGGTGAAGACCCATCACCAGCTTAGCCACAAGACTACCGAGAAGGACCTCTCTCTAGCAGACATAGGGGTATCCCTGCCTTAGGAGTCCTAAGGATGGTAGGGTAGAGCACAAATGCAGACCCACAATCTGTTATGCTCAGGGTTGTTGCTAGGTCTGGAAAAGATCTGGGGCTACACTAATGTCACATGCGGTACACAGTGGGCTGTCTGCCTCGCGCTGCTCAGTACACAACTTTGCTCCACTTTGCAAGCAGCGGCGGTGTACCCAAGATGCCAGCTCTTTGTACGTCCTGTAACTTTTATCAAGCGGATATGTTTTTTTATTTTTTCCGTTCCTTTTAAGACGTCGTGCCTATGAGCCTCACATGGTTATTGTACAGATGTGGTTTCTTAAATCACCCTATGAGTTGGTAACACATGGGATATTTACGTGTGCATGGGGTACATGGAAACTACTGGATGGACTGAACAAATAACCCGCATTTACTCCATGTGCTGTAAATATTTCACGTGGCTGCAACTAATTGGTTGCATTTTAAATCGCCATACACCTAATGAGGCCCTGCAGAGTGGTATAGCACAAGGGCCTGTGCCATGTCACCCAGCAATGTGGCAAGTGGGTCATTTGCCCTGCACGTGAATGTATGTTCCACCTTTTTTGTGTGCCTCGTCATTGAGGTCGTTCCTTATACGAAAACCTTAACTTCACGATGTGAAGGAGCCGCACACTGTGCAAAGCTGCTCTGCTATCTGCGATTTCTTTCAAAAAGGCGAGTCTCCTATTAGCTCGCTCCCCCAAACTGAAAATTCCACGGTCCCTTGTTCTGTCACAAATATGCCCCACAGCATCTCCACGCGCCTTGATTCTGGGAAGGAATCTTCCGATTAAGGCCGGCACTATTTGGAGCGGGGTCGTTGGGGTGTCCGTTTTTAGAATGTGCTCCGTTTTTATTTGGAGCGGGGTCGTTGGGGTGTCCGTTTTTAGAATGTGCTCCGTTTTTTCTTGCAGTTCCTGTGAATGTTTCCCGTGTTTTGTTTGGCCTATTAGACCTTCACTTGCCATGACAATAGTTTGCTTTAAAAGCACCATCTGAGGGAGAAGGGGATGTGAGGGGGGATACACAGCCTTTGGCTGTTGGGCAGGTGGGTAAAAAGCAAATGGCCATAGGTCCATGGTCACACCCTATACCTGCCCAAAACACACACACCTGCGATCATCTTGGCTTTCTGTGCTTCTTTCTGAAGCTAATGGCTTAATTGCAGATACTTTCTCCCTCCCATCCACATTTTTCTGGCTAGGTTTGCTCTAGTTGCTCTGTCAAAATGACCTAGATGCATACATAAAACAGCTTCTGGTGTAATAAAAATGTCTTAACGAAGTGTGCCTTCAACCACTTCATTTCATAAGTAGTATGTGTGAACTAGCATTGAATTCATGGGCGTAATTTTAGGGGGGGCGGGGGTGTTTGTCCCCCCCAACTTTCATGGCACACTATTTTGTCCCCATTCATTTGAATGGGGCACCTTTTCTTCAGAGGTCATGTCCCCCTTCCCCCCCCAACATTTTCAGCAAAGTTTCTCCACTGATTGAATTACTAGCAAAACTAGCACTGGATTACTAGTAACACTATCATTTTCAAAGCCAACGGTGTTGGACCTTTGTAGGCATTTGCTAGGAGCCAACACCATTTGCCAGCTGTTGCCTTTTCGTGACCAGATAGGGCCCATGATAGCGGCTGGAAAGGACGTTGGTGCTAATGCTTACACAGAAGCCACATGCTGGTTAATGTTTCCTTGGTTTGCCGTTGAGTCTGTATGGGAGAGCTTTTTTGATATTTAGACGGTCCATTGATACAGAATGTCAACTTCAGACGGTCTGCGTTTTCCTGTCACAGGAAATCTTATCGGATTAGTAAATTGCACCCTTGTAAAACTTGGCAGGGTTGAGTTATTTGAACTTCCCCCGAGATAATCGTTTCGCCACCCTTGCACCTGTAATCTGTGTTTTGGCGGCCCTTGGTACATGCCCAAACATGACTTTCCACACAGCCGCATCTTCAGAGGGAAAGCGCCTCGGTGCTGCAGGTTGCCTGTGTTTAAAGTGACGGGCCCCCCTTCAAAGCATGCGCGCTGCTGGGAACGTTGCAAGTTAAGGCTGCCATTAATTACATCTTCCCCCCCTGGAAGGTGCGGTGCGGGTGGGGGGCTGGTCTGCACCCTGGCTAGAGAAATGCAGGCTTTCACTGTGAAATTGCATGTATTGCATTTTTTAGGGTAAAATGTGCATATTGTGCTATTCTGAGAGTCCACTAGCCAGGCCCTATACTAAATGTGAGGACCTCTTTCATCCTATGATTTTATATATCCCAAAATTAAGTATAGACGCATGATGGCCTGACACCCCACAGTATTTGTGCTCCATGTGTAAGGGAGGGGGTTGTTGGAGGGGTGGCCATGAATTAGCGCCCTCCTATAAATTGCCTGTATAGCCTGCAACATGTAAGATTAGCGCCCAGCTGCCTGAGGGCTCGGAGCGCTTTATAAATAAACTAAACTATAAATCTGGATCATGCATTACAGGCCAAACTGCGCATGTGCTATTGTAGCCGTCACTGTATAGAATAGGGAAGAAGACCCTCTTCTCGGTGCAACACTGGATAACATGAATCGGATCCTATACTCCGAGCCCGCTGTACCAATGAGTCTTTTACGGCAGGCTCGATGTGGAAAGCTACTTTTTTGGGCAGCCTGCCAACCATGCCTTTAGATTCTAAGCTGTTTTCGGTTTGTGGCACAGGTAACAGAGGCCGAGCGGTCAAAACGTGGACCTGTGAAGCCCAGCATCCAGTATCTCTTATTCTAAAGGTCCTTTTCTAGGATCCGCCCAGTCTCCGTATCCAGGTATGAAGGGCCGCTAGTGGAACCTCGACGCCTTCCATCCTCCAATACCGTGATTGCCTTCTGCATTAAGCTTCTAGTATGCCTCATGGACATCCAGGACATTGCACGCACAGGAGCCACATTTCAAAGCCCACCCTCGTTCAGACCCCGTAGTACATCCAGCTTTTCGGCTTAGAAAACCTGGCTTTTTGGGTGTGAAATCCTCTCTGGGGGTAACCGATCCCTGGCGGAAGAACCCCTTGCATTGGGTGACCATGTGTTGACGCCAAGAAGTCAGGCAGGCCAGTGAGAGTATTGTGGCAGGGGAACGTGTAGGGACCATGCATATGTTGTGGCCAGTAAAGTGCCATCATCGACACTGACATTCCATACAGGACCATCAACGTGTGTCTCATTGAGATGTAGTTTGTGTACTCCAGGCACAGCAAGCTTTGGACTTTGACTCCAGTGGTGTCAAGACCTAGAGTGGTTGATTGTTGGTATTTGTGTTGAGCCTCCCTCAGGGGGAATGGTTGGGGGGTCCAAGCATGGGTTGTGCGCTCTGTCGAGGGAGACAGGGTGGACTTGGAATGAGGAATGCGTATGGGGTTACTGGTGTTTCTGTGCAGAGACGAGGTGGCCAAGAACTGTGGGATGGACCGACTGCTGCGAGTGGGAGAAAAAGAGCAGGCCCTCCAGAGTTGGATGGGGTTGTGGTGCCCAGAGGTAAAATGGGGGCGTGGTTAATGACCCTCAATGGTTTATGACAACATCCCTGGAGTCATTCAGGGGGCTGCAGCAGTTCACGATTAGGGGGCTTTGAATAGCCATCACGGTTAGGAAACTTTGTCCTTCTTGCCTGCCTGCTTGATTCTGTGCCCCATTTAGTTTTATAAAGCGCAACCTGTCCGCAGGGCTCAGTGTGTGGGTTGGGGGAAGGGCACAAAAAGTTTGGTCTGTGGAAAACCGACGAGACACAAGGTAATTGCAGAAAAAGGTCTGATGAGAACCAAGCTAGGGTCCCAATAGTATCTGAGGTCAGCACACGAGGATGACATGCGAGGACTTGGGCGGACCCAGGTTAATCATTAGTATTAAAGCAGTCTTCAAAGATTTCTTAAAGTGGTTGAGGTTGGAGCAGTTGCGTAGTTCACTAGGAATGGCATTCCACAGCCTAGGTGCACCAACACCGAAACTTGTGCCGCCAAAACTCTCCAACTTGTAGCGTGGCTGAAAGTTTACTAGAGCAGTTGGAAATAAAAAGGCGACGGCTGGAGGGAATATACAGAATCCTTTTAATCAAGTAGCCAAGAGTGTTTGCTGCCAGACATTTGTGCGTCAAAGTTAACAACTTGTAATTGATACGACCCAATGCAGAGATCTACGAACGTTGGTAACTCTTCTTGTGAGACCGTCAATGCGTCTTTTTGAGCTACTTGCAAAACCTCAATGTTAGCTTTAGAGGTATTAGCTAGGAGGCTATTGCAGTAGTAACGTCTGGAATTCACAAGGGCAGTGGCAAGAGAAACTGTTGGGTTCGGACAAGTACAGCTTAATTTGCCTAGTCTAGTAGTGTAGGCACAAGAAGCCTGTTCCACATGTTCCTTCATATCAAGGTTACTGTCTAGATAGACACCCAGGGTTTTAACCCAAGGACTGACGTTAATGTGGCTGTCAGCGATTTTAAAATGGAAATATCTCTGGTCAAGTTAGACTAAACGTTGGCTGGAACCTATAAGCTTTCAGTCTTGCTCCCATTAAGGGCCAAGGAGTTGGCATTTATCAATTTTTCAATTAAGCCATACGTGTCAGTGATAGGTGTTTTTTTAACTGACTGGTGACTATGACAAGGACCAACACACTGAGTATCATCGGCGTAATTGGTGTAACGTATGCCAATACTATCAAGAAGTTCAGAGGGGGTGAGTGTACGAGTTGAAAAGTGTGGGGGAGACCAGGCTCCCTGTGGGACACCATGTAAGGGTGTCGGGCAACGAGTGGAAAATTACCTGAGGAAGCACGAGCAGTTCAGGGTCCTAGGAAAGAGGCAATCCAAGAAGTGCAGGTTCGGAACAATTATCAATAATAGCCAACCTCTCGTGCAGCAATGAATGATGAGTCAAATAAAAAGCTGTCGAGCAACACGAGTAGCGCGAATTGGCCTGAATCAACAACATGGGAGAGGTTTGCCTTTTAAATTAAGCATGGCCGTCTCTGGGCAATGCAAAGCCCGAAAGCCAGATTGATAAGTGCCCAACAACCAGCAACCCTCAATATGAGACTCTCCAGTTGAATATACGCAAACATATCCAGAATGTTCAAGAGAAAGGGGACATTCGTAATAAGGCGATAATCATTCGCAGAAGCAGGATCAAGGGTTTCTTTTTTTAGAATGGGAGGAAATCCAGACATTTTCCATTTACATTGGGACCAATTAAGTAGTAAAGGAGGCATTGCCGATTCTAGTTATAAGAGGTGCCAAACAGCCAATGTTCTCCTTAACTATACTTGGGGCCATATATCACCAGGGCAAGAAGAAGGTTTGAGAAGTTGAACAATGTGGATCAGGTTGTTCTCTGTGATTTCTCTGAAGTTACAGTGCAGTGGTGTAGTACAGGTATTCTCAATATTGCTACTAGAATAGGTGGCCGATACCAAATTAAGTTGAAAAGCTTCAACATTGGTGGTCCCCAGTGAGGATATGGCTGGTCCTGTTCTGTAAAGGCACAGCTGGTTAAGAATGAGTGGAATGGAAGCTGTCCAGACCAAATGCAATGGTTGATTTTAATAGACAGATTTCCACCCATTGGTTTTTGGTCTTTGTATTGGGTCCCCCTCAGTGGGAGGGGGTGGACCCAAACACGGGCTGTTTGCTCTGTGTTTAGGAAACCAATGTATCCTGTGATTAGGCACAACCGGTTTCTGACCTTCTCATGCAGAAGGCTGGTGGCCGAGCGGTTTAGGATGGTTGGGTGCCATCAGCAACCCTACAAAGACGGATGTGGTTGATGGATTGACAACAATGGAATGAAGGCTGATCAGACCAATTCCAGTGGTTATGAATAATGCTTGCTGCATATCACTTTTTGTTATTTTGGTCCACAGCATTTAGTGTGACCATAAAGGGGTGTTCCACAGTTGTGTAGCAGGGATACAGGCTTTCTTTTGTGCCAGCACACGAAAGCCACTGCAGTTAGTTATACTGAAAACGTCCTATCTAGATGTGCTTGCATATTTAAAGTTTTATATAGAGCCGAAAGTGCAATTACACACTGTTCCTTTCGTGCTTCACCAAAGTTTAATTCAACGGAAGGCTGTCGAGAATTCACGCTTAGCCGAGGTATGGCACTGATCCTTCGGGCACGGGATGCTCTGCCAGGGATCTCGACAGGCATGTTGGTGGCCTGTGCAGGCTCTAGCGTGTTTTTCCATGTTCAGAATATTTCGTTTACTGCAGTATTTGGAAAAGTTAGTCGGGGATTGTTTTGAGCTTTCACGCTCACTTTACAGCTGTTTTCAAATGCTTTGCGAGCGCCTGGCCGTGCATTCAAAGCCGCGCTCCCTCATCTGCCACACCTGCGCCCCGCCGCATCATGGCGGGCTCTCGATTACGATCTAGCGTGTCGCTGGGAGTGAGGGAGGCTAACCACTTCTTGGCACGCACTTGCGGGGGATTATTTACTGTTTTGTCAGGTAACCATCGTTAGAAGCCCAGGAATTCACGGAATGGGACATTTCAAAAGGACTTCATAAGAATACCATATCACTGGCGTTCTAATCCTACATGCCACCTGCTTTCTTCCGTGTGGGGCGGGGAGGGTCTCGTGCCACTTAGATCACACTTAATTGCCATACTCACTCATAGACTTGGAGTCTTATGACCCTGGCACTCCCAATTACCATTGGACCACAACCTGGTATTCACAGTTGCATGCAATTGTAACTCCTGTTTTTATTTTGCACACTCATCCCTCCATACCCTAATGGTTGATATTGGCTGCAGGTGAGATTCTGTAAAGCACGGAGGATGTCCTGCGTCTGATTTGACTTCTTGCATAGCTCTTTCTGGCAAGAGACTCCTTCTCTTACATAAATCAATACAAATGGAGAAGTATTCTCTTATGTCCTGCAACACTTTGAATAAGTTCTATCTGGTGTATTTTAAATTTGGTGAACTGGCAAGACCTGCAAGTGTCTGCAATCGAGGCGCCTTCAATGTTGGGTTTATGTGGTTTCTCTCCAAACATGGCGTAGAGCAACATCTAAGCGCAGTGAAGGATCACCAGCCGTGTCTTGCCGCACATAGACTTGGAAGTGGAATGGTGCTCATTCGTGTGATCCATGCCAGGGCAGGGCACACATACTGAACTGGACCCTTCAAAGGCTGCTGTATATCATTCACCTATTCTCAGGTCAAGCAGGGTTTAAAGCTCATCTGGCCAGAATTGCAGGTGTTGTCACTCCTTACCCCCTTTCAAGATGACCGATTTCAAATGCACTGAGAATGTGGGTCCTTTAAATTCACTTTGATTTTGAAATCCTTACAAACACGAGCACAGGTAGATCTGCCCTGGATAGTCGACATAGTGACACCAGCTACTACCGTACTTTACCTAGCTCTAGCAAGGAAAGTGGGAGTGAATACCCTGGGAGGAAGGGGGGCGCCCCCAGGTACCAAGGCTTGAAGAGAGGAGAGCGTCCACTACAGAGATTTGTAACCAGTGTTGTGAAATCAGACTGTCAAGGGAACTGAATCATGAAGGAGAATCCAATACCAAGAACCCAGTGGGGGTGCAGGGGGAACCCCTCATAATTTGGATAAGGTCATACACACCCTAGCTTTTGTGAACCCTTAAGAATATATGAGGCATGCAAGTAAAGACCATTGTCTGAGAAACTATTTCAAGGAAAATTGTCGTAAAGCTGGTATTAAAGAGAATGCAAGGCCCCCAAGTATATGGGAAACGTCAAGAGGCTATGGCGGAAGATAACAAAGAATCCTGTAATATAAACCGAGACCTTTTGTGTATCAATAACCACAGGAGATAAGATACAGACGTAAAGAGAGAGCTGCTGGGAAGAAGGCAAAAGAGGTGACCAAGAGAAGGGAGACTTTCTCTTGGCCACTTTTGTACTATTCATATTATTGGTAGGGCCAGGTAGTTAGGTTTGGGACTGAGGACAAAGTATACTTTTTGACTTTCTGATTGCAGACAAGCACATTTAGTTAATGTAGATACGAAGGGCGATCCCTTTAGTACTGGGGGAAGAGAGGTCTTTTCCTAATATTTTCATTAAAGAAAGAAAACCTGTCCTCCATGTGTCTCACTCCTCCTTCCGACCCGCCACAATGTGCAAACTGTTTATCAATCGTTTTGCTCTAATCATTCACATGTAAGCAGGTTATAGTCTTTCCATCCCTTGTTATATTGTCTGGGCATGGAGTTAGTCCTGTCTGCCTGCAAGAAAAGTAGACAAACATAATGGGTTAATTGCAGCTGTCGAGCAGCTTCAGTTGTAATCAAACATCCTTAAGTGTGCCTTCAGTCACTTCATTTGAAAGCAATAAATCTAGGCACAAACCCCTGAAATGTAGCTTGGTTTTCTTTTGTTTAGAAATGTAACGTGTTACTGTTTTGTAAAGACAAGGCCAGGACCAATGGTAGCATGGGGAGGATTTGTAGAACATTGTCACATATATATATATATATAAATGTTGAAATGTTAAAATAAAATCTGTTAAGAGGACATCTGGACTGCCCATAGGGAAGCCAACAGTTTTCCAATGCTTGTTCTGAGTGGTGAGCATCTGAGCTGCTTTACCCAGTTCAGAAAGACTCCCACTGAGCTAATTTCACTAATGGCAAAGTAGAGGGAATTTCACACCATACCTCACTCCACGTTTGATGTAAAATAGGTTCGATGTCAAATAAGTTGGATGTAAAATAATGCGATGTGTGTTGTGAAGGCATCATGAAGCAGACCCAGACAACAGATTCAAAGTTCAAACAGAATGTATTAACTCCAATGGCAGGATGTTAGAACGCTTACCTTTCCCTATGCTGACGTGGGATTTCCCTAACTGAGCGAAACTAAGGAAATTCTGAGTCAGAGTTCAACTTAAGTCTGTCTATGTCCAAACCCTATACTTGCCCTCACAACTAAAGCTAAATAATGAATAAGGATCTCAATAATGAATGAAAAAGTGATTAACACAGTTTTGAGCTTTTTCCAGCTCTTAGCTTCCTTGTCGGCTCCCCTTCTCCAAGTTCAAGAAAGTTCCACAACAGACTCAAAATTACTTTTTCTTGTGTTCAAAGTAATACATTTCCACACAATCCTTGGGGTTCCTTTCCCCAGTTCAAAAGAAAAGGTCTTGAGGCTTTGTTCTCAAGACAAGACTTGCAGTTCCTCAAGCCTCAGGGTGCCCTTCCCCAAGACCTTAGCTCGGCCACTTTTACTTGTTTCAGTCTTTTCAAAAAATGTAACAAATCTAAGTCAACCTGACCCTCCTTCGGGATTGCACCACCCTCGGTTTATTTCACAATGTCTTTGGTTCGCACAATTCAGGGCTCACTGGTCTAGGCGCTGTTGTCGGACCACACGGTCCACCCATCACAGGTCGCGCAACCAGGATTCCTAGATTCATCAACCCACACCTTCTATCCTTGTCCCTGTGTACATAATCGTGTTCCCTTAGTTTCTCTTTGTTGGCATCTTGGCTTTATGTGTAGTGTTTACGCTCCTCTGGCTTCTGGTTAGTCTCTTGGGCTGGGTTGATGTGGTCGCATCTGTGTAGACCCTTGATGAAGCATGTGACCCGATGCAGGACACCTCTCTGGGGCACAAAAGAGGACGAGGGAAGGCCTTAGAGTAGGGCATTGCCCCAATCCAGGTGGGATAGGACTAGTGCATGAACAGTGGATCTAAAGCTGTTCGTAGGCAGGAAGGGTTTGACTTTCAGCAGGAGGGAGAACGGATACCAAGCTGTCTTGAGTTTTCTTAGCTATGTGTGCCTTGAAGGAGAGGTGTTGTCGATGTGGACATAAGGGACATGGCGCAGGAGATGAGAGCTCAGGTGTGAAGCCCTCAGGGTTCATGGTTGATAGCCATATTTGCATGTCTGTGTGTTCGGTGTTGGTGAGGAGTAGGTATTCGGTCTTGGAGGGGTTGATCTTCAAGTATGCATTGAACATTCAGGACTCGATCAGCGAGAGGCAGGGTTTGAGCCTGTGGATGTCCTTGGTGCCGATCTTGAGGTATAGCTGTCTCATCAGCGTATTGATGGATGTGGATGTTGTGTGTGGCTAGGCGGCCTCCCGATCATTTGTTGATTGAAGATCACTGAGAGGATGGAACCCTGCTGCACTCCACAGGTGACTGGTCGCATTGGCGATCTAGAGGAATCCATCTCAACAAACTGCTGGTGGTTGGTGTGGTAGAACTTGAACCAGCGTAGGACAAGGTCACTGATCCCCATGCACTGATGTAGGGTGTCTGAGCACCATGTGGTCGACTGTGTCCAAAGCGGCTGAGAGGTCGCATAGAACCCAGAGGCAGGGGTGCCCATTGTCAAGGATGGTGAGGGCATCATCGACCACCTGTATAGTTGCCATCTTCGTGCTGCATCTGGGCTTGAACCCGTATTGGTATTGTCTTTGGAGGAGATTGTTGGTGCCTATGTGTTGTTGCAGTTGCGCATCTACAGCCTTCTCAACGATCTTACCTAGGAAGGGAAGATGGATAATGGGTATAAGTGACTTCAATCTAGCAATCCAACTAAGTCAATGCTTAGGATGGGATGCCCAATGGAAGCCCTTATTTATATATTTTTATGGCAAAGTTCTTTAAATCTGGATGATGAACCCTTATATAATGCCCCTCTCTTTGAATCCCCCTGACCTCACTGAGCCAAGAAGTAGGTTTGTTTTTGCAAATTAAAAGCTTTATTTGAAGAATTAAACGATATATATATCACACTTTATGAACCAAATAATATCTGAATAGCACACTTATGAATATGGACGATAATCAACAAAGGGTAATATTACAAAATTGACACTCTCTTTAATCACTAAGGAGTATGAATATGGAGGATACCGTAGCAGAGAATACTTTATGTAATTCAAGGAAATGCAATAATGGGAAAGAATGCAACACAGAAATAAACCTTGATATGATTTCAACCAAAAGATAATATGGTCACTTTTTCCCCTGTGACTACTCACTCCCCCCACTCCTATGCAATATGAAGAGATGGAAATGAGGGCACACAGGTTTCAGGAATACATTCAAGAATGCAGTTCAATTCCGGTTCCCCCCAGCAAGCTTAGAGAAAACCGGTATGATTTTAAAACGCAGGTCAAAACGCTTTTGGATGCGATTGCAATGGATGGGAAAATCTACTAAATTGATTTTAATTCACTGAAGGAGATCCAGCACTAGTGACAATTACTTTGGATTGGTACTGGTCATCACTAGCAATGAGTCATGAATGATAACGAATTTCAGCAATGGAGAACAAGGAGCAGCTATTTTGACAGAAAATGAAATTGAGCCAAATTGCAATTTGCGGCAATTTTCCCACGTGCGTAAATCGTGATTATGGAATAACTATAATGAATTGGAATGTTGTTGTGGGTTTGTAGGAAAGCTTAGGATCTTAGCTTTAAAATGACAGTTAAATTAAAGTTGCAGAGGTTTTTGTGATGGTAGATTTTGCAGAAATAAAGTCAAGATTTGAAATGACAGATTGCGTGTTACAGATTTGGAATCAACAGGATGGACACAAGATTCTATAATGCAGTTCTGGACAGGTTCAAATGGTTGGAAGAGGATTACTTTAAAATAAGAGATTGGTTATGGACAGTTCTAGACTAGATACTCACTCCTAGGCTTTGGAATGGAATGCACCTCGTCAAAGATCTGGTCAAAGGTTTGGCTTCACTCTCGCCACCGGACAGGTCTCCGACCCTCTGGGTTCTGCTCTCAGCACTGCACGGCGGTCTGGGTCTCTTGAACTGGATCTGATGGGTCTGGATAAAGCACTGCTCTCTCTGGGTCTGGATCTGGGTTCTAGCACAGGGTTCTTAGCTAGAAGCAACACAGCTCAGGAAGGCTGTTGAATGGTTTGGTTAGGCACCGTTGAAGTTTAGGGGTTAGAATCAGGTTGCAAAAGATTCTGAAGGCCTGCTGAGAAGGGTTCAGCTTGTGAATTAGGCCTCTGCTTCAGGGTTCTAGAGTTTGGTTCTAGAGTCTGGATACTAAGTTCTGGTCTCTGGATCTAGATCTGGAGTCAGGAGTCTCTATCTGGATATTGTCTGGATCTGGTCTGGCAAAGTGCTTCGCAGGAATCGGTGAGTAGTTGAAAAAGAGTGCTTTATCTGGGTCTCAGCAGTTCCCATTTATGTGTTTCCAAAGGGGGTGGGTAGGCTGATTCTCTATGCCCAACACCCTAAGGATTCAATAGGTTAGAGGATTCTCTGTCTTTTGACTGGAGAAAGGATCAGCGTGTCATGAGGTGGTGTCATGATGCTACCATTTACCCTCTAGGAAAGAAACTCCCCTTTGCTTTTACTTAGAAAATCAATTTTTCATAACAAACATATTTCCAAGGTGCACAACTTGTTCATAATACATATACACATCACAGATTAATTAAGGCGTGTCTCTGTTCAAGTACCAGGTGCCTACAAGCTTTAGTTCCGAAATGACAACTTATTTGCGCTTTTGGTGAGTTTCCCAATATTGGTTCTGCACCAAATTTGAAACATGCATGCAGCTCCTCTCTGGGCATATTACTGTAAGTTCTTCGGTTCATAGCAACAACACTGCAGCTGTGATATTAATAATTCTGGGGTTTGTTCTCAGAACATCACCCGGCGTCCAGCTTAGTCTTAAATTGTGGGTGAATTTTTTCATTGTCACAATCTCAAAGTTGTACATTTTTGTCAGCTTGTTACAATATTTTAGAAGCATTTTCCTTAAACGTATATTTGGTTCAATGTTAAATCCACATCCCAGTCTGGTCCGCCCCCAGAGCTGGCTGACTCGGGGTCACATGTCCTTCTTCCTGGCAGAGCAGTTGTTGACCAGTCACACCCAAATTAGCATTTTCTATTCAGTTGAAAGACTCTATTGTCTCTTTCCTCCTGCCAGCAGAGGAATCTCCGCTCTTTTGATTAACGTGTCCATGCAACATCCTCTCCCGTTGGTGGGAAGGCCCAAGTGTGAAGGGTTCTCATGGACCGAAGGCCTCTTGAAGTTTTAACTGCATCAAGTTACTTTCTGATCAAGTGTACATACTTCCTTGTGAAAAAATATAACATTTATAAACTTAAAATAAGCAACTTATCTTAAATCAAGTCTTTTTCTACATTAAATCAAAGTGTGGCACTCTATGGCATTTTGATGGAATTCTCTTTGGCATATTTAACTTCTGAAACACAGCTCTCCTGTCGGAATTATAAATCGCCAGCACCTGATAGAGGTGAGTAACGGTACTACACCCATTTTGACAGCTGTCTTTCCATCAAATATCTTTAAAATAGGGGATTTTGCTCTGAGAACATATGATTCTTGCTGACATTGTATTGATGTGGATTCTTGATGTAGAGTAATGTGGAACACTCAACAAAGAGGTTGGATAAGAGGTTGGATATTTTAGGTGCTTTGTGAGCCATGATTTTAGCAAATTTTTGACAATCAAGAAAACGGACTCCCAAACAGCTGTGTTTCTTTTGGCAATCAGCATTGCTATTTCCAAGTGGTTTCAGGCTGCTTTGTGGGTAGCCCAGTGGTGGTTTTTGGCATTGATCTCCTGTGCTCACTAAGATAGGAAAAAGTGGATGGCAGCCTATTTTTCAGGTTTTCACTGCGCATTGTCTGGTGATTTCTAGCGAGCAGCATGCTTTCCAGTGGCCATTATGATGTTTCTGCTGCCAGCAATGCCTAGTGATGTTGCAGGGCTTGGATGAGTGGGTTAAGACATCCCACATGGGGCAATAGCTATCCAAGTTGTTGGGATCCAGAGTGGGTTTCTTTAGTAGAGGGAGGTTTTGTCCTGTCTTTATTGTTGATGGTAGTGTGTCTTGAGTTAGGGAGCTGTTAATGATCTCCAGGTAGGGAAATTGCTTCTGCAGGGAGAGTCTTGAGGATGGATGGGAAGCTGGGAGGATGTCTATGCACATTTTCACTTCCCCCTAATTCCCCTAAAGGAGTGTGGGGTTGTGAATGAAAAAGTTATATGTAGGTGATTTAAATGTAGGCAAAAAACAAAATCGCGTCCATCTTCTACAAGTTTAGATTACGAAAATAAGACTTGTAGAGTCACTTTACACATAGAGCTACCTGCGCATTTCAGGATAAGGGCTTGCATAGGTTATACACTTTGAAAGTAGGTCGGAGAATTCATTTTATTCACAGAAAATCATACAGTTGCACATGCATCTATTTAATGACTAGGATCTCTCACGTAACAATTTTAAACATACCCAGTCAGGCAATAGTGTTTGGCGACGCTGCGCTCAATGCTATTCTATGCCAGCGGGATCCACGGTTTCCATTTTAAATGGTGTTTAAATATACATAGCCTAAACTGTATTTAAAGCCCACCAATTAATGTCACTGTTGCACAGACACTTCACAAACTGCACTTGCTTTTGTTGAACATCTTTTTGTCCCCAGAGCCTCTTGTTTTTAGATTTTCCATGAATAGTCAGATAAGTGGAGTCTGGATTCAGAATGGGTTAATCATGTAGATTTCAAATGTGGCCTCTTTATATTTTGGAAATCAGCTTGGACACTCCCAGTCTGTAGTTGCCAAATCGGCAAAGTCCCTTCTCAACTGCCCATCTGAAAATCAGTCTCATATTATCCGCTCATCCTTCTGAAAGCAAATGTCTGACCTGGCGCTCTACAAGACCACCTAGGTGCATTATAAGCACTGATACAAACTGTTAGGATTGCTCAGTGGATTCAAAGCTTGCTTCGGAGATGTGGGATCAGCAAACGGGTTAATATTTCCGAAGTTTAACACTGCTTTATCCTTCCAGGGTAGATATATGGAGAATCATTCAACTCTGAAAGAAAAAGAAAAAACAGTGCTTAGGAATATGGCATCAAGTGCCACATAAAATCATATTAGATTGATAAACAAGAGGGTGTTTTTAGCAATGATTTTGGTGCAGACATTTCTTTGCTACTCTACTCCAACCTTGATCGAATCATTTGAAAGGTTAGACAAGGTTTTAACTAAAGTGGGCATTGCTCCCGAAATGCAGCATCACAGTTTAACTTCAAAATGTAGAAATATCAATGACTAAGACTCCATTACGCTGTCGGCTGAGGTGAAACTGGAGGGCGACGCACGCAGCAGTAATGGGTCTTTACTTGATGTGAATAGGTGTTGTTCTGGAGTAAATTCGGCCATTTGAATCGGGAGTTCATTCAACACCCGGTATAAAGCGGCAACGTGTTGCTTGGGCTGTTTACACGATTTTGGAACGTGTACTTTTTAACTAAGCAGATTACGGCGTATAACTCGCGTGCCAAATTGAAACCGCACAGAACGTAGGATTTGTTTGTGGCGTTTGTTAATTAAGTTTAAATGCTATTTTGCTTCAGAAAAAAACGATCACTGTCGAGCAAAACCAATGCTTTTCTCATAGTGAAATGGCCACTTTTTTCATACAGAATGTACGCCACAATTACCAGCAGAATTGGAGGTACTCGGTCTAAACGAGGTAAGGCTAGGGGTGCGCGTGTGTGTCCTGTGTGACTGGGGCACGGCTAGGGGTGCGCGTGTGTGTCCTGTGACTGGGGCACTGCAAGAGTCTAGACTGCTTTTGACCCTGGAGAGTTATATATTCCCAATTACGAGCCCGCTATATCGGAACTGCCTCTCGCTGTAACTCGCTGGCAAACTACGCGAGCAATTGCAGCGGAAACGCCGCTCGGGGAAACTCGATTGTAAAGATTTACTGCACTCTATTAAAAGGAAGGCTGGCAATTTGTTTTTTTTTTTATTTTTTTACAAATGTCTGTTTGGTGAACACAGCAGGGTAAGTACACGCGAGATACAAAGACGGAGCACCTCATCTTGCTCTACCCATAAAATCCCTCAAAAGGGCAAATGCCCACAGGCACTGGGTGCGAGCTGGCCGCCTGCTCCTCGGCCAACAGGAAGCGCTCCTCTAGCAGATTAGGGCTTTAATTATTCAGCAAACAACTGCAGATGGCCCGCGCATTCACTGGATTTAAATCCCGCAGCTTTAGCGATTGGCCTCAAGTCACCAGAAGTGCCTCTGTCATGGCTTTTTACTCCACAACCTCTCGTTTGGTTTGCTGGGACTTCCAGAAAATAACTTGAAACAAAACTACCCTCAACGCCCACAAAAATGTTCATGGTACATTTTAAGCCAAAGCGGGCTTCCCAGTTGCTGCCCCTATTTTCTTTATGTATGGCATTTATATAACGGCCAAACCCATGGGTATCACAGCGTTTGTTACAATCAGCAAAAGAAACCGGAGTGGGTAGTACATAAGGAGGGAGAGGAGGAAGAGTGCAGTATTGTAAGGGTTACATTTAATTCATTAATCATATTTGTCAAAGAGCCAAGTTTTTTTAATGCAATATACAACTGTGTTTCTTATGGATGTGGGCAGATTGTTCCAAAAAATGAGGGCAGTAACCACAAAGTTGGAAGCTCCAGCCCTTGTTGCTCAAGAAGCGGGGGATATCCAGCGAGAGGCTGGAGGTGGATCTTGGGGCGTATCTTGGTGTTTTCTGGGTAATGCAGTCATTGAGAAGTCGGTGCTTCTTTGTAAATGAACTTATGGGCCAGGGTTAGTGTCTTAAAGTCAATCCGCGCTTTGATTGGTAACCAATGAGCATCTCGTCTGGTTACAGAGATGTGGTCGCTATGTTTTATCCCAAGAGGGGCGCATTAAGCTTTGTTCTGAAGTAATTTGTTTGGCTAGGTTGGTAGCTCAGGTGCCCAGGAGAAGCACATTGCAACAATCCAGTTTGGAAAGGATCCGAGCGCGCGCTAGTGTGAGGCAGTTGTTTGGTGTCAGGAATTGCCTGCTCAGTGAAAGAAGTTTGGAGGTGTCCACTGTGGGGGAGGAGAGGGCATTAAAGTGCCTCGACATTGACAGTTCAGCTTGGTAATGCCCTCCCATAAGATCCTCGGCAGGTGAGTGCTTGTGGCCCCCGACCTCCATTTCCTGGCCTCCAGACCCCCCCTTCCCACCGCATCCCTCCCCGAGCGTGTCCCTGCTCCCTCCCGCCTCCCAGCCCGCCCACCGCCCGTGACTGGTGACTGGGCTTCCGGGCCCAGGGTCTAGCGACCCGCGCCGCAGGCGCTCTCTGCCTCCCATAAGATCCTCGGCAGGTGAGTGCTTGTGGCCCCTGACCTCCATTTCCTGGCCTCCAGACCCCCCGTCCGCACCGCATCCCTCCCCGAGCGTGTCCCTGCTCCCTCCCGCCTCCCCACCGCCCGTGATTGGTGACTGGGCTTCCGGGCCCAGGGTCTAGCGACCCGCGCCGCAGGCGCTCACTGCCTTTCACCAACCAAAGCCCTCCTCGCCTCCTCCCCCAGCACAGTTTTCATTGGTCCCTCCAGCCTTTATCACCAGTCCCCCCCCCCCCCCCAGGGCATCCCTCTGCCCGGCAGCCCACAGCGGCTAAGGGCCCCAGGCCAAGGGCGACTCCAGGAAGTGTCCGCAGGTGTCCGCAGGGGAAGCCAAGCCAGTGGCCAGCCGTCAACCAGCAACTACAAGGACCAGTAAGGTAGGGGGGCCGGAGTTGGGAGAGGTACAGCTTTACACTAGATACCTAACCTCGTTGCCCCAAACTGCATTTGATAGAAGGGCCGCCATGCCCAAATTGCATTGTCTGTTCTCCAAACTGCATTGATAGAAGGTCCACTGTGCCCAAATTGCATTGTCTGTTCTCCAAACTGCATTGATAGGCCTCTCTCCCACTATACAGGTGTCTCTCAAACTTAGCAGATAAAAGGGCCGCCATGCTCAAATTGCATTCTGTTCTCCAAACTGCACTGATAGGCCACCCCACACTATACAGGTTTCTCAAACCTAGCAGGGCCACCGTGCCAAAAGTGTATTGTCTGTTCTCCAAACTGCACAGATAGGCCACTCCCACACTATACAGGTGTCTCAAACTTAGCAGGGCCACCGTGCCCAAATTGCATTGTCGCTAAGGGAGACGGAGACTAAAGAGAGCCACTGTTAGAACCCAACCATATAACTATACAACCCTTAACTCCACTCTTACACCCCGACCAAGACAACAACTATCCACCCAGAGGGAAAGAAGAGAAGAAAGAACAAACACCCTGAAACTTCAACTAAGAACCGCAACAACAGAACACACCCCCACAGACGGGTTCAAACATCGGACCAACACTGAAAGAAGAGACAAATCCCTTTACCTAACTCCATACCTCACTGAGACCTACTCGCCAGATCGAACCAACGCGACGCCAAAACCAACTACACTGAACAACCTACCAACATCACAAAGGACAAACCCCACCAGATACAACAAGCACACAACTGAAGCAATAACACCATACATCACCAAAGCAAAAAGAACCCCCAACCCACAACCATGTCCCCTGGAAGACGAACCAGATGAAAACAAAAACCCTAGACTAAACTTAGAAGAACTACTCGAACGCCGACAACCTGAAACCTGCTCCTGAACAAGATCAGAAATCGACCCTAACAAAAAAAGGCAAACCAAGCTACACCTCTAAACTCTACTGCAATCTAATAAATGCAAGATCCATGTCAAAACACTCTACAGAGATCTTCGACCTACTGGACAACAACGGCATCGACATCCTCTTCATCACAGAAACTTGGCTGGACGACAACTACAAAATCACACTCCAAAGCTGCCTTCCAGAAAACTTTTTAAATGACTTCAAATAAACAGGAAAAACAAAAAAGGAGGAGGCATCGCAATAGCATTTAAAGAGCAGCTGAAAATAAGAACAGACGAACCGCTCAACATCCCCAACTGCGAGTCCATGGTCATACACCTAACAGCTAGCCCAAAAACCAACATCACATTCATCCTGGTGTACAGACCCCCAACTTATGATGCATCCTTCATCGACAACTTCATAGAAGCCATAACCAACATAGCCATCAACCACGAAAACCTAATCATACTGGGGGACTTCAACATCTGGTTCGAAGACAGTCATGCCAACTCCCAAAACTCACTGATTGAACAATTTGCCACCATGAAACTACGACAACTAGTAAAAGGGGCAACTCACTCGGCAGGACACACCTTGGACGCAATATTCACAGAAAAATAACTCATCACCACGGCACCGCCGATACAAATACTGTGGAGTGACCATCACATTATCCCATTCGTAATCACTCTGCCTACTCAAGTCTACATCCACCCTCCCAAACTCACAGCCACCACAAAAAGAAACTGGAAAGACGTCAAAAAAGGCAACCTATTCGAACAACTGGAGTTAACCAAGCCCTCAACAACAGAACTAGACCTAGCTGACCTAGACGGGAAAGCTGAGATACTACACAAATGGATTGCAGATACAATTGACAAGATGGCCCCAGAAAAACCATTCACACCATCAAAAAAAGAGAGCAATGGCAAAATGGTTTACCCCACTACTAAGCACCATGAAAAAAGAAAACAAAAAGATGGAAATGGAATGGAGAAAAGATTACAATCCAGACAAAAAACAATGTTCCAGAAGCACATTCGCGCATACAAAAAGGAAATTCAAAAGGCAAAGAGAAGGCATTTTGATGACAGAATCACAAATGCCACCAACACACAAAAAGAAATGTTCTGTATCATTAAAGAAATGAGAAACCCACCAGGCTGTGACAACACCCCAACCCCCTCGGAGAAAATATGCAACAACCTTGCAGACCACTTCAAAAAGAAAATCAATGACATCCGACAAACCATCCAACAGAGACCAACCAGCAGCGACTTAAAACCAAACGAACCTAAATCAGAACCGCAGCACAAACTCAACAACTACCCTGAAATATCAGCAGAGGCATTTGCAATGCTGATAAAACACAGCACGAAAGCGGGCTCACCGATGGATCCCTGCCCCCCGGACATCTACAAATCAATCCTCGGACAAGGAACACAAGCAGAATACTTCAGAAACCTTCTAAATCTATCACTGGCAACAGGAACAGTACCAAGGATCTTCAAATCGGCTTACATCAAACCACTTTTGAAAAACACAAGCGGGGACGTAGATGACCTCCAACTACAGACCAATCTCCAACATCCTCGACCGGGCCAAACTCCTCGAAACCTACGTATACAAACTAACCCAAGAATACATTGAAGAACACCACCTGCTAGACCAAGCTCAAGTCGGCTTCAGACCCACAAGAGGTACAGAAACAGCACTACTATCCATCTGGGATGACCTAAAAAGAAACGCAGACTCCAACACAACATCTGCCCTTATCCTACTCGACCTCTCTGCAGCCTTCGACACAGTTGGCCATGACACCCTAACCAAAAGACTAGAAGACGTAGGCATAACGGACACAGCGCTACGCTGGACTAAATCATTCTTAGCAGACAGAACTGAAACCGTCTGGATCAAACCCTTCAAATCCACCCCACGAGTGAACGACTGTAGAGTACCACAAGGACCCTCACTATCACCACTGTACTTCAACATCTACCAAACCCCAGTAATCAGAATCTTCAAGAAACGCATCAAATGCTACAACTACGCAGACGACACTCAAATCATCTACAAGATCGAAGACACCCAAGCCGATCACTCAAACTTAACCGACTGTCTAAAAGAAGTCTTCAACTGGATGAATGCCAACAACCTGAAAATCAACCCAGGAAAAACCAAAATCATGATCATATCCAAAGACCAAGAGAAGGAAACCGCCATCCCGTGGCCAACGGAAATGGGATCTACACCATCACTATCTAAGGTAGTAAAAGATCTGGGAGTCCTGATGGACAACACCCTAACCTTAGAACCGCAAATAAATGCAACAGTCAAGAAATGCTTCTTCCTCATCCACACAGCAAGAAAAATACTACCTTTCCTCTCCTTCACACACAAAACACTCACCATCGTCGGCCTCATGTCAAGTATCGAATATGCAAACAGCCTCTACCTCGGTATACCGGAATACCTACTGAAGAAGCTACAATGGATCCAAAACACTGCAGCCAGACTACTCCTCAAACTATCCAGAAGAGACCACATCACCCCGGCCCTAAAAACACTACACTGGCTCCCAGTAAAACAGTGTATCATCTTCAAAACAATGTGCATAACGCACAGGGCAATCAGCGGACAAGGAGCAGAATTCCTACAAAAACAAATAACAATCTACAAGCCAACAAGACCGCTCAGGTCAACCAACGAAATCCGACTGAACAAAAACCTTACATCAAGAAGAAACTCAGAGGCACCGCTTTCTACCACTTAGCCGCGAAAACCTGGAACAACATCCCAAAAGTAATAAGGAACACCAAAGATCACCTTAAATTCAGAAAATTACTAAAAACCTGCCTCTTCAACACCAGAGACTAAAACCGAAACAACAATAAGACAAACGACTCGTCAAAAAAGGGACATTGACAAACCCCTAGAATCCGACAGAAGTACCCTGAGCACCAGTAGGGCTGACGCTGGACACAGAGGTCCACCGACGAGACCCAGAGAAACGGAGGCAACTACTCCAGCCAACCCTTACCATCCCCCACTGCCCGTTCAGCCACAACTAGGTACCACAGGGCTGTGGAACGGACAAGATACCACCAATCACCACACAATCGGAAGTATGGACACTAGCAGCTGGCTAGTCATGTGGAGGGGGTGAGGAGCATGCAAGGTTATTAAGGGAGCGGGCGGAGGGGACAGCTAAAGCCTCAAACCGCCTCGAATGAAAAAACAGGCAAGTACCTCCTGAGGCTCAGGGTGTACAAGCATCCCGTCGTGGAAGATTACACAAGCCCAACCGGTTCAGTCCAGGATAGAGATACAAACTAACCAATACCACTAACAATTTCCTTCTCTGCATGCACCTCTCAAACTCCAAACCAAACACAACCACAAACCTCTAGCGCAGCAAACCGGACGACCTTCACTACACTGCACCAACAAAACAAAAACACACATAGACTCGCACATCAGCACACGACGACTACCGGCCGCATACACCCCAGGCCCAGCCGACGGAACCACCGGACTGAGGCTGCCAACAGCACATCACTGCAATCTTGCACTTTTCCAGCCTCCACCCACTAACCCACCCTCCCTCCCTCTTTCAGAGCCGCCAGAGCGCCAGGGGACCACTCCGGTGTTGATAGTGCGCGGTACAAATGACCTTTAACATTAACATTAACATAAGAGGACTCCCAAGGCCTGATTCACACAGCATTTTCGGTGTGCAGTCATAATGTCGACAGTCAAAATGTCGACAGTCAAAATGTCGACAAATAAATGTCGAAAAACAATAATGTCGACAAACAAAAATTTCGACATTTTTCGATATTTTTTCGAAATGTATTTATTGTAAGAATAAATAAATATATAATTAGAATGTGTTGAGTATGAGGGGTGGGAGGGTGGTGGTGGGGGGTGTGGGGGGGGTGGCAGGGGGGTGTTGGGTGAGGTGTTGATAGTTTTAAGTGACATTTTTTTTGTCGACATTTTTTTTTCGAAAAAATGACTTTTTACATTATAAGTATGTATAAGTATAGGATGTCGACATTATTATTTTCGACATTTTTTTTTCGACATTTTTGTTTGGGCCCACAGTGTTTTCACCTGTTCAGGAGTGAGATAACGGTGACATCAATGCAGATGTAAGAGTAGTTGCTGTCAAGAGACTTTAGGCAAACCCACAATGAAAAGCTCAATTTTTTTCGTCATTGAGGCACAGGCTGTGTGGCCATCCAGTTTTGAATATGCATTTTTTCTTTATTGCAAATAATGCGCCACACGACCGTAGGCCTCGGGGCGCACAAAAAGGACACATCAACACCAAAAAGACCTAATCATTGAATATCTGAGACAAGCCGCGGTTTAGCCTGGATTCAGATTGAACAAATGGGACTTAACAGTTTTTTTAAAAAGCTGGAGTGAGCCAGACCACATCAAAGAGGGGCAGAGAATTTCAAACCTTTGGGTGCAAGGACAGCAACACTACTGCCACCACATTTGATCAATCTAAAACAAGGCTGGACAAAGGAACAGGCATTACTGGAACGCAGAGTCCTAGTGGGCTGGTACGACAGATGCTCTGAAAGATAGTGAGGAGCCATGGCCATTCAGCATTTATAAACCATAGGTGGGGTTTTGTGAGTAATCCTGTGACACACTGGGAGCCAGTGCAGAGAACTTCTATCTTATGTGATATGTTCAGGTCTGGTGAGACCAAAATGGTACCATAGTCCCGTTGGTAACCTGCAGAGCATGAATATTGCCTTAGATGTTCCAACCAAAAGACCATTACAGTAATCCAGCCTCAAATTCACCAAGGCTGTGGCCAAGAGGGTGCAATTCTCTGTGTAAATAAAATGATGAATTTGATTCAAATGTTTTATAACTTAGCCGCAGGACGGCTGCAAGTGAGCCACCTGTGATTTCATGGATAGATCAGAATCCACCTGAACACCCAGGATTTTGACCGAATCGGCCACCTTGATTAGGCATCCATCAATGCAGAAATTCTTGTACAAATAGCTAATTTATTTCAACACGGGGCCAGTAGCCACAATCAAAAGTTCAGTTTTCTCCTTATTTATTGCAAAGGAATTCAGGGCCATCCAATCCTGGACAGCCCCGTAGACCTTATTTATGCATTCAGAGTCCAATGTGTTATTGTCTGATAAGGACCACCTCTGTGTCATCAGCGTAGTTTGTATAGCGGACACCAGGAGATCAAGAAGGTCCAACAGATGTTTAATATAAACATTAAATGGGGTAGGTTCAATACAGGAGCCCTGAGGCGCCCCACACAAGATAGATATCGGTATGGACTCCGCCCCATCCACTGCCACCCTAGATGAGCGTTGTCCCAAAAAGGAAGAGAACCAACCCGCAGTAGGTTCAGAACAGCCAGCCAACCATCAATCAGGAGTCCATGATCGACAAGTCGAAGGCTGCAGACTGCACTAGCACAATCAGGAGTGCAGGACGACCACCTTCAAGAATATCAGTCAAACTGGATTTTAAATTGAGAAGAGCAGTCTCCGTCCCATGGCGTGATCTAAAACCTGACTGCCGCAGACCAAGTATATTATTGCCTTCAACAAATTCCTGAAATTGAAGATAGGCCGGTCTGTATAAAACCTTCAAAAGAAAAAGGTGAAGTGATAACGGGGCGATAGTTCTTAGGAATAATGGGATCCAAGTTGCGTTTTTTAAGAGGGATAACTCAAGGCTCTTTGTGGACGGTTGGAACTAAGCCCTCACTAAAATACTGGATTACTAGATTTATAGTGATCCAAGGCACCAGAAAATTAAGAGGCATTAAAGACAGTAGCTGGGCGGGAGTCACCCAAACGGATGTTAAGTTTTAAACTAGCGACAATTTCAAGAATTTATTTTTCTGTACAAGAATGGAATTCAAAAGTAGGAACAATCGGCAGAGAGGTAGAACCGATGAATCCAGAATTTATCATGCCTTTGAGACTATGGGAGGAGAGACCCTACTGGCGATCCAAAATTACCTGCTGATGAGTGGCCACTTTGTTCTGCCATTCCGAAAGTATATTTAGGATTTACTTCCCTTGAATAAGATGTGTGCCTTCTTAAATATTCTCTAAGTCTTACTTTCCTTAGAAACTGTCTCGCCATTCTAACACAAAATAAATAGAAGGTTGGCTTACTCACCTGTGAATTGGGTACCCCTCTTCCCAAAAGTAATGATTTTGGTTTAACTTTATTATTCCTGTTAGGATAATTGTATGATTGTCCCCAATTGGGTCTCGTTCCCCCTAACCTGCTGTTAGCCTATCCAGAATAAGTCTGCCTAGGTCATACGTTAACAAGTTCATGCCTCTCTTAGTATGTGCACTGAAAAGCAACTGTAATTGAATATTACACCCCAAGGCCAAACTCTCCTAGAATAACTGTTAGCCTGAATCAGAGTTGTAGGTTTTTTGCTGTTCCTGGAATAATTGTCCTAATATTTTGAAAAGGATATTGTCCAGTTGACTTGCTATGTGATTTCTTGCTGAGCGTCACGGTACAACTGATCTGGTCTACTACCCTGGTATTACTGAAAGTACTATTGGTTTTGACTTCCAATTAACTACTGTTAAGTGTTCCAAGTTAGACTATGTGCTTTGGTCTGTGTTCCTCCAAGCATAGTGTGTTTTCCTGTAAGTGTTTATATGATCTGTGATGGTACTTATTTCCCCCAAGATTTATCTGGGTCTACTTGTGTTTAAATAAATCATTTATATTTACAATACATAGTGCTTCAGTGTTTCTTTGGACCACTTGTATTACAATGTCTTTGTACTGATTCTACAGCCCTCTCTCTCGTCTAAGATACGCCTGGCTGCTCTGTCTACGCTAACCCGAACTCTGGTGGTACAGCCTTATTCTAAGAGTGGAGTCTTGTACTGTCTCAGTTGAATGGTTTTACTAAGCCCATAGTTGAACTTCATAAAAACTGTCCTAACATGCACTCTCTGGTGAGGGTCCAAAAGAGTCTGGCAGACCCATTTAGTCTGTTGATAGTCTAGCCTTGAGCATGTGTGATGACTGTCAGCATTGTGTGTGGGAACAAAAAGTATGGCTTGATGATGCGTCCGGTCTTGGGTGGGAGAAACCATGTCTCGCCAGCACTTTCACTTGTCGTTCTATTATTAGAGTAGAAGTGTGGTGCCGTCCCAATTATCAATTATCTAATTAATGTTGAGGTTGTGGGATGCCGTTCACCAGGGGAAAAGATTTGACGTTACAAGCTAATAGCCAGATATAAAGCCACTCGCCCCTTCAATTCTACACATACCCACAGGACACCATTTCTTACTTGCCAAGAGGCCATTATTACTCACCAATGGCTAGTGGTGAGTGCAGTTTGTGATGCCTACCATTCCCTAGCGTCTTCCTCCCACATGCCCTGATCGGAATCTGGTACCATCGTCACTGAACCCTCTACGGGGTTAAGGGTGAGGCAAAAGGGTCCACTCATGTGCACCCCAGAGCGAAGGAGTGTACTGGCGCAGCACTTACAGTAGGGCCTAGATTTCCTACCTATGGTGGAGCAGCCATGTCGAGTGGCACTTAATGAGTGGGAACAGGAATCCCAGCTTCCTCATCAGGGCTGAAGGTGTTCAATAGAGGTTGTTAAATGGTCTTGCCTTAAGGCGCCTTTCAAATAATTCACCTTTCAATTAAAAATCCAACAATAATTTGGGAAAGGCATTATAAATTACACGCAAGTGTTATTTGCTGTGTTTTGTACGATATACCGTTTTATAGCACGCGCTCGTATGGTGCATGTTGTGTATAGCAACTACTGAGTATTTCTCAACACTTTGGAAAAATTGGGGGTGGGTGAACACAACGGTCATTGTGACCTGCCAACATGGTTTGTTCGGTTGTTCCCTGAATGCTGCAGTAGAAAGGTTATAGGAATCCTACTGTTCAAGAGGAAGGCCTCCTAAATACAACATGACCTGCCTCCATTTCTAGACTGTCCTTCCTTCAGTTGGACGTGCTGTGTGCTCCTTCCTGACCTAGTGTACCGCGAGCGACCAGGGAAGCTGGAACCCGGGGCTTTAGTTCTGCTGTTTAGTGTCCAACAGATGAGAATAAAAAGATGCCAGCATGATTTTTAGATCACACTCAATGCCAGATTTCTCCTGCCTATATGCGCTTCAATAATGGGTGTTTTGAGCCAATTTAATAGTACTTGGATTATCGACCTCCTAGTGATGAGACGATGCCGCTGGCAGTGGAACTGGCCATTTCATTTTGCCCACATTTTAGGCGAGCACTTTACTTGCTGATCCATGATACTAGCTGTATGATGGGAACGACTTTGCGGGTCAGTTTTTTTTTTTTAGCTAGGTGGTCAGCTTGCTAGTCCAAACATGTTTCTCATCAGTTTAAGATCCTTGGAGAGGAGGGAAGCAGGTAAAAAATTGAAACGCTGATCATTTGACTAATTGAAAAAAAAAATATAGACGTGCTTGCAAAGAACCTGGAAATTGTAAACCATCCTCGGGTGAGCTGATCATGTGATCTTGCATGAGAAATGTTTAGGCAAACAAATGAGAACCTGCGTCTGTTAATGCAAGAGACATCTAGTGCCACTGGAAGTATTGCACGCCTTTGGTATTTTGAGATTTCATCATCTCCTGCTGCACTTGTTATCATTACACACAGATGTTATTGCTCCATAGGACGCCGTCTCGGTTCCATCCTCCAAAGATGGACTGAAAACCGGCCACATATAAGCTCGTGCCTAATAGTATTTTAAACCCTTGGTGAATCCTTGTATGCTCCTGTGTGCCTCTGTTTCTGATTGATTGCTACCTGAGCAGAGATGTTTACCACGTTCAGAAGCTGCCAGGATGAGTGTATCTCTATGGAACATAAAGCGCTGTCTCAGCCAGTGCAATGCCGTTGGTGTGGGTTCCCAGCAGCGATGGGGTGTTGCTGTAGGATAGTTGCAAAGCTCGCTTACAGTGTGTGTGTCTATGAGCCTCACTGGAGTGTGGCTAAAAAGAAGGCGGTCGTGAAAGGTCGGCGCCTTCAGGAGAACGAGTCTGCTCCACTACCTGTCATCTCTGCGCCAGGGGGTCAGTGAAAGGAAACTTAAAGCCTCACCTGTTGCAGTCTCTGCTTCTGCAGCATCTTGGGAGTCCTAGGGGGCCCAGACCTGTAGAAGCCAAAACCGCCCAGGCAATAGTGATGCCCCATAGAGGGTAGTTTGTAGAGTGAATATCCATTCATTGCATTCGTTCTCATGTGTGTGGCATGTAGCTTTGGTCCCTGCAGAAGGTGACACAAATCGGTGGAACACTGGCCAGGTGTGCAACCGTCTTGCGAGTGTGAAGGTGTTTCGATACTAGTGCAGCAGAGCTCCGCATTTTGAACATGACACACTTTTTAGTGTGGGTGGTGTGGTGCACCTGTCCCTTTCCAGAGCTGTGTTCTGATGCAGTCAGTCGCTGGAAAGCGAGTAGGACCACAACACACCAAATCCAAGGTATTACATTTCTGAGTTTGGTGCATTGGGATCCGTGTCTGGTTTTGCCCCATCTAGGAAGACTTTTCAAGATGACACGTGCTGCGTTGAAGTTTCAGCATTGGTTCTAGGCGCAAAATGCTGTTGTGGAAAATGTGGGCACCGCCGCTGCCCTTTAGTTTCATGAATGACAGTAGTTCCAATATAGGTCAGTGTTGGGGAATGTGGTGTTGGTACATTTGGGTGCAGGAAGGTGTATTGGGTTCTTGTAGGATGAAGTGAATGTCCCATGATGCCTAATTTCTAGCGATTTGAAGCCTTTGTTTTGTTGACTGTGGTTTGTTCAATGGTGGCTTCTTAGGAGAAAGTAGTCTAAGTTTAGGATTTGATTGGTTTCCTGTGATAAAAGTTCAGGGAAGGTTAAAGACCTTCACGTCCTAGAGTTGATATCCATGAATTTTAATGTTCTTAGTACCGTTTTTAAGGAGGTACTTAACGCCCTTTTGCAAGAGTGGTGTCTGGGGTGCTTGATGGCATGGACTCGTATGGCTTTTGGTGTGTGCCAGGTTCTAAATATGTCTGACACAGAATATATACTGCATTTTATGAATGGCTGGATTAATTGCGGTCTGGTGATGTGGTGGCTGGTGACTTACAATTTCTGGCGACATTGCTATTGTGTTGGGCCCGTGTTTTATTTGCCAGTAGGACGGCTACGCAGGTAATTTGGATTTTGCGTAGCATGCTGACTTGGTCACCATGCCTCATACTGCACCTCTACGGCGGTTGCCACAACACTGTGTGTGGTGGATTTGAACCGCATGTCTTCCTAGTACCTCTATGGCGGGTGCCATTGTTTCAATGATTGCAGCCCCTTTGTGCCCTGGCACTGCTCTGCAGTGTTTGCATTATTGGTTGCTGGTGAGTAGGTCTGATGGGGTTTTGGATGGCATGTGAATGGGTTTTGGCATGTGTATATTTATGAGTGGGGAGTTGCATTTCAGCCTGTTGTCGGTTAGTAAAGGAGAGGTTGAATCCTAGGTTTGTAATGCTTCTTGTCCTGCTGACCTCCAGTAATACCTGCTGTATGCCGGTGTACGACGGGTGACCAGCAGCTCAGGAGGAGGTTTGGTGCATGGTTTGTGGAAGTGTTCTGATGAGTGACAATTGCGCATTAGTTGGAGAGGAGGCGGAGGATGGCTGCTGGGTGCTCTCACTATATGTGCGTAGGTGGCCAGTAACGGGAACTTTAGGGTGTACAATGAAGACACCTGGACGGTTCTACAAAAGGCTCATAAGCAGTCTGGGATTTCTTTGTAGTTACATACTTAGCCATACTTCGGTCTCTGCACACGTGTTCCAGAAGTCTTGCTCTATCCATCAGAACTCCTTACCAAGTTATATGGGCAGCTTTCGAATGCACGGATGAGCACTCCCACTTGGGCTCCAGAGAAGAATTTCAAGCGAGTGTTTTACATGTTTGTAAGTTCGGCGTAACATTATTTATTTCAGGGTACAATATGCATTTTACCTTCGTTCCTCTTCATCAGGCAGTACCGTGACATTACTCTACTGGGCTGTTGCCAATGATGGGACTAGATCTGTGGACCCCATACTTGTTAGGGCTGCACTTCGTAAGATGGAGGGAACTGGGTTTATGCATCTACTAAGAATTCCAACTCTTTTGTCCTGCATCTGATTACTCACCCGTTGCACACAGAATTGCATAACGACTAGATGCCAATTTCTATGAGTGACTGTATTTATTGTTTTTGATTGCATTACATCTGTGATTTTGAAAGCTTGGTGTGTTCCTAAAGGCCTAATAAATAATTGTTTTCTTTATAGACTTACTGACCAACTTGAATTATTGATATTGTTCCGCGTGGACTCTAGACGGAGACCACTCCCGCTCTTCTGCTCATCCACACTACCTTTATTGGGTTTTGGCTAACCGCTCGGTCTTCCCTGGTCATCATAAATATGGTGGCCTCCTAAAATCCTCCTCCAAACCCCCCCTCACCCTATGACTGATTTTAGAAATCCATCTTAACCTTTGGTTCTCTCTCTCGTTTTTATGGCCGGGGCCAGGTGATGGTACAGTGTGCAGGCCCAATAATCCATTGAGTCGCTGCTGTTTTGGCTTAATTGCAGCCACTCTTGGACCCCTTTTGACCGGGTTAGGCTTTGTTTCTGCAGCTCTAGTCACCACCTACTGGAAGTCCAGAAGGACATGAAGTGGTAGATCTGTTCTGGTGCTTTAGGCTGAATGGTATCCAAGCTGATAACATCTGGTTGTTTGGTTAGTGAATGGAATGCAGCTTAGATAGCTCCTTTGCCTGTTCTCCAAGTCGTTTGTCATGTGGACAACACCTCTACTACTGGGGATAGTGTCACAAATGTTGGTGCTCATAATGGTCCCTGCAACGTGTCCATGATGGCTTGCAAAGGACCCTCTAGGTTATTCCAAAGACATCAGGGTCTTCAGTCCAGGTTACAAAATGGTGGAATGAACTAAGATATACTCTGTTAGATCCCCTCCATCCTAGCCTTCAGGAAACCACTGACCCTGTGGCTGTTCTAAATACTACATAATGATCCCGCCCCAGTGCTTAGAGGCCCGTTAGTATGGAGTGTGCTTTAGAAGTGTGCTGTGTGTAATGTAACCCCTCTGTTTGCTATCAAGGCGCCCCTCCTCCCCCAGAGTGGCCAATTCTCAGTGGTAAAAGTCAAGACTGAAAGATGTGCTTGTGCCTCCATGTTCCTGCTTCTAAGATTTGGCTCATAATCTGCGACTACTGTTTTCTAATCATTTGGAAAATGTTGTCTGACGCTGCATTGTTGCATGAGCGATGGGTCGCAGGCATATTCTCGATGGTTCTCTGTCAATGATCAGTTTCTACACACAATGTGCATTCCTTCTTCCTGCTTCAGGAAATCTAATATTCGAAATGTGTTTTGTTTTTCTTTAACAGGGGATGCCATTTTACAACAAAAACAGTGATCTGCCAAACATAACCTTTAAATATGACAGTAAGTTCCTTAAATCTTCTATGGATGATAACATATGCATTGAGAGTGGTCCATGAAAGCAGAGCAGGGTGTGAAGCACAGCAGCCGAGCAAGGGCATGACAGTGGCAAGCTTAGCATGACAAGGCATTCACTAAATTGCCTAAAACAGGGGACTGAAGGGTTCACAGGGCAGTGTTGTGTAGAGCTTAAGGGAAGGTCTAATCTGAGTGAAGAGTAAGGTGAACATGGTCTGGTGAAGGAACTGTTGCTAGAGCAGTGTGTTGCGGCGGGGGGGGGGGGTTGTTTCGGGTGTACAGCCATCGGGGCAGAGATTCCATGGGTATTGGGAGCAAAGTGAGGCTAGTAGGAACATGTTGGCGAAACACCATGAGGGGTACATTCTCATTGAATCTTGTGGTGTCTGTTTTGCAAACCTAATTTCAAGTGCAGAGAAAATAAATTACTAACGGGATGGGGAGTCGCCCACTTTCTTGGCTCCCTTCCGATGGTCCATTGCAGGCTGCTATGAATCTAGAATTGGTGCTTTTTGTTATTTTTGTTCACCCCTAATCGCCATGCCAATTTAACATCACCCAGGTAGTACATGTTCCCCAATACTGACGAATGCACCTCATCCTCCTGAAATAATGTGAAAGCCTTGTAAAAGATCTCTTGGTGCGCCCGTTTTTGAACCCCCCCAGGACCTGCAAAGCTTCCCCATCTCCCTGTTGATCTTTTTCCTTGTCCTTTCTACCACACCTTCATCACAGCCCCCTCCATACTCTTCTTGGCAACAACTTGGTCCAAACCAACCCCATCCTGGGCCATAGCTCATTCAACCAACTCAGACCCCTCTTCATCTTTTTTTAACAGTGACAACCCCCGTATCCCTAACTATATCATTCTCCCCTGCATGCAAAATTATTTCCACCGGATCCCCATGGAACTCCCTCAAACCCGCTAGCATAGGCAGCAGTTGGTCCCCTGAGCCCCTCCCCCCCTTCTCAATAAAGCAATGTTATAGATCCTGCTGCATCTTTCCCTGCCCATTTCACTATGGAGTGTCCACATATCCAGATCTGCAGCAACTCGCCACTCCTCCATGCCACATAAGAAAAGATTTCATGAGCTTTCTCTCCACCAACTGCATTACCCACCCCTAATATCGATCCTGTCCTAATCGACCCCATTACCCAGCTCTCTAATGTATTCCTTGTATTGTGCCGATTTCCATTGCCCCAAACTCTTAACCTTCTCTTTAGATAGGCCATCCTACTACCTTCTGATGCCACCCACATCCTAAAAGAATGAGTACCAAAATCTTCAGCTCTCTCCCCCAAAGCCAACAGAGCTCTCCTCATGACCCCCAAAACCTGAGCTGCAGTCATCTCAGACCCATTTCCATGCTGGAAAACAAAACCCTCTCATCCTTTACATTTGTTCCGCCACAATCTTTACCACCTCTATACAGCGGCACCCAAAAGCCTGTTCCTTTCTGAGCCGTCTTTCATCTACAGATATTTATATCTACGCTCATTTCTGATAAGTGCACATCCTTCCACAGTAGACCTCCACCTCTTCTCCCCGCTACCAGTTCCGACACCCTATGCCCCAGAAAACAACCAAATAAAACAGGTCGAAAACCTGTCCTTCTCCCATGATGACCAGCCACCCCCTCCAAAACCTTGGACAACCTCAATAACTGGGCCACTGAAACTGGTCTCCTGCTTTGCACTGCACAAATGTAACTGTAAAGGGGGCTGCAGCAACAAAGGTGAAGGGACATTAAAAAAAATTAAATGTTTTAAAAAAGATATATATATATAATTATTTTTTTGTTGCACTGTGCAGATCTCCCTCAGAACGTTGCCCAGCGTTTCTCAATATGTCTGTAATTCATCATATATGTACTTGCAAAGTGACAGTTAAAGAGGCACACTGGCTTGCTTTGTGTATCACCAGAGCAAATTCAGGTCTCTGCTTCTACCCCAACAGTGACATTATCTGGATTTCCACTTCATGCTTTCCAAGCACTTTAACTGGTGCACCAGCTTCCTTTCAATGGTGCAGGGGGCACGATCGCTGCAAAAAGCTGTACTGTTGGAAGTCCCAGTAGCGTAGCGTAACATAAGATTCAAGCAATTAGTAGAGAACTTGCTCTTGTGTGCGTATGGTTGGTTGGATAATGGATTTTGATTTGTCATAATCCATTTATTTGCACAAAAGCACAATTCCTTATGTTGGAATAAATAAAGTAAATATTGCGAAGTGCACCACAAAGTGCTTTGCAGTTGGCCGTGTGTTGTCCAGCTCCGGCGCTTCCTTGATTTCACCTACCTTGCTTCCTGGATCCCTGCTGACTGACCTGCGGACTATCCAATCTGCTCCAGTACTTTAAAAACTAGTGCTTTGTAGTCAGCAGTCATCAGGATACTGGAACTGGAAGCTACTCTTCTTCCAGGTAAAGATCTATGCGATGCATACACTGAAGAGCAGTGTGTCTAGGCCAGTTCATGGCTTATCTGCGTAGTAGGAGCCAATCCAATGCGGGGAGTGCTGCAGATGACGTTTCGACTAAGGTTGACCTGGCAATGTCCAAGCAGAAACTGAACCTACCATTTATAATTCTAATACCAGTTCCACTCCTAAGTTGTTTGATATGGACTCTGACTTTGGTAGTTCTAATAATACTGCACATGCGTTTGTTGAAAGAGGCCATGATCATACCGCACATTATCTGCAAGCAGCCATTCAATGCCTTATACAAACCTTTAATGATATCTGTACAACATGCTGTTTTGCGAAAAAGTCAAGTGTGCTGAAAGACGCTACTCTTCGGCAAGTCATTTGTAAACTGGCCCAAATGCAGTATTAGCCACGCAGGACCTGACTTAGAGGCAGAATCCGTAGCACCTCCAACACTTGACCACGCCACAAACAAACTTACATCTTCACCCAGGGATGGTAACTCATGGACCATTTTGGGCTAAAACCACTCTCGATGTACGAACAATGAATGTGCCATTATTTTCTGCCAAAGACTGCCCTGGGGCTAATTGCCCCACAGAAGGCCAGGCTAAATTAACTACCCTCCTTCCCACTGTGAAAAGTGTTTCTCGGGTGATACCTGGAAAAGGAAATCTTCTATCTAAAAGAAAAGAATAAGAAGAATAAAAAGGGTAAGGAAATTACTGCTTTGCATACTGGGCAGCGACACGAATGAAACATGTTATATATTATAAGAAGGCGATCAGCAAAGGCTGAAGAGAATTAAAACTCAACAAAAGGAGAAAACTTCACTAAATACCAATTTGCATAATTGGGTTAAGAACAACCAGGTGTCTGGTAGGTAAGGTGCTGAAATAATCCTTATAGCAACTTCAGACAGAGCCTTTGAAAAGACTAAGATTGATGCAGAATGTATGGATGGAGTTCTCACTTTATCCATGCTCGGATATGCTGATAGTTTTATTAGATCACACCTCAGTGGTGCTAAAAATATCCTTGAATGCCTGCCTGGCCTATCCAGAAGAACATGATTTGAGTATTAACACGGTTAAAACCGAAATCGTGTATTTTGGAAGGAAAAGTAGTGTTCCCTGTTTTTCTTTTGCCGTTTTCACTTTAGAATGTGTGGAATCATATGGTTTTCTGGTGTGATGAATTGGGGAAATTCGTCCCTTCTACCCAAGGGGGAGACTCCCCCTCTGCCCGTCGGGTGGGGCCAGGGAGGTGAGACTGCTCCACAACACCTTCCCTAGGGGTCGAGGCAAGTATGACCTCACCAGGAGAGACTCGCCCCTTGGGGACAAGGACCCCCGTTCCCATGAGGAAACTGTCAGGGTCCGGCTTGAACGAATTCCACAGGAGCTGATGCTGGCCCCACAGACCCTCACTAGGAGTTCACCTCTCAACCCTAAAGTAAAGCTGAGCTGAGAACCACAAGAAAGGGAAAGGGGAATTTGGATAAAATAACAACGGAGACACTGCAGCCCTGCAACCGTCTGGTAGGCTCTGGTATCTGTAGTAAAAAAAATACACTTAGTTACTTATACATTAGTGTAGACTTCTTATCTTAAATTATTTTGGAAACAACTCTAACTTCTTTACCTCTTAAACCTCTGTTTAAGACTTGGAGGTTAATTATCTGCATGGAGTATAGAACAATTGTAGCACTTTAGAGCATATTGTCACTAGCCATACAAGTCTCTTTAGAATCCTAAGTAATGACTCTTGCAAGCAGTTCACTGACTTAGATATTCTTGTTTGCTCCTTAAGAACATTAAACTCTGAGATTTGAGTTTTAAATGCTTTTAAAAACAATGCAGTCTTTTCTAATGAAGTATTGAATTCCTTTTGCGTGAAGGTTACTTAAATGAAACTCGTTAACTTTCTTGAATGCTGCTGCTCCTGTGTCTGCGTGTGAATCTTTCCTTTTTACAAGTGCAAACGTTTTGGGATGAACACGCGAATTCACAAGGCGTAAAAATTGTCCTCGCACCTTAACTAATTCACCTAAACGTGTAAAACATGCACGCGATGAAAAATCACACGTGACGTAAAAATGGACTTGCGCTCTATCGCAACCAAACACCAGCTGTCGTACGCAACGTCACTCGCGCGAAAATTGTACACGTGCTAAAAACAACTCGCGCTCTGTAAAAATGGGCTCGCGCTCTATCGCTCTGCATACCCGCGCGCTCCCATAACGACGTTGCTGAAGTCACGAGGCCTCACGCGCGCTAAACAGTCTTGAAACACTTTCCATGTAATTTATAAACTTAAAACTTGCGCGCACAGTCTTTGCACTTGTCTGCTTACTGTATTTAAACTGTAAACTTCTCTGTTAATTTTAAAGTTCTTAACACTTTAACTTCTTATTAGAAAAGTGGAAATTCTCTGTGAAAATCTTTAAGCTTTAAAAAGAACGATCCCACCTGAGGTCTTCTTGTTCACTCTGGCTCAGCAAACGATTCTCTTACTTCTCTGGTAAATCTTCTGAACTCTGAAAGGCCTTACTTAAGGAGCTTAACAAATGTACAACCAGCCACTGAATTTCTTTGGATGAAAGGCAGTTTAGAATCTTGCTCACCTCACAAGAATAAAACCCATTGTCCTTTCCACCAATCAGGCAAACCAAACATATCATTGTTCCTTTACCTAATCAGATTAAGTTTCTTTCTCTCCATCTTGACTTGGGCAAGCACAATGTTAATTCTATGTACAAACTCTTGCTGACTACTACTCAGCCAATTCTATGTACATACTCTTTCTGATTACTAATCCAGCCAGCCCTGACAGTACCCCCCTCTTCAAAGCCCTGTCCCAGGGCCTAGTTTAGCAGGGAACTTTTTGTGAAATTGTCTTATCAATTGAGGGGCATGTACATCTGTTCCTCCCAAGATCTTTCCTCAGGCCCGTATCCCCTCCAGTCAATAAGATACTGCAAAGTACCTCTAACAATCCTGGAATCTAAAATTTTCTTAACTTCAAACTCTTCATTTTCCTCTGTATAAACTGCTGGTGGTGGTTTTCCCAATCTAGTTCCTGACGCACAAGGTGTCACTAAACTGACATGAAATGTAGGGTGACTTTTGATACTTGGGGGTAATTTCAGTCTGATTGCTACAGGATTTATTATTCTTTCTATTTCAAATGGACCAATAAATCTCTGACTAAATTTAGTTCTTCCCTTTAGGTGTAGGTTTGTGGACAACCAAACTTTTTGACCCACCTGATAATGTGGTGCTTTTTGACGTTTTCTATCAGCAAATGTCTTAAACCTTAATTTACTTTTCTCTAAAGTTTCTTTAGCTTTCACTAAACCATCTCTAATACAAGTCAATCGCTGCTCAACCTCCGGATTGGAATACTCAGATGGCAACACTTCTTTCAAAAATCGTGGATGGAAGCCATAATTGCTAAAAAAAGGAAGAATTGTTATAGCTAAACTCTGCCAACCAAAGATCTACCCAATCCCTTTTTCCTGCCAAAAAGCTCTAATATATATTTCTAACTCCTGATTTACTCGTTCTGTCTGGCCGTTGGTCTGTGGATTATAACCTGAAGAAAGCTTTACCTCAATCCCCAACTCTCTACAGAAAGCTCGCCAAAACTTAGAAATTACCTGAGACCCCCGATCTGATACAATTTGTGTTGGTAGACCATGCAATCGCACCACTTCTTTAAAAAACTCTTTGCCAGATTCCTTGCAGAAGTCTCTCCTTTCATGGGAATGAAATGCCCAGCTTTGGTCAGTAAATCCACAACTACTAATAATGTAGTGTAACCTTGATCTTTAGGAAGATGTACAATATAATCCATAGAGATTGTAAACCAAGGACTAGGGGATACTGGTAACGGATTAAGTAACCCAGATGGTTTTCCTCCTCCTGACTTCACTCGAGCACAGACTTCACAAGTTTTCACATAGTCTTCAATATCTTGTTTCATCTCTTTCCACCAAAACTTCCTTTCTACCAATTCAATTGTCATACGAATTCCAGGGTGACACACCAACTCTGATTCATGACATTCTTGCATAATACCCTTTTGCAGTTCTTTACTTGGAAGGTAAATTTTAGAATGGACACATGGAAATCCATCAATTAAATGCCTTCCAGAATCCTCCGCTAGCCAAGGTTTGAATTGCCTCTTCTGGTAATTCCTTTTGAATTTTCTCAAGAAGCAGATTCTCTTCCTTCGTAGTACTTAGAATAAATCTATCTTCTGCAATCACTGGCACTGGTAATAATTGATTTTCTACCTCTTCCTAAGAACCTTGTCGCGATAAAGCGTCCGCTTTACCGTTTAACCGCCCATGCTTGAATGTTATCACAAAATCGTATTCTGAAAAGAAGAGTCACCACCTAAGTTGTCGAGGTGATAATGTTTTGAGCTGATTTCAAAAACAGAAGATTTCTATGATCGGTTAAAACGGTTACTGTGAATCTTGCTCTTAACAGATAATGCCTCCATTCCTGAAATGCCTTCTTGATTGCCAGGAGTTCTCTATCAGTAATCGTGTAGTTCACTTCTGCTGGAAGCAATTTCTTGGATAGATAGGCCACAGGATGCAACTGCCCAGTTTCAGGATGCCTTTGAGAAAGCACAGCTCCAACTGCAACATTAGAAGCATCTGCCTCAACAAAAAATGGTTGAGAAGGATCTGGGTGTAATAAGATTGGTCCAGATGTAAAACAGTTCTTCAATTTTTTAAAAGCTTGATCCGCTTCATCCTTCCACTCAAATTTCATTCCTTTCTTCAATAATTTGGTGATAGGAGAAACAGTTTGTGAGAAATCTTTAATGAACCTCCTGTAAAAATTTGCAAAACCCAGGAAGCTTTGAATATCTTTAACACAAGTTGGAATTGGCCACTGTTCAACTGCTTTAATGTTCTTCATATCCATTTCCAAACCTTTAGGAGAAATAATAAAACCTGAAAATTCCACTTCCATGGTATGAAATTGGCTCTTTCTAACTTGGCAAATAATTTATTCTCCCTTAGTCGCTGTAACACTTTCTTGACATGTTCTTCATGTTGTAGTAGACCTTTAGAGTAAATGAGAATGTCATCAATGTATACTACTACAAAGATGTCAATAAAATCTCTCAATACCTCATTTATAAAAAATTGAAAGGCCGCGGGAGCGTTGCACAATCCGAATGGCATTACTTGATATTCAAAAAGACCAAATTTTGTTCTAAATGCTGTTTTCCATTCATCACCTTGATGTACCCGCACCAAATGGTATGCACCACGAAGATCTAATTTGGTAAATACTGAAGCTCCTTGAATCTGGTCTAACATTACTGAGATTAAGGGCAGAGGATATCTGTTTTTAATTGTTATCTTATTCAATGCCCTATAATCTATACATGTCCGTAACGTACCTTCCTTTTTAGGAACAAAAAATAGTGGAGAAGCTGCTGGCGATTTGGAGTGCCTGATGAACCCCTTAGTCAGATTTTCTTGGATGTAATCTTTCAAATGCTGATTCTCTTTCTCTGTCAGGGCATAGATGCGACTGCAAGGAATGTGGGCCCGTGGTTCTAAATCAATTTTACAATCATAATCTCTATGAAGAGGTAATTCATTAGCTTCCTTTTCACTAAACACATCAATGAAATCTTGACAACACTTTGGTAATTCTCCAATTACAGCCCCTATAGAATGTACTATGGTTCCCAATTTCACCAAACCTTCCACTACTTCTGAACAATTACTACTAGAAACATTTTCCTTGGACGTCTTCCTTACAGCAATTTGTAACACAAAAAGAAGAATCCAATTTCACCACTCTTCTTCCCCAATCAATCTGAGAGTTATGATATGTCAACCAAGGCATTCCCAAAATTATTTTCAACTGTGGAGTGTCAATTAATTCAAACACAATTTCCTCCCAGTGTCCTCCAATTTGCATCCTCAATGGGATGGTTTCATGTGTAATTAAACCTGATGTCAGTTGAGACCCATCCACCGCTCTCGCATGCTCTGGTATATTTTTTACAATGTAAGGCACATTCATATCTTTAACCACATTCCAATCCATGAAGTTACCAGTGGCTCCAGAATCTATTACTACAGGACCACATCCCTTTAATTCCTATTTTATATACAAGGATACATTCAATGTAATATGTGGTACCGCAGCTTGGATTGTATTAGCCACTTGTTGATTTCTGGAGCTGTTAGTAGATGAAGAGTTTTTTGGACACCAAGGGCAATTTCCAACAAAATGTCCTGATTTACCACAATATAAACATAATTGATTCTGTCTTTGCCTATCCTTCGCATCCTTAGTTAAAGGACTTCTCACTTTATTTACTCTCTCTGCATTCCCAGTTCTCAATTCTTTATTTACAAATTCTAATCTTCCTTTATCAACTCTAGGGAAAACTCTGGGTTGCTCAACTCCTCCTCTTCTACGCTCAGCCTTGCGTTCCCCTAATCTATAATCAATTTGTATGACTAGATTAATTAAATCTTCACATGAAGTGGGTCTATTAACAATTGTAGACAAAGCATCTTTTAACTCCTCCCTCAAGCCTCTATAGAACAAAGATGATTGCTTCTCTTCTGGCCAATTGCTCTCTAATACTAAAGATGTAAACTGTGTGATGTAAGACACTAAATCTTTGGTTCCCTGTTTTAACTCTAATAATTCTCCATCAACTTCTTGAGATAATTGTCATCTGTCAAACATCTTTTTAAATTCTAACTTGAAGGCTAACAAGTTCTTTAGTATAGGATTCTCTTGACCAACTAATAATACTGACCAAGTTTCCACCTCACCAGTAAGGTAAGACAGCATAAAAGCTATTTTAGAAGCATCTGTATTAAAAGCTTCAGGTCTACAAAGGAAATGAAGTTCACACTGTGTAAGGAACATTTGGCATTTCTTGGCATCTCCCCCAAAACGTTCTGGAGGTGCTATAGGTATATTCAAACTTCCCCTACTTCTCCCCTGAGAACTCGTTCCTTCACCCAAATCCTCTCTAACACTGGTAATTCTCTACTAGAATTCTCTGAATCTCTTGACTTCAAGGAAATGTCCTCATCCCTACGGGTAACCTTAGAGTTTAACTCTTCAAACTTGACTTGTAATTCCTGGTTTTCTTTTCGCACAGCCCTCATTTCCTCCTTTAACTCTGAAAACATGTCTCTAATGGAACTTGCTAATGCTTCTGTGGGATCCACATCAGCTCAGGTGGAAAAAATGATCGTGGGCCTTACATCCTGTCAGGGTCCGGCTTGAACAAATTCCACAGGAGCCGAAAACGGACTTGCACTCTATCACAACCAAACACAAGCTGTCGTACGCAACGTCACTCACGCGAAAATTGTACACGCGCTAAAAACAACTCGCGCTCTGTAAAAATGGGCTTGCGCTCTATCGCTCTGCATCCCCGTGCGCTCCCATAACGACGTTGCTGAAGTCACGAGGCCTCATGCGCGCGCTAAGCAGTCTTGAAACACTTTCCATGTAATTTATAAACTTAAAACTTGCGTGCACAGTCTTTACACTTGTCTGCTTACTGTATTTAAACTGTAAACTTCTCTCAGTTTATTTTAAAGTTCTTAACACTTTTCTAATAAGAGGTTAAAGTGGACATTCTCTGTGAAAATCTTTAAGCTGTAAAAAGAACGATCCCACCTGAGGTCGTCTTGTTCACTCTGGCTCAGCAAACAAATCTCTTACTTCTCTGGTAAATCTTCTGAACTCTGAAAGGCCTTACTTAAGGAGCTTAACAAATGTACAACCAGCCACTGAATTTCTTTGGATGAAAGGCAGTTTAGAATCTTGCTCACCTCACAAGAATCCAAACCCATTGTCCTTTCCACCAATCAGGCAAACCAAACATATCATTCTTCCTTTAACCAATCAGATTAAGTTTCTTTCTCTCCATCTTGACTTGGGCAAGCACAATGTTAATTCTATGTACAAACTCTTTCTGACTACTACTCAGCCAATTCTATGTACATACTCTTTCTGATTACTAATCCTGCCAGCCCTGACAGAAACTCCCTGATGCCCTCAAGGTGATGGCCTATATTGATTTGGCTTTCGTAATAGAACATTATCAATTCACTAAAGATGAAGTGAACTTAAACTATCCACAACAGAAAAGGAAGACTATCCCTTTTTAAAACAGTCCTTCCAATGGACTCTGGCGAGGATGCTGAAAAGGGATGATCTGACGAGAGAAGGGTGGAAAGACGAGACAGGCCAGAGGGACAGTGATAGGGCGAGAAGATGGAGAGGGATCCTGGGGAGGCACTCTGTGCGTAGTGAAGTGGAAGGAAACGGAGCTCTTGCAGAATGCAGAGCCTGCATAAGTCAGTCGAGCTCCAACGCAGAGCCAAAGACGCTGGGAGACTGGCATATGAGAACGGAAGAAAACGCAATGCGATTGAAGAGGGAGTTTAGTGGGGGAGTGACCAACAGCAACGGCGGTGGGCAGTCCGCCTCAGAACAGCGCCGGTACCACTGATGGAAGAAAACCACTCGTGACACAAGATCTACAAAGGGCAAGTTCGATTTGGAAGACTATAACAAAAAGCACTTAAACCACAGCATGACGTGGAGCCAAGAAAAAGCAGAAGGAGTACAATACCTTATGGGTACTGGTGATATTACCCCACGGAACAGAAGGTAATACAGGGAACTGCCACACTGGGTACACTTATTCGTAGTAAAGGGAGACAGTCCTGGTTACCTTGCAGATCTTAGCTTTTAGAGAATCCTATCTAGGATTCCAAGGAAGCACAGGAAACGTCCAGACATCTGACTCAAAGTGAGGGTCTGATACAATCTCAAATCTTTTTATCTTGATGGATGTGTGCACGGTTCGTTATTTATCAGCACTAATGGATGTTGGATACTTTGACTGGTTATCAAATGTCACTTATTATAGCCCTGATGAAATATTTACTAAAATTGAACAAGTACTTCACTCAAAAGCTGTCCCTTTACAATTTCAGATGATTGAATGTATTATTTTAGCATGAGTTTTGTATACTGAACAATAGCTCAGTGGTATGCCATTTTGTATGATAATGTGTTATTTGATTAATAGGTGGTGTGTAAAGTTTAAGTTTAAACTTTCACACGTTTTAATAAAACAAATGACGGTTTATTGGTTCTTGTCATTACATTTGAATGTTTTTTCTGCTCCACTTTTAGACTGCACCCCTTACCTTAATTCTGCTGGAAAGAATCTGATTGCTGATGTCCAGAATGTAACGATCGTTCAGTATTCATGCAATGATCAAGTGGCAGTGACCGTACTATGGACCGCCAATGCTATTGGTAAGTAATCCAGACCAGGCCGTGCAGACAGGTTCCTAAGTGCAAAGAAACCTTTGAAGATTTTAGCCTGTATGTCCCTAGCTAAGCCTCCCAAAGAAGTAAATTGAATGCTAAATGCTGCAACATGGAGCCTTTCCTAACCAGGAAGGTCAGGTAGCATGCATGCAGTATTTTCCAAATGGATCAGAGTAATGGGGCTGGCTTCGTACTCTGCCTTTCAGCTTAGTTATTCGATGAATTGTTGGATTGTCTTCATTTTTGTTCTTTTTGTTTTTAAATACTTTCATGTCATCCCAAGGACATTTTGAATTTGGAATTTTACTGGTTTGGCCACAATAGTAAATGTGCAGCGCATAGTTGGTGTGACAATTACATTTCACATGGGGTGTCATTCCAGCAAAATTATAGCCACATAACTTCACCCACATAACATTTTTTAGGGGCTGATTCATGGAATTATTGGCGCCAAAAAACGAGTATTTGTGCGCCATTCTGCCCGCAAATCCCCATTTGTTTAACAGGGATTTGCGGGCAGAATGGCGAACAAATCGTCGTTTTTTGGCGCGAATGATTCCATGAATCGGCCCCTAAATGTCATGAGCGTTAATTATATTTGTGAACTTGTTTCTTTTGTTGAAAATTCTAGGCTACAGCATATTAATGAGCAGTGGTTGGTAGCAGGCACAAACATCCAGCACTCTAAGGCCAAATGCACACTTATGTAAGAGCGATACAATTGGTTAATTCACAGTATGTGCAAAACAGCCCACGGTAGTCAATGGCAATATTAATGGAGGGATCAGTCAATGGGAGTAACTTCAACACCAGTTTCCCTCCCATTTAATAGGCCATCTCAGATTTCTTGCATTCATGTATCCCAGTCTGAAACTGTAAATTCCACCTGTGTGACTGTTGGGTTAGATTTTCATATTTATGCTAAATCTCTCTCATTTGTGAGACGCCCGGCACTTTTTTCTGTACTTGTGGATTATTTTTCTATGTTCCCGAGTGAGTGGGAACCTTTTTTCCCCCCACACTGACCCTTTCTTTTACCCTCTCCATGGAAGTCCAGTTTGTGACTCTCCATACTTCATTTTTGGAACCATACTTCCCTATAATTATTTGGGTGTCTACATTTTATTATTGCAGCAAACTGCACTTTCTGTGCAGTGTTGGTGGGGAGCCCCTTGGGCTTCTCCTTTTGTTTTCTCTTGGGTTCCTTGCGTGAACAAATGCTCCAAAGGGTAGAAGGATACTTTTTATCCTTTCTACATTTCCCAGTGTGAGATCAGCACACCCCAACCTTATGTGGAGTTCTGGGGAGATACCTGGTATCCCCTTTCTCACTGGTTCTACAACATCTGTTAGTCCTTTACTTACCTTGCAGAACACATGTTCTCAAGGGTAGAGAGATATTATCCTCTACATTTTATATAGTGAGATCAGCACACCCACCTTTTGTGGAGTGCTGAGGGGATCCACTAAATCGGATCTACGTGACCTGACCGCAGCTGATTTTCCTGCAATGGAAAAGTTTGCATGTGACATGTACAAACCACAAAAGGTTTGTACATTTGCCATGCGAAAACTCATTCAAAACCCCTACACAACCAAACACACCCCCACACCCAACATAAACAAACCCTATTTACCTTTTCTTCACGCTGAGTCCCTGCAGTGCCAGTTCCCTTTCCCCTCGGTGATCGGGAACCGGCGCCGCAGGGTCCTTCTTTTTTTAATTTTTACGGAAGGCTGCATGGGTTCCCCCCCGCTCACTATACTGTGAAGTATAGTGTGCAGGGTGTTGCGGGGTAACCCTTTGTGCATCCCAGCAAGATTCCAGAGTGTCTCTAGAGACAAGAAAGGAGGGAGGAGTGCATCGCTCTGTAGCCCTTTGTCTTCTGGCATGCCTACCTGGAACCAGTCCTAACTGGGAGGCTGGCTGTCCTCAAAGGACAGCCACGCCCCAAACTCTGAATGTAGATTGTGTGCTGATTGGCTGGGTTCCTCGTTAAATGGCCTGGATCTGGAAGCTGAAGAGAAGTCGACCACTGGAGATGAATCCAATTAGGAAGAAGAGTACAGCTGTAGTCGATTTCAGCGACCGGAGATGCCTGCTGTTACCACTGCCTGTGCTAACCCCTTCTTCCATGCGACAAGAGTCCTGAAGACGACTGACCTTTCGACTGGTGGGACCAATCATTCCTAAGAATACCTACATTTCAAGCCATCCTAAGATGAGCTGTGACCTTCCTGGGCTGCAAACCGTGAATATCTGGGACTTCGAGGTTGAGTGCTGTGCAACGTCTTCCCATGAGCGAATCGTGCTGAAACTTTGGTGGACCCCTGCTGGACCTCCAGGGGAAGGATTCCACTCCTTGAAGTCCCCTCAAAAGAATGCTGGACTGCGATAGCGAGGCGAATTGATCAGTTGACGGTTTCAGATCAAGTACCTTGAAAAGGACAACAAATCCACAGAGCCGCAAGAAGCACTGAATAATACTTTGTTGGGAACCTTTTCTGTCGACTGCTGCTGCAAGTTCCCATCCAGTGTCCTTTTTTTCATCACCATGACCAAGAATCCTGTGATGCTGCCTCGTGAAGGTGTCAATCTGCAAGCTCTTCTTCACTGCTGAGGTACTGTGTGGCTGAGAGTAATACCTAAGGTCTTGTCACTACTGTGTAGCTAAGGTGGGGATTTGTGTGTTTGGGAGTTTGCCCATACCGTTCGCTCAGCCCTAACACTGAGACACATTTTGGGAGCCTTCTACGAAGTCCCCGAACACTCCAATATCAGAAAACAGTGAATCACTAGTCCGGAATTAGTCTACTTTTAATCGAATCGCCCATCTTGAAAGTAAAGAAAGCAATATTGGAAATGGAAGAATTATTCAGATGTACTGGTGGTGGTAATGCAAATTAATACACTTCTGTAATCCGATTTAGATTGGAGTTAAATCCTGTTAAGTTGATGCACATTAAGTGAAAATATATTTACGTTACAGTTCTTTTGCTCCTGAAGAAGGGGATCTGCCCCGAAATGCATTGAGTTTTTATTTTGCACAAGTAAAGACGTCTTCACAAGTTTCTAAGCGTACAGTGCAGATTATTGATGTTTGAATTAATTTAAATCAACCTTTGGAGATTGTATAATAGTTATTGGCTGTTAATAGAGCACAGTTGTGGAGGGGACAGGAGTCCTATTATTAGGACACCATAGTTTTGTAAGTAAAGACGGCTGCTGCCTATGTTTATTCTGAGAGAACAAGTCTACAGAGGAAAACTCAATCTGCAAACAGTAAAATGCTCAACCCTCAAACCTGCCCCTGAAATGTAACCGTATAACCTTGGAAGTCAAACTTTCTTCATCTCATCTTTACTTGTTTCATTTTCCTCTTTTAAAAAACCAAACAGTTTTGGAAAAATGATTTAGTGAGTAAATGTGTGCCCCTGTTTTCCTTTAAATACTACCACATACATATTAGTATTAAATAATACATAAATGTTCTTTTTCACTGTAAGATTTCAGGAAAACCATGCTGTATATCGCACACCGACCTTGGGCATACATCAGCAACCACAGAAGAACCTCAGATAACTGGTCTACTGAAAATACATCTTAAATTGAGAATCCAGAGTCTTCTGTGCTTACTTAACAATCTCCTACTACAAGTGTCAGCATGCAATATGCAAACCCAGACTGTCTGAGGGTAAGCCCCACTAGGCAGCTTTGTACCCCTTTCATGGTATATACTTTGTTTTGGGAGCCCCAAAATCATGAAAAAAAGTCCCAGCCAAATTCGGACCACTCACTTAACTCTTCTATATCTGCCTCTAATACAGCCTCTTTTTTTCTGCCCCAAGGTGGCCTCTCTCCACCTTGCTACTGGCTCCTCTTTCTCTTCCAAACCAAGCTCACTTTTCCCTCGCATTTTGCCTCCGACCACATCTATTTCTCATTTCTCCACCATCACAGATGAAGACGTCTCTCTTCTGATGACCCATGCTCATCCTACTGCTGCACCAACTGACCCCTTTGCATCTGTTCTCATCTCTAAGGTCTATCCCTCTCTCAAATCATCTCTCGCATCCTTCTTTAATATTTGTCTCCTAACCTCAACGTTCCCTTCCTCCGTCACACACGCTTCCATCTTCCTAAACTAAAGAAACCTTCTGCTGACCCCGCTCTTGTTTCTAACTTTCATTGGATTTCTCTACTTCCCTATCTCTCTAAACTACTCAAATGACTTGTCTATTTTCAAGTTTCCTCATTTGTCTCTAGCAACTCAATTCTCCCTCACTTTCAATCAGGTTTCCATCCTATGCATGCAACAGAAACCTCTTTTGGCAGTCCTAAACTCATTACTCATGAAACATCACGCTAAGCACTCTTCCATTCTTATTCTATTAGACCTTTCTGCTGCCTTTGACACAGTTGATCACTCACTCTTGCTAGCTTCCATTTCATCCTTTGGTCTTTCTGGTTCTGTTCTTTGCGGTTTCAAATCTTATTTGTCCCAACGGAAACCCTGTTTCTTCGGGTGGGACAACTTCAGACCCTCATCCTCTTGCCCATGGTGTCCCACAAGGATCGGTTCTGGGACCTTTTCTCTATTTCTCCTCTAGCTAAAATGATGACTTCTTATGGCCTTTCCCATCACTTCTATGCTGATGACACCCAACTCTTCCCGTCTTTCTCTTCCTTCACAACTGACATGCATACTCAGCTGTCCTCATGTTTATCAGCCATCAAATCCTGGATGTCTTCTCACTATCTCACATTTAACACTACAAAAACCTTTTCTTTCCCTTTCTACTACTACCCCCTCTCCTATCCCTCCCTCATTTATGTTTCCCTTCTCAACTGCCCATTGTATCTACTGCCCGGAAATCTGGGACTCTACTTGGACTCTGCTCCATCATTTAAACATCACATTTAAATTCAATTTCTTCTTGTGCCTACTGCTATCATCTATTCAATATTTGCAAAGTTAGCTCTTTCTTGACTTTTGATGCAACTAAGCTACTGATCTCTTCATTAATTTTGTTCACGTCTCTTCTACTGTTCTACTACACTTTCGGCCTCCCAACCTCTCGTCTCGTTCCATTAAAATCTGTTTTCAATGCCTCTATTCGTGTACTTTTCTGTTTGACTTCACGTGACTCTATTTCCTCTGCTCCTATTACTCTTGGTTGGCATTCCTTCCATGCACAACTTTCTAGCCCTTGTCTTTAAATCTCTCTATGGTCTTACCCCGGATTACCTCTCCTCACTTGTTTCATTCTATACCCCCTCTTCCACTGCTCTCTTCGCTCTAGCTCCTTCGTCTTGTAGTACCAGCCCCTCCCTGTGCCCGTTCATGCTTTCGCACATTCGCTCACCTTGCTCCTATGCACTGGAATGCTCTTCCTCTTTCTATACGCTCTATCACAGTTTATTCCTTGTTTTGCAAATCGCCGAAATCTCATCTGATTCAGCAGGGTTGACCTCAGGCTTCACTTGTCAATTTTTCATTGTATACTTTTGTACCGCGTACATCGCTTTGGATTAAGGTGCTATACAAGTGCCATATACAAATAAATACACAGCTAAGGTGAAGGGATTAGGTTTTTCAAATGTTTGACCAGGCATTCCATGCTCAAGAGAGAACTGACTGTCCTCCACTTGCAGCAAATGCACAATGCTAGCATATATTCTTTGCAGGACAGGAGTCTTGTCTTTGGGCTCACCTAATTTAAAAGGGTGGCAGCAGAGACATATTTTGTTGATGCAACTTCCCATGCATGGCAACTTTCTAAGACACCAAGACTACTTAAGCAATAAGCCCACGTTCTGCAGGTAACACCGGCTGGTGGGCCTCGGTGCAATTACCAGGATACAAGATTATTGCTATTGCCGCCCTGAGGCAAACTCTTGAGAAACTGATAGCCATATGAAAAGAAAAGTTGGCATTGCCATGGAAATGGCAGTCGGGGCTCCGCTCGAAGACCCTCTTCATTTCCTGGGCCTACCAGGAAGTTAGGCGACTGAGCCGAGTGGGCTGAGCTGGGTGGAGGAGCCGATGGGAGGGAAGTTGGTCATGTTGGGGAGAAAGGGGCAGAAGGGCATGGAGGAGGTGGGGATGGGGTGTTGACGGGCTGCATTAGGGGGAGGGGAGGAGGGAAAACTGTGGCAGCGGTGGAGGGCGTGTTTCAAGAGCACTCTGGTGGCTCCAGACCCGGGCTTGCATTGGCAGATACAGCCTGGGTTCGGAGCAACGTGATTGGCACCCGCATCCTGCGAGGGTACTTAAAGAGGCTACATGCTTTTCTAACAACCGGAACCAAATCCACACATTTAGGAACTGATACTCTGTTCATGCTCATATCTTGGACAAAAGGTGTTTTTGAAAGATTATTACATTTAAGAATGTAATGTGTGGGGCACACTTTAGGACACCACCAATTTCAGGAATCCACCTAGTATTGCACTTTTTCAAATTGCTGAGAACTGGCAGTGGCTCCAGCTAAGCGTCCTATTTCCACTGACTGCTCTTGCCATGTCCACTAAGTGCATTGGAGCGTATCCAGGTAGTATTGTGTGTTATCCATAACGAAGGTTGTCACATGAGAGCTATTTTTTATCTTGGTATTAAACTACGTTTTACGGAGTTGCCATTGTTTTACCCAATCCAAAACACTGCCAGACATGGTCGGTGTACCAGACACGGATCCCCATACTAGAAAAACGGGCAAAGCGAATGCTCCGTGTTAGGGAGAATTCTCCAAATGTGCTAATTGCCCTTACCTTTTGAGACCCTCAGCAACTTTGCTGGATTTCTAGGATTTCATTTTTTACCTGGAAAGAGTGCAAGCCTTTTTTCCCACTCTTTCATTTATTTTGGATGTGTTTTACTTTTGTGTTCATTGGTTATGGAGTTTTAAATCAACTCCAGTGGCATCATCTCTTTCTGTGCGTCACACTGCACCTTCAGTGCAGTGGCACAGGGGTGTCTTTTCAGACTTTCAAAAGGTTTAACTACCTTCCCTGAGAATGACTACTGTCACTCGGGATAAGTAAAGTTAAATTGACTTGACTAGTCTCTTTTTAAATTTACTGACCCAGAACACACTATCTTACCATAGAGTGCTGGAGGGGTTGGTTAGATTCCCCGGAGTCAACACTCATGTAACAATAAAATGTTACCTTTTTCCTATTTTAAATGGCTGGTGGCAGTGGTTTAGATCAACTACCATGATTTTTCGGGACCGCTAACAACGGTATCTCAAAATCGGGGGTTGCCATGTTTTTTAATATGGCTCACCAGACCTATATGTAAAAAAACGGACTCTGGTCATCTTTTTTCGCCATTTCTTTTAGGAAAAGCCCTTGTGTTTGTCTCTGCGTGCCAAACCAGGTTTGGTCCCTTTGTTCGTGCCCTTTGGCGGGCTTCTGTGCTGAAGCCCGCCTCTGGTGTCTGGGGTGGACAGGATGTGAGGGAGGTGCCCGAAACTCCCTGTGCTTAGTCTCCTAGGAGACCTGAATGCACTCTGGTGTGATTGGCTGGCTGACTGTCCGGCAAGGACAGCCACCCTGCTGTGTGAGTGACAGCTTGGTTGAATGAATGGGGGGGGGAAACTGTTTAAAAGCAGGCTTCTGGGACTTGGAAAGTAGAGTCGACCACTGGAATGAAAGAACCAAAGAGGAGAGGAAGGAAGAGGACTGCTGCAACACCTGGACGACCGGTGAAGCACTGCTGCAGGTCCGAATTGCCTGAAACTCTGACGATAGAGAAGCCCTTCAAGGATAACTTCTTCCCTGGAGTTTGGTCGGAACAACCAACTCGCAAGCCACCTGGACACCGTCCTATTCTGGTCGAATTTTCTTCAGAGTGCTGTTTAAAACCGGATAGCCAGAGGGAAGGAAACCGGGGACTTTAAGGCACTCTCACCTTAAACCGACGTCTTGCTACAGCTTTTGGCCTCTTCCCTGGGCAGTGCAGGAACCTCCCGACGTCCTTCTTGTCCCCACCAATGAAGCACAGGAACAGCGAGATCTGCTCGAACTGCCAGGAACAACTGCCCCAGCTACAGCTTTCTTCATTTAAAAGGTACTGTGCAAACGCAGTCTGGAAATCTTTTCGGCCATCGATAAAGTGCGTGAAACTTTCCTCAACTACGAAGGCTTGTTCTTCCCTAAACATTCATCAAACTTTTCGCCTAGCCAAATCCTTTACAAATCTGTGGCAAAGACTTAACCGTTACATACTAGAACTGTGCTATCCTATATAAAAGACTCTGAACCATTGACTTTGGCCCCGGCCTATTGAGAAGAATTGCTAGCTGTATTTAACTTGAACCCTTTGCCCTGCCTATGATTGTATTTGGGCTGTCTATTCCTATGACCTTGTCTTTTCCCTCCCTTTCTAAGTATCTAAAGTGCCATTTTGCTCACACTTCATTTTTGAGCTAAACTTGTTTAATACATCACAATAATCCAACCGGTAAGTGACTAGTGTGTGATGTTGAGCTGCTTGTGCTAGTGTAATGTTTTATAAATGATTGAGTAAATAAACGTATATTCTTTTACCAAGAAACTTGAGTTTTTGTTTGAATCACTGTATTAGTTGGGCCTTTGTGTAACTTGTTCTACTGCTCACTTAAACTCTTGAGATAAGTCTGGCTGCTCAGCCATCGCTACCACTTGACTGTCTAGTACAGGCTTGTACCAAAGGTGAAATTGTGCTTACACTTGTAGTCTTAATTGCCATTTGCCTGTAGTGTTCCCAAAGGATTCTGCAGGTGGTTCGGCCTAACGCAGCGCACTGCGAAATGGATCTTCTGAATGAAATGGCCGGTGGAAGGACACTGGCCAATGTAAACTAACAAATCTACGCAGGATAGTGGCCTCCATGCGGGATGCGGGCTCTCTATGAAACCCAAACAGGACCTGCCATGCACTTTCTAGAAGCAGCGATCACCTTTAAACCCAACCGAAATGGCGCTGTGAAGTGACTGAAAAGTTAATTACCTGCATTTTATGAACACCTGCTACACCAGGATAGAACGGAACAATTCAGGATCAGGATAATGCATGTTGTGTGCCATTCAGGTAAAATGTATTCATCTGGAATTCCTCACGGTCTCAAAAGTATGCAGGGGAAAAGGCATGTGTAAATGGCTGGTATTAAAGTATGTGAAATTGATACGCGAGTCTGAGTGGAGCACGGGAGGGGGTGCCGAGGCGGCCCTCTAGGGTTGCAGGTTGGCCGTAGTGGGCAGGGGCTGGCATACAAAGCTCGGGGTGTATTCCTGCACGGATCGCAGGTTAATCCCGCGCCGGGCACGGAGCAGGGCCGCAGTTGAAGAGAGTCGGGTGACTGACACCGAGATCCCACCCCGCCCTTTCACGCTCCGCTGCCTCCTGACACAAACGGGGCTTTTGTCCCGCAGAATGTTAATAGGCCATTGTTATTCTCGGGTTTCTGTGCAACCTGATCGGATTTACAAGGGCGACGGCAAAATCCATTCACGTTTTGACAAGCGAGGACGAAGGAACTGGCGAAGAGAATGTGATTTGCTTTAAAAGTACTTCTTGGTGCTGTGAATGGTTCTTCTGGAGCCTGGACCATCTACTTGCTTCTTTTTCCGGAGCATTCCAGATTGCACGAGCTATTTCCCTGCGAGCTCTGCGTGTAATACTTCATGCGACGATTCCAACACGCCACTTATTGCATCATCCCCTTTTATGGACCGCTTCACTACCAGAAGGCAGGCACATGAGCACCGACCGGAGCTTTAATTTCATATCGCACTTTATTGCACATCGGGAATCTGTGAAATGTGATCAAATGCTGCTGCGAAAGAACCCTTTATCGTGTGTGCAGTACACCCAGAAAGATCTTAAAAGCAGTTTGCACGATTGCCAATGTCTGTGTAAACGGATTATGCACATGGTCTATTCACAACGGGTGGGAATACAGCGACATCCTGTGGTGAAACAGTACATTGCTTCTTAAACTTTTAAACTTTACACAGCCGGGTTGTTTGTTTGATTTATTTAAAATGCGCAACGGACCGAGGGTATGAGGGCGCAGAAGATGCATGGATACTTTTAGATTAGAGTTACACATTTATATAAAAGGATGGACAACATATGCAGGCAGTGTTATGTGCATACAGTAGGCATAAGCAATACATCATTACATAGTTAGAATAGGATTCAACATAAACTGGGCATTATGCTATCTATTTGCAGTGCAAGATAAGGGTAGAGACAAGAGGACAGTACCAAGAATGCATAGGTTGCCATTTTCTTTCAGTCGATTAATGATGTGACGTCTGAAGTTCAAGTAGGTAGCCATTCCTACCATTTGCTGCTTGCATCCACGCCGCTTTGTTCACAGGTGAGTTCAGTCCTTGGAGGAGGACTGCAGCGAAGGAGTTTGGCTAAATTATGGGCGTGGCCTGAAGTGTCGTCAGCACAGGACAATAAAAGGGAAAAGTTGTTGGGTTACTTTTCTTTTGTTCAATTTTTTTTGTCTCGTGGTGGGGACTCACCCGAGCCCTAAGCCAGTGTCGAATTGCACTGTGTGGATTTCATTGGTGATCAATTTATTTTGTTTCATTCAATAAACTGTTTCAGACAGTCGAATGAATGAATGAATTCATTCAATGGAATCCAACACCTGCGTAATAGCACAGTGCTATGTGACACTGGCTTATCAGGCAGGGCAAAGGGTCAAAACATTTCGTATTTTTATTGTCCCTTGCTTGGTATTCCAACCTGAGCCCTGCTGCTGACAAACCAGTGTTGCAGCACACTGTGCTGTTTTCTAGTTGCACAATTCTGTTTTAGACCATAGACTGGTTGACACAAAGCCTGTTTACTTAAATGATCATCTTTTTCTGGGTATGCAAACAGTAAGATGTCCATTTAACGCCCTGATAATTCTTCCATGCTAGACGTCATTACAGAGTGAGTGAGCGGATCTCCCTGTAGACGCACCCTGGGACCTAATCTCTGAAGCATATCTTTTTCCAAAAGCATATACACTTCTGAAATATTCCCCAACTTCATGGGAAGCACAATTAATTGGTATATTTCCACCTCTCAGTGCTAACAAATTATAGGTAACGAGACTGATACGATCGCTCCCCACTGGATTATTTCCCTTTTAGATAATACTTGCATCAGGATTGCTTTTGGCTGAATCGCAAACAGGTGGGCACCCCTTTCTAAGGACTGGTTCAGTTCTCCCCCCTTTAGGAACAGGTGTGCATCAGCCGGTGAGATAGACTCCGCTATTCTCCACAGCCTGTCTGCTTTCTCTTCCCCTGAAGAAGGCCTGGGGCTTTAACCCCTGGCTTGCCCCACTTACAGCCTCTGTTTATAATCCATCAAAGTGTCCAAAGGAGCGCAATCTATTCCTACTCCTTCCTGGTGTCATCAACTCTTCTTTCTCTGCATCAGTGAGTGAGTGTTTTCAATGAGTTTCCACGAGTTAGTGTTGTGAGTGTCTGCCAGGGTTTGAACTCTTATAGAACAGAAAACCCCACCTTTTGGAGGTGTGTATGATTTCCCCACTCTAATTGGTAAATGTATATGATTGGACAATGTCCCAAAAGTGACATCACAGTAGCCATACCCGTCCGCAGTCATTGGGGGTATTAATGATATAGGCAGTCTGATGGGAGTAACTTCCACATCCAGGTTCCCTCCCATTTAATGTGATGTCATCTCTGGGATTTCTTTTGTTACATATTGCCACGTTCTAAAACATTACATTGCAACTGTGACAATTTCAAGAATCGGCTCATCGGATTTATTTTTAGCACAAATCAATTGATGCACATTTTATCATAATAACTCAATTCATTTTTTAGTTGGATGTTTCCCTTTAACTCACTTCTACATTTATATTCAAATGATCTGTTCATCTCAATAGAATGGGCTCGTCACTGCGAGTGCAGAGACATGTTACACACTAGCGTGCAACCTTTGCAACAACATGCAAATTCATCTAATTTTCATATTAAAACAATATATTATTTGGTCCATCTAATAGGATTTTCAGCTGGACATTTTGGCACTTTAATGATTTCTCAAAGAGGTTCGATTTCACACAAACGGGCAATATAAACAATGTATTGTACATTTTGGAGGGCATTTGCTTCGATACAAAAAATATGCCATGAGAGAGTTGGAAAAAAGGGTCTCACTCTCTCCAGGTTAAAAAAAAATCAAGTCCTCAAAATACAGCAAAGTTGCTGGGAGTCTCTAAGGTGGAGGGAATTGGCACAGTTCTGAGAATTCTCCCTAACACTCTACTGCAGTGCTGGGGATGCCAGATTGGGCCAGCCATTTGGCTGGACACCGAATATTTGAATGTAGCGTGGTGTGTAATAGACTGAAGGGGTCACTCGGAGCCTCCCAATTATACCTTGTATGCACTAACCTGGTCTTACAACTGGAACACAAACTTGCACACTGTATGGGAGCGAGGGGTCCTCGGGCCCCCTCGCGTCGTACGCTCCTCAATACAAGGCTTGGACCATGTGCCTCTGTTAGTGGGATTGCCCCTTGCCCTTATGTAAAGTTAACCACGGTTGACTGCTGCATAGATGGGACTACTGAGCAGGACACGGGGCATCCATCTTTTGTGCCCCCTTTCGACTCCATCTTGGGTAAACGGGCCTCACTGCGATAGTACAGTAATGCTCAGCTCAGTGCTCTGATATCCTCTCGTCTATCTCCGAAGCTCCATGGGCCTGTGGTGGCCGCTGTTGCCCAACGTCTTTGCTGAACCTGCGACCTGGAGACTCCGGGTGCTGGCTCCTTTAGTTTGATCTTGAGGATGAATCTTCAAATGGACTTCTTCCCTGGAGTTTTCTAATGCTACCCAAATGTTGGAATCCTGCTCCTGGGCCCATGAAATGTTGTGAGAACCAATTGGAACTCTGCAGTCCAGATAAGTGCTTCCCGTTCTGCTGTCTCCAGACACATGGGTGAGCTGGCAGAGAAGCTTGAATGATCTGTATTTTATTTTCAAATTTGTTTATTGGCATTTTAATATAGTTACATATTTCAAGGTGACCGATTGGTCAGCGACATTCAGCCTTTGTGGTTAACCAACAATTTTTACATAACAAGAACTTAAAAAAAAACATTAGAAACTTTAACTATCTCCGATTCAAGGGTGGTTGATGACTGATGGGGTTGTGGGCGGGGAGGGAGCGGCCGGGCAGCATGGATGCGGGTATGGGCTTTCCGAGAATGTTAATGTTGGAGGGGCTTGGTTTCGAATTTCTTAGGCCATCTTTCAGGTCTTGTGCTAGGGCCGATGGGTGGTTCAGGGGGGCTTATCATCCGAGGAGTGAAACAGTCTAGACATGGTGTCTTTCCAAGCAGCAAGGGCCATGCTTGACTCATCCGTGGATCTAGCCACGCTGTCCTCCCAAGCTCTTGTTTCGGCGGTCGCCCATCTTTCAAATTCTTTGCGCCATGCCCTTTGATTTGGTCCTGCCGGCCGTTTCCATGCCATGGCGATGGTCCTTTTGGCTGTTATGCACAGCAAGTCCATCAGCTTGACCGCATATTTGAGTTTGGCCAGTCTGGGGTAGCAGCCTAGGAGGCATTCTGCTGGGGTCCATTTATATCTGGTGACTTCTGCCTCTTCGCAGGTTTTTTTAACCGTCGACCAGAGACTGCGGGTTTTGGTGCAGTTCCATAGCATATGGATTAGATCTGCCCCCTCAATCCCACACCAAGTGCACTGTGTCTGGTCAGTTTTGTTGAATTTAGCAATCCTGCTCGGGGTTAAGTAGGTACGATAAAGTACATTTAATTGGATTAGCCGAAATCTCTGGTTTCTAGAGACCTCTTTCGGAAAAGCCAGTGCTCTGCTCCACTCCTCTTCGGACAACTCCCGTCCCACGTCTGATTCCCAGCGAGTCTTTAGCGCATCACCGCGGGGGTTAGGGGTGTCAATAAGGAGTTTGTATATCTGAGATATTGCTTTCCCCTCTTCGCTCAGGGTGTACATCAAAGACAAGAGGGGAGTGGCCTCTGGTTCCTCTGGCCAGGTGTCCCATTTAGTGCGTGCTATCTTGCGGATCTTTTGATACCACAGGAATTGGCCAGCGTGGATGCCCTCCACCTCCTGCAGCTCGGCGAAATCCCTGAATGTGCCTCCGGAGTATAGATCGCCCCAGGTGTATACACCCTTTTCCTCCCAGTGCCTAATGGTGTGGAGGGTGGTGACAGACTTGTCGAGTCCCGAGAGTATTGGTACTTCTTGGAAGTAAGGTTGCTTCAAGTGTAACACCGTCTTGGTTCTACTCCATATTTTCCTGCCTAGGATTGTTAGAAAAGGCTGTTCGTGTAGCAGAGTTTGAGGGGCCCAGAGCAATTCCCTCAGGCGGATTGGGGAGATCATGGCCTGCAGGAGGGGGTTCTCCGAAGTGGTCCCGTCCGCTAGCCATTTGGTTACATGGCTTAGTTGAGCTGCAAGGTAATATTTCTCTAGACTTGGTAACTGAATCCCTCCTTGGTTGTGCGGTAATACTAAGGTAGATAGTGCCACCCGATGTCTGCCCCTACCCCACAGAAACTCCTTAATTATTGTGTCTAGGAGCTGGAAGAAGGGTTTGGTGATATAAAAGTGCACATTCTGGAACCCATATAGGAATCTAGGGAGAATGATCATTTTGGTTATTGAGGCCCTGCCCAGCATGGACAATGGAAGCTTAGACCAGAAACTCATGGATTTGCGCAGTTTGGGTATCGCAGCCATCGTGTTTCGTGTGTGCATTTGTTCTGGGGTGTGCATTATCTGGATCCCAAGGTAACGGAAAGATTCGGTCTCCCATTTTATGCCCACTGAGGGAAGCTCTTCTGGAGATTTATTTTTCAGGGATGCTAATGGGAACATGCAGGACTTCGTTTTGCTAAATTGTATACCCGAAACTTTGGCGTAGTTATCAAGGATCTCCAGTATTGTCGGGACATTGAGATGAGGGTTGTTAACATATATTAGGACATCGTCTGCATATAGTGAAACAATATGGTCAGTCCCGCCCAGCCTAATTCCTGCATCAAAAAATTGCTGCCTAAGGAAGATTGCAATGGGTTCTAGACCCAGGATGTAGAGCATGGGGGAGAGTGGGCAGCCCTGTCTAGTGCCCCTGCGAATATCCCATGTGTCCGATACATATTTCCCAGATTTTATCCTGGCCCTGGGTTCATTATATAGGATCACTACCCATCTGATGAATCGTTGGCCGAGTCCAAAACCTTCCAGGACCGCTACCAGCCATTCCCAATAAATGGAATCAAATGCTTTAATAGCATCTAGGGAGAGTAGTGCGAGTTGTTTTTCGCTTGTATTGGTTTCAGCTATAATGTGCTGAAGCCTGCGTAAGTTTAAGGACGTGTTACGTCCGGGTATAAAGCCGTTTTGGTCTTCGTGTACTATGTCGCCAATCACTTTGGACAGACGTCTCGCTAGTATCGTCGTCAGTATTTTCACATCATAGTTGAGCATGGCGAGCGGGCGGTAGGAGTCACATTCATCAGAGGGTTTATTGGGTTTGAGCATCGGGACCAGTAGGGTTTCCCTCATACTGTCAGGTAGGATTCCGGTTTCGAATGTCTCAGAAAAGACCTGGTGTAACAGGGGCGTCAGGGTGGGTTCGTATTCCTTGTAGAATTCTGGGGGGAGTCCATCGCATCCTGGGGTCTTACAGGTAGCGAGTGACCTAATAGCCTCTGTTATGTCTTCCGGTGTGATGTCGGAGTCTAGGGCTTCGGACTGTATTGGTGACAATCTGGGCAGGCCAATTTCCTCCAGGGTGTCTAATATCTGGTCTTGTGGGACCTTGTGTGCGTGGGAGTATAGTTGTGCATAGAAACGCTGAAAGGTATTGTTTATGTCTTGTTGGGTCCTGTGTTCTATGCCTTGTTCGTCTTGTAGTGCTGTAGTAACCTGCCTAGGGTGTTCTCTTTTGCAGAGCCACGCTAGTAGTCGACCCGGTCTATCGGCCTCTGCATGTGCTCTATTGGTTCTAACGCTAAAATCAAACTTAGCCAGCCTGTCCCATGCCCTGGAGCAGTCCTCCCTAAGAGAGCTCAGTTCTTCCTCCCTCCCCAGCGTGTCAATAGGGGTGGACTCTAGTTGTTGAACTTCCAGCTCTTTCTGATTCAGTTCCTCCCGTAGCAATTTCCTGATGCCCCCTGCTTTTGCAATTGCTTCTCCCCGTATTACCACCTTTAGGGCATCCCATAGCGTACCTATTTGGTCCACACTGCCTGTGTTTACCGCTATATAGTTTTCTAGGGACTCCTTGAGCTCATCCCTGAAGGTCGGGTCTTTCAGAGCCTCAACAGGCATTCTCCACATAGGGATGGGCGGTCTAGGGCTATTGTGTTGCCAGTCTAATAGGAGTGGGGAGTGGTCGGAAATGGTCCTTCCTAAATATTGTGCGTTAGCCGTCTGAGGCATATGTTCTCTGCTTATGAAGAAATAATCTAGCCTCGTGTGAAGTTTGTGCGGGGATGAGTAATATGAGTATGTCCTTTCGCTTGGGTGGAGATCCCGCCAAGCATCTACCAGATCAAGTTCGTTAACAGTTACCTTCAGGGATGAGGTGGCAGCGGGAAAGCCGCTTACCGGGGGATAAGACCTATCTAGTTCAGGATTGTGAACGCAATTAAAATCACCCCCCCACAAGAAGAGGCCATCCCGATATTGTGACATCTGGGCGCTAAGTGTTTTTAAGTGAGCTGGGATGTTATTGTTAGGGAAGTACGAGTTTACTATACATATTTCTCTTTGTTCCACTGTTCCCCATATGATCAGATATCTACCCTCAGGGTCCCTCACCAACCTGCGTAGGAGAAACGGTACCTGGGGGTTGAACCAGATGAACACCCCTCTGGCGAATTTAGAGTAGGGGGCTCCGTAGCCTTGTCCCCCCCAGTGTTCTCTAAGCTTCTCATCCGCTTCGGCGGTGCAGTGAGTCTCTTGTAGGAGAGCGATGTCCACTCTCTTTCTCCGTAGATAGGATTTAATCCTGTTCCTGCGGAGGTAGGTGCCCAGGCCCCTTACATTCCAAGTCAGTAGTCTAATGTGTGCAGTCATCTTGTTTTCGCAAAACGCTGGGAGAGCCCCCACTTCCACCAGTGATGTAGACGGTGGCGACCGGCGTCGCCAGTTCGGCACTGTTATGTGCGGTCCTGCCCTTCCTGGCCCCCCAGCCAATTTCCCCACCCGTCAGTTTTGATTTTGCCTTCGGAGATCTATCAACATTAACAACCTCCATCTCGTAAGATGGATCAACGAAAAAGAACAACAATAAACTGCCCCCAGCAGTTGTTATGAACTCACAGCGCTCGGGGGCTCCCGGGCTTTCCAGTCCTCTCCAGGTCTTCCAGCCCGGGTGTTGTGTAGGTATTTTACCTGCACCGCTTCGGTTGGGGTGGGCCGTCAGTGTTTTTGCACAGGAGCCTCCGAGCTCCTGCCCGATTGCGTCGCCTTCTTGATGTGGCGATGTGATTCATTCCGAGGTGGTGACCATGGTTGATATGTCCTTCAGCTTCTCGCGTGATCTTTGTCGTTGCCTTGGTGTTTATTGTTTCTCGCTATTCCCTCCGCATCTTCAGCCAGATTGTTGTGCTCTAGCCATAGGTTTGCCGCCGCCGGGGTTTCAAGGAAGATCGCCTTCCCGTTGTAAAGTACTTTGAGTCTCGCTGGATATAGCAACATATATTTAAGGTTGAGTTTCCTTAGAGTGGCCTTCACTGGTATAAAAGAGTTTCTCGCCCGCTGTACTACTGGGGTGTAATCAGGATACATGACTATTGACGCCGCGCCTCTTTTGATCTCTCCGCCTTCTCTCGAGAACCTCAGAATGGCCTCCCGATCCCTGAAGTTTAGGATTTTAGCTATTATAGGTCTCGGATGTGAGCCGGGGGGTGGTCGCTTTTGAAGGGATCGGTGAGCTCGCTCCACAGAGAAACCCTGGGTGAGTTTGCCTGCTCCGATTTCCTGCAGGAACAGCGTTTCAATGTATTTGGTGGGGTCGGGGCCCTCTGAATCCTCCGGTATCCCCAGTATTCGGACATTGTTGCGGCGGGCGCGGCCCTCCGCATCTTCTGAGCGCGTTTCCAGTCGAGCTACTGTGGATTCCAGCTCTTTGACTTTCGCCTTAAGTTCCTGTGTGGTCTCCGCGGTGTCCTGCAGAGAGGCTTCAGCAGTGACCATTCTGTCGGTTAGGTTTCGCGTGTCTTGTCTCATCAGTTGAATGTCCGATTTTATTTCGCCGATCTTGTCTTCCATGGATGTTCGCAGTGCTGCTATCGCTTGTAGGATTTGAGAGTCTCTAGGATCCGTCGCCTGAGTCGGAGATCCTTGGACAGCGCTCATCTCCTGTGGAGCTTGTTGTTTTGGTCGGACTGAGGTGAAGGCATCCATTGTGACAAGTTTGGGTTTGTGCTTTGGCGGTGGCATTCCTTCTAAAGAGGGCTTTAGTGAGGTGCTATATGATGTCCGCTTCGAGCTCGTCCACCAGGGCTCTTAGGAGAGTGTTCCGAGAGGTATGTGCAGTGTCCTGCTGCCTGCGGTGGCAGCGTATCCGTTGGGTTGTTTGTGCAACTGTCGCCCTTGCTTCTTGTTGTTGTTGGGCCAGACCGGGTTCACATGTTTTAGGGCTGATTCGCACAGTGTTATGGCCCCTCTCAACGGCCCGGTTCTCCGGTACACTTACTTCCCGCAGTGTTACTCTTGTCGGGACCACTGGTTGTTGGGAATATGGGGCCGTCGTGGTTTGGTGGGCTTTGTGGCCCGATGGGTCCCCAGGACGTTTTCAGTGATTGTGTGGGAGGGTGCCATTCACTGGTTTGTTGTGGGCGCTGCCATCTTGCATGCAGCGAGGTGCTCCCCTTCACTCGTCTCGTTGTTTTAGGAAATTGATCAGGTGGTTGCCAGCGGGTCGTTCTTCCTTTTGGGGGTTATGGTGCTGGTTTCCCCCGGCCGTGGGTGTATCCCTTGGGCAGGAGGTGTCCGATGGGGTGAAGCCGCTTTTAGCCGTCAGTGCGGGACGTCCCTTATGCTGGGGCCCGGTACCTCAGCGTTGTGTATCTATCAGTCCTCTCGTCCGCGTTATATGGGTGGGCCGTGTGATGGTCCCCGCCGCGGGGCTCACAGGCCCTCGTTATGGCCTGGATATTTCTTGGTGTCTTGGGTGGCCCGTGTCCTGTGTGCAGGCCGAGCGACAGGGCCCGCCGGCGTCTATTAGGGGCGAATATTGCCCGGCAGCGAGGGCCCCCACCAGCCGGGTTCAAAGAAGGGCCGAAAGGCCCAGCGCGCCCCCCGCGGTGTTCCTCGTCTGTTCGGGGGTCCGTAGCGGCCCGGGCCACCAGCCTCGACCTTCACCTCTCCTCCTGCAGCGGCGGTGCGTGGCGGTGAGCGCCCCGCGGTGGTCTCAGCGCAGGGATGGGAGGCGCAGTGTTCAGCTCACCGCCTCCTTTAGTTCCCGGGCTCTCCTCGTCTGCGGGCTTCGGACGGAGTCGCGGCCGCCATCTTGGATTCCCGGGGACCGAAGCGCTCAGGTCGCGTTTTCGGTGTTGCCGGCTCCGTTTTCGTTCGGGTTTTCTCTCGGGCGATGCAGGCTCGGATGAGGCAGCTGGAGATGTGCTTATTTCCGTCCTCAGTTCGGGCTGGAAGTTCCTGCGAGGATCGGTCTCAGGATCTGGGCAGGAGCTCAGGAGAAGTACGTCCTCAGTCCATGGATCTAGGCCACGCCCCCCTTGAATGATCTGTATATAAGCATAGCATTAGAAGACTCCAGGGAAGAAGTCCAGTTTGTGTCAAGTAAAAGCTTTTACTGCACCTTCAACCACTCTGCTCACCTTCTGATTCGGCATAGGCTGCTCTTTGGCCTCGCCACCCCCTTGCGAGCCTGAGTTACTTTGGGGGGGAAACCCTGTGACCCAAGTGAGGTGGATGTACCCAAGGACTGAAAAACATGCCTAAGGAAAAATCCTAAAAAGGACATCTGGAATTTTACAGGCATGGAGTTGTTACTCAATATCTATACTTGTTTGACACTCCAAGTGCCAAAGAATCCTATCTTGGATGGGCTGGTATCCAGGCGCTGAAAGGACAAAGCTAGTCTTAATATCGATGGAAATACCTCTGCTTCCTTGCCCCCTTCTGGGCTTAAAACCTCTAGAGTCAGAACGAGCGGCACTTGGTCTACAGGTTGATAGTCCAAGTGCGCCTGACTGGTTCTTTATCTCAATTTTCTAATGCTAGCCAAGAAACGTTACTTATGTTTTCTTATAGGCTTGTCTTTTCATGTAAGGAGACTGAATGTACCATCCTCCCCTCAGTTAGGGAGAATTGTTTCTGCGAAAACTCCGTCGCCATTTCAGTCTTCCAAAGTTAGAATTGCAAGCACCATTGAAGGCCTAAAGAGAGTATGAAAGATTGCTGCAGTAGCCAAGCTACGGGCAGCAGAAGAACAGGAGTTCTGCCAGATTAAAGCTGGAAGCCCCACCCAAAGGACCCATGCTTGACTGGGTGCAGCGCAAACCGGCTGGGTGTTTCCACAGACAATAAATGGACAAAGGGAGGTCGGGGGACAAAATCCTCCAAAGATGAGCCTAAAACCAAGGGGAAACCAAATTGGAGCCCCCTTGCAAGTGGGCGAGAATCTGTGGATGGGAGCAGTTTGGAGTGGTGCTTCTCTACTTTTTAAAATTAGTTTTACTGTTCCCATACTTTTATTTTACAAAAACTGTTCCAGAATAGTTTCGGTTTAAAATTAGGAAGCATTTGAAACTTGCACTTCAGTGCACTGCACTGAATGTTCCCTTAAACAGCACGCACAGTTGTTTGGGGGTTTGTATTGTGCATGGGAGGGGGCATGGCGATGGGGGTTGTCGGGTGCGGGGCAGGCCAGCAGGGAACATAGTTCCACTACTTCTTTTCATACACTTCGACCACCGGTGAGAATATGGTCTTCCTGACAAGAACCCAATTTGAAGAGGGAGAAAATACTGGTTCACATAGCTACAAGAGACTATGGAGAGGCCTGAGGGAATTTTTGAAGTTGGAATCTAGTCCGTGGATATACCTAAAGGAATGGTGAATGAAAATTGAGCAGAGAATCCGAGGTCCTGGAGAGACTAAGAACCTTTTGCTACCGACCCAAGAGACTGTGAAGTGATCTAGTGAGGAGAGCAGGGCCTTACCGGTGTTGAAGCCAGTATGTGGTGATTGGTGGCCTGACAGCGGACCAGTTGAGTGAGGGGGTGGAAGTACTCTACCCCAAATATATACGAGAGGCCTTAGGGAATTATTAAAGGTAAACCCAAGGGGGATAAACTGTGAAGGAGAGAACTGAATTGAGCCAGAGGCTGGAAGGGTTATTCCGGAGTTCAAACTCTGTGGAAGACAATAATTCTGAGTACCCGTGGTAGGGACTGCCAAGAGCAGCATTTTATTTTTTGTAGACTAGGTCTTTACATTTTATAAGGAAGGTTTATGAACATTTTGGTTGGCCATAGATGTGAACATTGCTTTGAAAATGTAGGTTGGGACATTTATGCCCATTCATGGAGGGACCGACTCGTCTGATTAGGCTGGGGACATTTAGGTTGCCAGAACTCAGTATCCGCCGCAACTGGAATACCTCACTTCGTGCTGTCCCATACTTGAAACTGATTTGCAGAGTTAGCCCTGATCATTTCTCTAGTTCATATAGATTATTTTCAAAGCATACCCCAAAACTGCATATCATTAATAAAGACACTTTAAAATCGACAACCTGACTTGTGTTGGATCCTTTAACCGACCTTTTTACAGGAGTTGGGCAGTCCATGCTTCATGCAGAAATGGGTTGGCAATGCCCTAACAAATGAGGGAGGAGTTATTATGTGTAAGGGCAGTCCCCACACCCTCAACACCTCCACCCTCCCACCCCTGATTACTTTAAGATTGCAGACGAGTAGCCCAGATATATTCTTTAATCTTTTGTAATTGGCAATCCCTCTATGAACAACCTGAAGCGGATCCAGTAGTTTTCTTTTAAACAAATATGTAACAAAAGCCATTTATATTAATATTGAAGGCATATTTATGCCACCTCCTAAAACAAATGTGATAATTTCTTCCATCAAGCAAGTTGATTGATACTGTAAGTGTGAAGCAGATTCTTTAGGTCCTATTTTGCTGAGATGTTCTGAGACTCAACATAAATGCAACATTTTTCACACTAAATTCTCAATGGTAGAGTCGTTGACTCAGGGAAAGGCAGACTTGGTGTGGAGTAAATTTAATAAGAACAAAGCCTAAGGAACGGAGGTCCACCCTGTGCAGTACAAAAACCTATTGTTTGTTTACACAGGCAATCACTAAAATCAATTCACCACTGGTACCCACGTCACTGGTAAACATACATACACCAGTTTGGTTAGCAACTGCAAAATGTAGCAAAGTCTCAGATAGGTCTTCAGCTATAGATGGAATAGTCTACTTGTCCCCAGATGACTAAAGAGAGAATGCATGACCAAAGCACCAACACCTTTGGTTCCGTAAGATAGCTACTTGTAACTTCAGTGCTTTACACCCAATGCAAGTCAAGGGGTATGGGTGTGGAAAGGGATGAGGCATCTTGATCCTGGTCTCCAGCTTGCAGACCCACAAACAGCATGGGATCAGGGAGTCTGTGGGGACAACCAGGCTCACTGCAGACTGGCTTGGCTGTAAGAGGTTTGCAGGTTCGAGGTTTTCTAGCAATGGTTGGGTCAGGCCCTGGCAGAAACCTAGGGCAGGGTGAAGATTGTTCTTATTCAGTGCCAGGAGCATGGGAGCATCCTCCGGAGCAGTAGATGAGAGCTACTCAGGAAAGGGTCGGAGGCAATTCAAAGCATTGCACTCAGACTTTGATTTCCAACGGGGCCTTCCTTGTGGTGTGAGGGCAGTTTTTCGGAAGTCCAACTAAGGGGTCAGTAAAACCATAGAACCGAGACCATACAAAACTCCACTCTTCGTATAAGGCTTTACCACCTGAGTAAATGGTAGCATAGATCCAGCAGCCAGGCTTATTTTAGGAGGGAGAGCGGGCTGTAGCTTGGTACAAAGAAATTGTAGTGAACATGTTGTTCAAAGAAACACTGAAACGCTATGTATTGTAAAAATACATGGTTTATTTAAATACCCGTAGGCCAAGATGGTCTTGGGTAAATAAATACCATCTCATTATATATAATCAATTATAAAAACCAACTCAATACTTAAGGAATACAACCCAAATTATAACCCTATTAAGAATACAATCGGTAGTCAAGGTGAGTTAAACCTATAAACATTCAGAATGCAATCAGCTATTCTTGGGGAGTAAAACCAGGTTACATACACTTTTTGAATAGTCAATAATTCAATGGCAGTAGACCCTATCAGTCATGCAGTGACTCAGTTATGAAATCACATAACAAAGCAACTATTCCTTGCAACCTTATTTTTTAGAATTCAGTCCAGAGTTAGTAAATCAACTCCAATAATTTCTGGAGGGGGCTTAAGTTACTCAGTGAAAAATATTAACACATGCCAACTATTTTAAAATGCACTAAGCAAATCGGGGACAGTAAACCCCCCTATTACACATTTAAGAAAGACAGCAGTATTTCAAGGTAAGTAATGGGCCCTGTGACTATTTTGGAAATGCTCCAAGCAGATTCAGGGCGGGGCGGGGGCACAACCAGCGTTACAAGTATACCTTTCTGAATAGTGGAACACAAATTCATGGAACAGTAGGCACCTAAAACTACTTTTAGGATAACCTTCAGGTCTATTAGGTGAGTAAGACAATGTTGTAATAAACTATTACACTTGCTTTTCAGATCAGTGAAACGCTGATTAAGGTAAGCAATAACTCCAAACTTGTTTTAGGATGGCACAAGGCAAACACAGTTAGTAAAACCCACAACAAACTTATTAAGAATGGCACAGAGCTTTTCAAGGTAGGTAAAACCCAAGGCAGACTTATTCTAGAAAGGCTATACAGCAGGTCAGGGGAAGCAAGACCTAGTTGGTGAACTTATAAACCTATGTTCTGAAAGAAATAGTTGGGTGAGCCAACACTAGTAGTTTTGGGAAGTGGGGTAACCAATTCACAGGGGAGTAAAATAACCTTATATATCATTTTCAGATTGGCAAAACACATTCAAAATATAGTAAGAACTTTTGTAACTGCTGTTAGGCAAGATTGTATGCAGTAACCCTGTGGGAGACTACACCAGTCTTGTCCTCCTGGTATTAGCTAACCCACCTATTTGTATAGGTCTGTACTACACAAGTTGGTAGAAAGACTGAGCAGCCAGGATTCTCAAGAGGGGTAGCGAGCTGTAGCATCGAAATCCACGCATACAAGTATCCAAACTACCCTTACACTCAAGGTTTTCTAGTAAAATAATTATTTAACGGTCGGTTTTAAATAAGCACTTTTTTTATTTTTAAAAAGGGCAATGTGCAACAGTACAAATATACTTCATAACACGTTCTCAGAATCAAGGAAAGCAAGTAGATATTTTTGTAGGGAGGCTTCACACACACTTACTTCCTACACCCTTAGGGGACTTCAATTACTAGGACAGTGTTGGCATTTATAGATCCCTTTTGCACTTGGTAAAATTCTGAGGTTGTAAAAAGGGAAGGTTAAATGGAAGGAAAAGGGTTAACTGGTTCTCAGAGGATGTGAGCACTTTTGCAATCCCCCAATGAAGTCTAGATAAAAACATTGCCCTGCAATAATAGTTTTAAATAAGTTTCCACCTATGAGGGACAGTTAGAATCAAAGTCAATAGGACAGAAGAGTTTGCAGGAAGCCAGGGCAGCCAAAGTCAATTTGAACAATGGCAATGGCTATGGAGCTGAGGCACTTCTTTTAGATAGCACACAGTTGGTAGGTTTGTAGAAAATCACTGTTGGGCCACACACTGTTACACTTGGGAAGGCAGAGCTGAGAAACTCTGCAGAAAGCAGCTACTGCAAGTCTCAAGTGTGATTATACAAGCTACAAAGAGGAAAGAACCCCCAAGTCAGAACAGTACCTTAAGTTTGAAGAGGACCCAGCTGACCGACTTCCTGGTTGCAGACCCTGTGTTCCTGGACCTCAGTCGTGGGGACAAGAGGGAGGATGTCTGGAGGACTCCTGCACAGCAGTTCGGAGGTTTGTTACAGCTACGGGCTCTTTTCAGTTAAGCGGCACTTAGTGGGTTCGACTGCCGGAAAATGGCACCACCCTGGATCTTAGACACTTTATGGACTTTCTTTGCTCCTTGAGTGCAGCACTCTAAGGTCACTCGAGCTTGGGTCGTCTTGCTTTGAGAGGGTCCTCAGGATCTTCCTGGAGCTCTGGTCTGGCTTAAAGACGATGCACATGACTACAGATTTCTCGACCCCCGGCACTCGGTTTCAGCAGTAGCAATGAAGGTCTGTGGGGAAGGTCTTCCAGCAAAGTTCGTCTTGAGGTTAGGTGGTCCCACTAACCCAAGGGAAGAAGTAGTCATCTCTGGAGCTTCTCTAGTCTATTCGGAAAAGCAGTTTCAGCACTGCAGCAGGGCTTCACCGGGCACTTCAAGCGTCCAGGAGAATGCAGCAAGCTTTTCTCCACGGTTCTTTTGTCTGATGTTTAGTCCAGTGGTCATCTCTGTCCAAGAAACCTTGCCTTTTTATGCAAGTTTCTCCCATTCATGCACAGCTTAACTGTCACTCACAACGCAGGGTGGATTTCCGGCAAGGACAGCCAGCCAGCCAATCATCACCGAGTACATTCATGTTACTAAGGAGACTAAGGACAGGGAGTTTCGGGCACCTCTCACTTCCTGCCCTGCCAGACACACTGGAGCCAGAGGCAGGTTTCAGCACTGAAACCCGCCAAAGGCAAAACGAACAAAAGGGTTAAACCTGGTTTGGCACGCAGAGTAAAAGTCAAGAAAGACTTCACTAACAAGAAATGCCGAAAAAAGAAGACTGAGGTCATTTTGACACAATGGTCACCCATGGGTGCTATACTGCAGCTGCGGATTCAGCCTGCGGTAAAAATGCACAAGGGTAGGAAAATTTAAAGCACTGCCACCAGCCATTAAATGTATTGAAGGTAACATACGTTTTTTTACATGAGTACGTCGAAATAGGGGCTACGAAGTAAACCCTCCAGCACTCCACATAAAATAGTGTGTGCTGGATCTACGAAGAGAAAAGGTAAGGTAAGTCGAGTGAATTTCACTTTACTACTCTTGGGAACAATAGTTCACCCAAGAGAGGGTATTTAAACCTTAAGAGTGCTGAAGGTGGCGTGTGTCACCATACAAAAGGTAGTTGCCTATGAAGTTTGTCAGACTCTAAAAACAATACAAAATCCAATTCAGAAATACATGACAGAGTGAGAAAAAGGTCTCGCTCACTCCAGGATATAAATTAAGTCCTAAAGTCCAGAAAAAGATCTGGGGGTCTCTAAGGTTGAATGGAATTGGCACAGAAATGAGAATTCTCTCCCAAAAAAACTGCACGTATTTCAGAGGGACGTTTACCAACCAACTCCTTCACAAGTAAGTAACTTACTTTTTGTACTTTTAAGATAGAATTATTTTCTTTTCCAGTCCTTCCCTAGACTATTGCATGAGTTCTCTGAGGCAGATGAGGGACCCTACTGGTCTAGGTGCCAGCTGTAGATGGGGTGAGATGATGTTCAGTTGCTGGAAAAGTAAAGTCTTCAAAACGCGCGAGTAGCTAACTTTAGAGTTAGTTATGGTCCAGGGACTTCAGAGAAGGACACCATAGAGGCATCCAGCAGTGGAACCAGGGTAAACTAGATGAGAAGACTCCCAATAACATGAAACACCCCAAAGCTACACAGCAATCACACAAGGCTTAAGGTAAGTAATACCCCAGCCAACACAGTACATCAGCTCAGATGAAGAGTTTGCAGCAGGGCGTCTTCATGATCTGCAGCCAAAAACTTGGTCGATGAATTCCTTGTCCTGAAGACTGAAGACAGGACACTGGAAGGGATTCTGCAGCTGGAACAACTGGGAAGGCTCGAAGCAAGAGTTTCTTTATGGCTGGATGCAGCACTGTGGTTTTGGTGCCCTTTTCAGAAGCCAGGAGAAGACTATTGCTGGTCAGATTCTTGTAACTCATTCGGTCCAGCACTCTGGTGAGGGGACTTCTTGGAGTCAAATCAAGTCTCTGGAGGTCCAGTAGGATGCCACCAAAGTTCCAGTGAGATTCAGAATTCTGAAGACCGTGCACCGCACAATGGCTTGAGGGCTCCGGGTATTGGCATGACGTAGGGTGGCTCGAAATGCAGGTGGTCTTGAGTCTAGTGGATTGCACCATGTGCTGGGTCGTCAGCAGCTTCCAGGTTTGCAGTATTTATCAGGAACTACAGCACAACCTATGCAATCTCCCCCTGCATTTTGCAGAAGGGGCAGTCTGGCTGTCCGATGAGGACAGCCAGCCCCCCACTAGGAGTTGGTACCTTTCAGGCAAGGTTGAAGACAAAGGGCTGCAGAGGCTTGGACGCCTCCCTCGCTTCCTGGTTTCTCAGCCACTCTGGAGCCTGGGCAGGGAATCCAAAGGATTCCCGCCAAAGACAATTTTTCCACTGAGGTTGTTCCTGCCTAGAATGGCAGGGGAAGACCTCAAAGAGCAAGTCCACATAAAAAAATGGCGAAAAAAGGAGCCAACCATTTTAACAAAATGGTGGTCCTTCTGTGCATTACGGAGGCTGAATTAACAGCCTGCGGATAATAAACACAGTCATAAAGGTAAAAACACTGCCATCAGCCATTCATGTAAAACTCGTAATTGTAACAAATGGTACCAGGTAAGTGAGAAAGGGGATGCATTGTATCCCCTGGCCCTCCACATAAGGTGGGATGTGCTGGATCACCTATGTTATGTTAGTGGTACTTGTATAGCTCACCGTCACCAACGGAATTGGTCCCCAGGCGCTCTGGCGGATCTGTAAACAGGAAGGGTGGGGGTAGGGTTAGTCGGGAAAAGGGGAGAAGGAAAGTGGGATAAATGGTGTGCTGTTGGCAGCTTCCGCTTGGTATACACCGAGTGCAGGGCTTTGGTGCTAGTGTCGGATCGGATAAAGCCCTCGAGTGCTGTGGGTGAAGGTTATGTGTTGGTGATGCGCTGTGGTAAAGTGCGTGCGGATTGCTGGAAGAGAGATGGTTGTCGTTTTGTGTGGGTTTAAGTATGCAGAAGATTGAGGGTTAGGTTAGTGGGGTCTGTATCCTGGTTCAGGTACTTATGATTCCGTTAGAGTTGTATACCTGTGGGCTCGGCTGTTGCTTGTTCCTCGTGGGCCGACTCGATTTGGTGGTGTTGCGCTGATCCAACTATACAAAATGTAAAGGGGATGAAAATCCCTCTTTAATATTTGGGAACTGTAGTTCATCCAGGTATAGGAAAGAAATGAACCGGGGTGCCCAAATGGACAACCCAAAAGGCTAGGCGACGGGGGAAACAATTCGCCTTCACCTAGGGACAAGGTAGAATAGTTACCAAGTCCAAGCAACAGGCTCTGGGATTGACACAGGTCCGGAAGATTTATCATAAATATAAAAATCTTACCTAACATGGTGAGACTGCAGCAGCAGAGTGGTGAAGCCCCAGCAGAGCTCTGAGGATGTCATCAAAATGTACAGCTATGATGCAGGAAGGGACCTGTGCAAAGTCGCAGTGCACTTGACCAGTCACAGGCCAAATGCAGATCTGGTGACTACTCCGACTTTGGATTAGTGGGAAATGCAGAGCAGGGCTTCAGACTGGTTGGTCGCAATAGTCCAGAGGAAGGCACCGAATGCAGGAAGGTTAGATGCATGGTGATTGGCTTAGCCAATGCTGGTCGCAACAGCAGTCCTCTGGTTGGTTTCTAGAGTTCCTTCAACATTTGATGCTGGGATCTCGGTGTAGAATGGCTCCAGGTACTCTCCTTTGATCCCGAGTTCAGGCTGGGTCTGTCCCAGTCGCATATGGAAGGGACCTGCAACAATCAAACTGGTTTAGGCTGTCCAATCTGGGACAGTCTACAACCTTGTTTGTTGCCGAGCAACAGGATACACCCAGGCGGAAGCGTGAATTGGGACAAGACCATCTCATAACCCAGTTTCAACCAGTTGTACACAAAGCACTAATCTGCATTCCAGCGCCTGGCTGCTTTCAAAATACATGCCCTTGTTTGGCAATTTCTGACCTGAGAAGGAAGAAAGATTGCCAACAAAGATGCCATTGGAAACATTTCTTGAATGAGGGACAACCATTTTGGGTATTATCGCAGTTAAAAGCAAAGTGCATGATGTATGTAATTTATAATGCGCCTTTACACTTATTTCTCAATGCACTGAGAAAAAGGTGAAAAGCGCTTCACTCCACCAGCCTCTTCTTTTTTCCTCACAAAAGTAACTATTACTTAATTGTCCCAATAGCACGTTACTGGAGGTGCCTCGTGCTACACTGTAAAAAAACAAAGGGAGAACCATTTCCTGGACTGGAAGGCATAGGTACTGACCTGCACACTGTGATGGATTTCTAGAATCTGGCCTGTTCAACAGATTTTATGAGGCCACCCTAGTTATAGTGAACAGGGTAGCTCTACGAAGTTAGCCAAACCCCAATCAAGGTAGCAGAGGAGAGCAGTCAAGGCTATTTTCCGGAGTGTGAACGGGGTCAGGGGTCCACACAGTGAAGCGCACAATAATTCAGTTTAGACAGATAAGTACAACAATACTATATTTATTCAAGGCCCAAAATGCACACTACAAAATGAAACTAGCAGGTGATAATTTTGTGCAACACATTTATAAACCTATATAATCACCATAGGTTCTTCGAAAATCACTTTTTTTTTTTTGAATTTTTTTATTAAGTTTTCAAAAACCAAACAAAACATTACAACTGTTTCAACACGCAAAAGCATCATTAGACAATCACATTTCCTTTAGAACTCCCCAACTCCCCCCTTCCCCCCGTGAACTAGAGCCTATTCTCGTATATCTTATGTTGGAGCATTATCGGGTGGCCCAATACTTAAGTGGCCATCATCCGGGTTTTCTGTTTCATTGTTACCCTGGTAGGGATCAGCCATAGAGGTTATCAATTGCCGCCAGGCCAGCAGGGGCCCTACTTCCTCCTCTCCCCCCCTGGTGACTGCTTCAAACCAAGCTACAGATTCAGCTTCTGCCCACTTCGAGGTCCGCCCACCATAGTTCCACCCTAGGTCTATGGGCCTCCTTCCAGCCCATTGCGATCCTGCGCTTGGCCAAAACATAAGCCAAGTCCTTCATCTTGCTCATGTGTTTAGAATGCCTGGGTCTGGGGAAGAGCCCTAGCATGCATGACCAGGCCGATTCCACGTCCAGCACCACACCCCCACCAGCCAGCTTCGTTTTAACCTCATCCCAGAACCTGAGCACCTCCGGGCAAGCCCAAAACATATGTAGCAGCCCTGCATCCACCTCCCCACACCTGGGGCATTGCTGCGCGGCTAGACCCCCAAACCTTGCAATCTTCCCGGGAGTCAGATAAGCCCTGTGGGTAACGTACAGCTGAAGCTGCTGGAATCTCGCGTTCCGGGACACCTTTTTATGGTACCTCTGAGCCCATTCCCATTGCCCGTCTGTCATAGGTCTTCCCACCTTCTCTTCCCAATCCTGTCTTAGTTGGAGCAACTCCTTCCCCGCCCTCACCCGCAAGAGTTCATATATCCTTGAGATTTCGTGCCCGCCCTCCGACACATCGTACATGGTCTCCAGGGAGGCGTCAGGCTCCCCCGCTAGCGCTGTCTCGGGCCATCTTTCTCTAGTCTTTTTCATAAGCCTAGCGTAAGTTATGTATTGGCCTCCGTGCACCCCCGTCTCCTCCTGCAACCTCTGGAAGTCCAACGCCTCGCCATCCTGCCATATATCTCCGAGGGTGGCCAGGCCTACCTGTTCCCAGTATCTCCGGACCGATTCGAGTAGTTGAGAGTCACTCCCGCACAGGGCCACCAATGGGGCCTGCTGGGAGTACGGCTCCAGATCCCCCATCATCCTCCAAGTCCTCTGCCAAACTTCCCAGCCCAGCCTTAGAAGCCGCCCCCTGCCCACCATTCTATCTCTACGCAACCACACCACTTCCTTCAGAAAGTACGGGGCCGCATCTCCGCGCAGGAGGAGCGCCTCTGCCGAGTTTTCCGTTGAGAGCCACCTTGCCACATACAGCAGCTGCCCCGCCAGGTAGTAGAGTTCAAAATTTGGCAAGCCTATGCCCCCCTTGTCATACGGGTTCTGAAGCTTCCACAGGGCCACCCTGTTCCTGGAATTACCCCATAAAAAACCCCTGCACACGCTATGAAGTTTCACAAATAGGCGTTTGGGTGTCAGAAACGGGACATTCAAGAAAAAGTGTAAAAGTCTAGGCAAGACCACCATCTTAAGCAAGGCCGCTCTCCCCATCATGGTCAGGGGCAGTCTGGCCCAAAACACCATGCTGTTCTTAATCCCCTCTATCGCTCGTTCTGTATTGTGTTTGTGTTCCACCTCTATTTTGTGGTATATGTTCACTCCCAAATACCTGAACGTCTGTCTGCCATGGAATTGGCAGGATGGGCAGCCTCTGCGACGGGACATTCCTGTATCTGCCCAGAGGGAACAGACAAGATTTTTTGGGATTCACCGATATGCCAGAAAGGGCAGCGTATCTATTCATTACCTCTAACACATACTGCAGATTTTCTTCCGGGTAACGCAAGTAAAGAAGCATGTCATCCGCATATAGAGATATCAGGTGCCTACCACTAACTGTGCTTATGCCCACCTCCCCGTATTGGTAACGCAGGTATATTGCTAGCGGCTCTAAAGCTAGTATATATAGCATGGGCGACCAGGGGCACCCCTGTCTGGTCCCCCTGCTAAGTTGCCAGGTGTCTGAGATTATGGACCCCGTTTTGACTCTCGCCATCGGGGTGCTGTAAAGCAACTGGACCCACCTGAGGTATCCGGGTCCCATTCCAAATCCCTTCAGGACCGCCTTCAACCAGGGCCATCTCACCGAATCGAAAGCTTTGACTGCGTCCAATGACACTATGGCTAACTCGCCCATATCTCCCTCAGTTTGGTCGATGATAGGTTCTTCGAAAATCACTTAATAACAATTGACAAAAGGAAGTAAGTGATGAAGTAAGATGGAAACAAGTGACATGAAATATGCCCTAACTTCAGTAGTCTAATCGCTATGAAGAGTAGGGTCTTGGGTCCAAAAGTCACAATGCTTCTCCCAGAAACTGTCTTAAGTAGATAAGGTTCTTGTTTTGGTGAATGCTCCAGAGAAGATGAGCAACAAAGTTATTGGTAAGTAAAAATGAGTTTCTATCTTTTAGGTACAACTACTTGTGACGCAACAATTTAAAAAGCAAGGGAATGGATTACCTCTGCTTTGTTCTAAGGTTTATTCTAAGGGTCCGGGGGGTAGACACATGCTTTGCGTTTATTTACCCATCTCCCTCTGATTTTCCCAAAGGACTGTATGGGTCGACTGGGGGTTGCTGGAGGCAGGTTTTCCCACCATTGGTTCTAGTGAGAGGTGCCCAGGAGCTGCGGGTGCATGGATCCTTCTGGTTGGTCCAGGGGAAGAGCGCGACCCTTAGTGATGAAGAAATGCTGAAGGCACCGATGCATACCTATTCAGGAAACCTCACCAGACGGGGAATGGTGAGTTCCAGCAATGACCATTGGACACTGCAAGCACTCTTCCAGTTGTGGTTGAAGACCTTCCAGAGCAGGATCCCTTAAAGCTGGGAGTCTGACATTTTGCAGGAAGGCAGCGTACACCACAAGCTGGTGACTACCGAATCTCCTGCAACGAATGTGGATCAGCGACCGTTCTAGTGAGGTAGCCCACTGGAGAGCTGGTCAGTCCACTGGATAGTCCAGGAACACTTCCAAAGGCTCAGACGACGAGATCCTCGAACGCATCGATACTGGTTGGTCCTACAAGTCCAAGCATTGAATCGCCTCTCTGGGGATTCGCAGATCAGGTATTCCGGCAGGGGTTCACCCAGCTAAACGCAGGAAGGGATGCTGGGCTTCTTCAGGAGTTGTCCATGGAACTTCAGTCGGCTGCTCTTCTACACAGGATACTTGGCTCCAACGCTGATCTGAAGAAATAGCTGCAGGAGGCCCCTTCTTAACCATGATTCTGACTGAAAGCAAATCCAAGACCACAAATGGTCCAATCGGGACCACTGTGGGTTTCGCTCATGCAACACGCATGTGTAGTGTGAACAGACAGTCCCACCTTCTTTCTGGGCCACATCCACACAAAGGCATAACTAGCCTGTGAAAGCGGCAGCTTTCCCAGGCAAGTGCATGACCTTCGATGGGATTTCCTGACCTGGCAAGGCAGGTAGAAGGCCAAACAACAATATGGCTAAAGAACATGTGAAAATCTCGTGGCGTAGCCATTTTAGGGCACTAGTCATGTTCAGTAGCCGTACGCGGTAAACACAAATGTGCACACTAGAAATGGCACAAACCTGGTACAAATGCAATTGCTGTCAATATAATACAGGTTGCGAAGAAACTCAACCCAACATCAACTCCTACAAGGGCAGATCTATCTCTACTGGCTGGGACAGACCGAAGTTATATAAACAGAGAAGAGACAGGAAAAAACACATTTTATAACCTTTTTCATGAAGAGATACTTTATTCTGCCATACTACCATTCTTAAAATGGACTCGGTAGATATTAATAAAATCTCATATTCAAACTTATTTAATCAATTACCACGTACAAAAACTCTTAGGATTCTAAAACATTCATTAATATCACCTATAGAAGGACTTTCAAATACAAAACACGGAACATATAAAGTGCAAATACACATCACTTACAATACATTTTTAAAAAGCATGACACAAAGACACAATAAGTTGAACAATAACATATGGATCCAAATCATTTCTGCAAATTTCAAAATCCCAACATGTTTCTGTCCCTAGCACAAAGTTGTTTGGATGTTCATCGGGGATGTCCTCTCTATCTAACGAATTTCTTATTCTTGTATCCTGGGTGAGGTTTACATAACACTTTCTAAACTCTTGCAGTTCACGAATAAACAATACAAGGAATTCGGAAGAGAAAAGAAAATATGTCACCAATCTATTTATCAATACTATTCATCTTTAAACTACAATGATTACAACAAATGTTTCACCATTGTATTAGTCTGTGAACACACAAACATAATTCATAGGGGTACCTGCTCGTTATGCATGGTAAATGCCCTTGCAGTTGTAGAAAAAAATCCAGTCCTGCTAGTTGGAGACCATTAATTAAAGCCACCAATTCACCTGCGAGTATCACTGTATCAAACATAAAAAACTCATAAGGAAACTGATCAGTCATATATCCATTAGGAAAAAAAGCAATTCCAAGATACCACGTTCCAGGATCCAAATAATCTATGGTAAGGGGAGAAAGTAAATATCATCCCTCTCCTATCTGTTCTTGACACTACGGATATCTCTGTCCTCCACAAAAAATCCAATAATGGAAATCGCATTTATCAAACAAAACCGCAAGGCTTTGTACTCTATAGAGAACGGGAGAAAAGAGAGAAAAAAAGAGAACCCTAATCGTCACTTGAGAACCTGCTGATCAATTCCATCTCAACCTCCATCACTTTAGGTGTTTCTATAATGTATGCCACAGTGACCATCACCTACTAATCATTCACGGCGACTCATACCATCCCTGTTATTTTACATGATATATCTATCTAGCATATACTGGGCTACCCCGTGCGTCGCTTTATCTGATCGCACCCTCAATGCACATAAAGCGAAGACTAGTTGCTTCCGTGTGTTCTTACTTGAAGCACCCGCAAGTCCGAATCAAACTCGCAAAGCACCAATGGATCACTCATACAGTACGAAACACTCGTGTGGCAAAATCACACGCAATCGATTCAATGTTTTAAATTTGCCCTTTGGATAGTTTGTGAAATTAAAAAGAAATAGCAGTTTGAAGGAGCATTATGAGAACAGTGCAAATCTACTTAATGTGCTGGAGCGAGGTTATCCAATGAAACCTGTCAAGGAATAGGCCAAACAGGCTTATAACAATAATAGAGAGGCTCTCCTGGAACATGTACATCTCAAAGAAAGAAAAAAGACAGGGCCAGTATTTGAATAATTTTTTAAATTTGTCATACAAGATCAAAGCGGTGGTTGCAAAAACTTGAAAAAAGTGTGTAATCAGGAGAAACCTGCACCACAGGTTGCTTATAACAGAAGTCAGAATTTGAGGAACATAGTCAGGAATGATATCAGATAAACATTTACTGAGGCACGACAAACTACTATATGGGGTTTGGCGCCGGTGGTTGGCCATTTCCTTTGTGGTCAATGTGTGATGTGCAGATACACAAGGAAAACTAATGAGGTAGACGTGCTGCAGACAATGTTTTTTGAAAGAATTGAGACATTGCAACAGTGAACATTTTGTGTATGATCATTTGCCCATGTGGACTACATTATATAGGAAAGACAAACAGAAGGTGCAAGATCAGATTGAGCAACGCAGTTGCATCAAAAGCAAAATTATACAGGCACCTAATGTGAAACATTTCATTGAGATGGGCCAAAGCCAAGAGGATTTTACCTGGCTTATGCTTAAGAAGATCCATGGTTCCAATAAGGAAGATACCAATCGTAAGCTTTTAAATTTCAAACAAAAAATGATTTTCCAAATCCAACGCCATTTAATTGGTTTAAATGAGGAGGTGGAATGGTACAATGTTAAGTCCATCTAGTTGTACTTTTACTTTCTCCATACAGGCTACGATGCATCTGGGATGGCATGGTTGATTTTGGTAAGTATTTCTAAAACCCTGAGGTTAAGAAATTTGTGGGCAAAGAAAAATGTTCATGCCTACGATTTGGTGTCCAACTATGAAACTGATGTTTGAATTTGTACAGTGGCAAACAAGTTTTGTTACTTTATTTTGTCTTCCACATTGATGGAGCGGCTTTAGTGAATAAATGTGTCAAATAGGCAAAATGAATGTAACACTCTACTATCTTCATGGGTGCTGTATACAAGATACAACTATGTTAATGCATAACTTTGTTAGTCTTAATAACATAGGTCCATATTGAAATGAATCACCAAAGCGAACTGTCTAAATCTGAACATTTACTGGTGGTGCACGGTTACATTTTTGGGTCTTGTTTGGATAAAGGAGTAGCATTATTTAAATGTTAGACCTGGCTGAGTAGTATTAGGTTGTTAAAGATGGCCGCTGGTTTAGATGGATAGGAGAAGTAGTCCATCTATTTCTGCAATGAGATGTGGATGCTACAAAAAAAGACCATGTATACAGTCTGAAGCACTGGGTCACATTGCAGGACTAGCGCGGTGACGTCCTATGGTCTCAATTTAGGGGTGAGATGGTTATCTTGTGCATTTTTTATTTTTTTATTTTTTTTTAAATGGAGGCAACATGTGTTGTACATTAATATACAATGATTGAGATGCTTCAAGTGTGACCGTATCAATTTAAACAACATTGAATCGGTTGCGTGTGATTTTGCCAAACGTGTTTCGCACTGTATGTGAGACCCGTTGGTGCTTTGTGAGTTTGATTCGGACTATCGGGTGGTTAAGTGAAAACACGTGGGAGAAACTAGTCTTCGCTTTATGTTCCTTTTGAAGGTGCGATCAGATAAAGCGATGCACCGGCTAGGCCAGTGAGTTGGATTTGTTTATTTTCTCCCGTTTTCTATAGAGTATGAAGCCTAACGCTTTTGTTTGATCAAAGTGATTTCCATTATTGGATTTTTGTGGAGGACAGCAATATCTGCAGTGTCAATAATAGGTAGGAGAGGGATGATATTTAATTTCTCCTCTGACCGTAGACTCTTTGGGTCCTGGAACATCGTATCTTGGAATTGCCTTTTTTCCTAATGAATATGACTGATCAGTTTCCTTATGTGTTTTTGATGTTTGAAACAATGATCCTCAGAGGTCAATTGGTGGCTTTAATGAATTAATGGTCCCCAACTAACAGGACTGTGACATTTTTCTACAACTACAAACGCATTTACCATGCATAACAAGCGGGTACCCCTATGAATCGTGTGTGTTCACTGACTTATACAATGGTGAAACATATTTGTTTTGATCGTTGTAGTTTGAAGATGAATTAATAGTATTGGTGAATAGATTGGTCACATATTTTCTTTTCTCTTCCGAATTCCTTAAGTGTTATTCGCGAACTGCACAAGTTTAGAAAGTGTTTTTATGTAGACCTCACCCAGGGTACAAGAATCAGAAATTAATTGCAGATACACAGAGGACATCCCCTGATGAATGTCCAACTGACTTGGTGCTAGGGACAGAAAAATGTTGGGATTTTGAAATGTTGACACATTGGATCCAGATGTTATGTCTTTGTGTCATGCTCTTTAAAAATGTAAGTGATGTGTATTTGCACTTCTGTGTTTTGTATTAGGAAGTAATTCTGTGGTTATTAATGAATGTTTTAGAATCGAGAGTGTTTGTACATGGTATTTGATGAAATACATTTGAATGAGAATTTATTAATGAGTGCATTGTTTCAGGACTAGACAGTAATATGGATGAAGTGTCTCCTCATGAAAAATGTTATAACATTTGTTCTTTCCTGTCTCTTCTCTGTGTTTATACAAATATAATTGCTGCCACCAGCTTGTCCTTAGGCACATATACAAGTAACCAAAAATCTCATGTGTAAAAGACTAGGGTGATAAAGTGTCCACACTCCATTGGAAGATGTTGTCTGCACTGTTAAAGTTACCTAAAAGGTAAAAAGACAAAAGGGAAACCTAGTTCCCCAGTACTGATAGTCTGAAGGACTGATTAGTTTCCCCATAACAAAATGCCAGGGTAGTGACTGTGACAGGGTCAAAAGCAAAACGTTTGGGGGTCCATAGAAATATGGAGGGAAATGTACCAAGGGAGACATCTTTCCTAACACGCACCCTAAACGAAATGAGAAGCAGCTGATGGGCAAAAAGAACCCCTGAAAGCAGTAAGGATTCAGATAAAAAGCAGATCTGCCGTAGGATTCTGTTGAAGTCGATGGAGGAATGTTGCAAAAAGAAAAACTGTCCTTGCAGATGCCCCGAGCTCCGGTTTGGTTCATTTGTGTAATTATGAACTGTTTGCATTGGTGAGCTGTCCATATATTCTTTTTTCTTTCAGCCAGTCAGAGCACAGTGAGCTAAGCGCTTGCCCTTGATATCAGTGCGCAGCCTGCTGTGGCAGGTTTGAATCCAGGCAGGGTCAACTCAGCCTTTCATCTTTCCAGAGGTCGATAAATTGAGTACCACTCTGTGGGGAAAATGTCTTCTGTTATTTCAGCGCTCTGAGACCTGTGGGTGTGTAGTGCTATATAAGAAATAACTATTATTAACAATATTCTGTGATCTGAAATTTCTGGTTACTAGCATCTTGGTGGCACACATGTTTTGAACCCCAGGGATCCTTCTGCGTCAACCATTTGCAGAGGCGTTGCTAGGGGTTTGGGGCACAAGGGAGCTATAGCCCCAGGTCTTTTGGTTGTAGCCCCAGATAGAAGCTCCGGGGCTACAAACAAAAGGCTACCTAGCCCCGGGTTCCAACATTATTGTAGCCCCAAATCCTTTCCAGACATAGCAGCACCCCTGACCATTTGTAATGAGTTGGTGGTTGATTCCAAGCCATGGGCGTGTGTAGGTTAATGTGGATGTGGCATCCAGAAATGAGAAAAAAAATAAGTGGTCCTGGAGCTGTTACTAAAGAAGTAAATCTACATATTGAAAACGTTGGCTGGAGTGCCACTGACTGACCGCGGTGAAGGCTGATGTTAACCTGGTTTGCTAGAACTTTGTCCTGTGGACATACTGAAATGTCATTACGCAAGAAGAGAAAGCTATGTGCATTTTCCGTAACTTGCATTGCTTTTTCTTTTTTTAGGTATGGAATTCCTGAAGGGGTTTCGTGTGATACTGGAGGAGCTGAAATCTGAGGGAAGACTTTGCCAGCAGATGGCTTTGAAAGATCCAAAGCAGCTCAATGCCAGCTTTCATAAATCTGTAAGTAGGCTGATGCTGTGTTCTGTTAATGGGGTCAGAGGGTACATTGGCCAGTCTGGCAACAACAGTGAAGTTCAAACTTCAAGAATAAAGTATTCCTAAAGTGGAAACTGGGACAGAGTATCCATGTAGTACAGTTCCTTGTATACAGATAAAAACAGAAGTCTCTTCGAACAACCAATATCTCAAACAGAAGTATAGATGTGTTTTGCGACTTCCATGTCTTCACTTGCCATACTCAAATTGTTGAGATACCTATTACACAAGTGTTGTGAAGGATGACGCTTTTGTGGTACTTTAATAATTGTGTTTTCCTATTCTGCCGAGATCTCGCACGACTCCCGCATTCTAGCAGTGTCTTGCACCTTCTATGGGCATTCTAACCTAACACAGGAAGTTAGTTATTTATGCTCAAGAACCCCGTCTTTTGAAATAACATGAGAACCAGCGAATACTTTTCTTATGGCATTTATTCCTAGCTAAACATTTTCCCTAAAAGCACCAAGTCGATGCGTGTCTGCATTTTGATTCTGTGTGTACACGAGCGTTACTGTGGTGGTCAGTTTAGCCGCTTTGCTGCGCCTTTGCCATACATTCTATGGAAGCTTCACTGGCTTTGGGCAATACAATGATCGTGCATCAGTAGGGTTTATATAGCTATTGTTACAGTGTAGAAAAAATATATTGCTCACCAGCATTCTGCATTTTCATATTCTATATAATCTTGTAGTAGACTAGGAGTGACTGAAGTCCTGTAAATGTCCCATTCGCATATTCAAGCATGTCTACACCCGGTGTATTCTACTGTAGGTGGACTTCTGTATATTCTGGGCACCCACCCCCACCCTAATCTATGAAACTGATTAAACGGATCAGTACACCCTCAAGAATGTTGCCAGCTGGGTCAAGTAAAGATAACCTGTCAAGATTGCCATTCAGTATGGTGTATGTGGCACCTTTCTTTTATTACGTTATTGGGTCTTTTGTAGCACAATTGAATGCATTTTCATGGCCTTTTTAGTGCCTTTTTTATTGCAAGAGATGGCTTGGAAGTTTGGTGTGTGTGTGTGTGTGTGTGTGTGTTCGTGTGTGTGTTCGTGTGTGTGTGTGTGTGTGTGTGTGTGTTCGTTCGTTCTGAAATCTGGCATGGAGGTACCCTGTGTGTATGATTTGGTGTATGAATTGAGTTAATGTCTGGTTCAAGCATAAGCACTGTAAGGTTTTGGCCAAGCGTGATTGACAGAATATTTGTGTTATGGCTGTGGGACGTTTGAAGGTTAGCTGTTAGTATTGGCCTTGGGGAGAGTTGATGCCACATGGTGTCTTCAATCGATCTGTCAGTGGTTTGCGCTGATGTGAAGAGGGATGGGGAAGTTTACCGCCTCCTCCACCCTACTATAAAATACACAACGCGGAAGGCGGCCAGGAAACACAGCGATCGCCCATTCTATTTCAGACTGATTCCCAGTGGTCCGATGATTGACAAGTATGTCGAGAGGTACCCTCTCAGCCAGCCCTACAGGCCAGGTGTGGTACAAATTTACCCGAGAAAGGACGAGGAGCCCCAGGCTGCAACTAAACACCTCTCAATTGACAGTATTGATTAAAGCGCCAAGAAGCCATGTTGCTGACGTCAATAGACACCACGACAAAGCAGCGTTCGATATGAAGCACACGTGCCATCCGCACTTAAGGACACAAACATGCCCTCAAATACACGAACAGCACAAGCGTACAGTTCTATAGTTAGAGGACAGATACATATACATACTGGCATTGCTTTTATTGCCAAGTCCACAAGATATGGATGACATTCCATTCCCTGAATGACCGTAGCACCAGCTGCAATAAATGCGAGTAATTCCTCATAATTCAGAGGTGCACTGCTCCAAATCATGGACTCCGAACACGTGACCAGGCCGGCGCAGACAATGGACAGCAACCAGCACTGGGAAAGGGAGCCAATCTCACGCCACCAGACAGAGGACCGCAAGAAGAATGTTACAATGTGAGACAAGTGTTGCACGGAGCAAACAAGCACTCTCATAGACTAAGGTGGTACATAAAAGTTGCAATGCATTCTTATTACCTTGAAAAGGTACACCAAGAGCTGAGAACCATTGCGGATCCCAGGCCTGGGGTACGTCTGCTCTAGCCAATCACAGCTTAGTGTCCTAGGTGGGGTAGCAATGGACAAGAACCAATGGTAAGACCCTTACACTACAACATTGTTATAGATAATGACTTGGTAATGGGCCAGACCAGCCACCTGAGATGCGAGAGCCAGTAGACTAACATGTATAGTGTCCACTATAGATGGCCTATTACTCTGTACCCCATCCAGTGGTCCAATAGGTTTTCTGGAGAAGGGCCCAGGTTGTAGCATCACTTTGATGTCGTTAGGGTCCAAAACTGTCCTGCGAGCCAGGAGAAGTTGAGATGTCCATGGATTTCTTCTGTCGCTGTGCTGATTCCTGTTGGTTTTGTTTGTAATAAACTGCAGTTTGAACTTGCCGTTGACCGTGTCCTCAGTTTGTCCTTTGGAAGGTGTTGGGCCTTCCGAGAGTCCGCAAACTCCTACTGGCCCTCTGGCATACCTGGGAGTTTGTCCCAACAGATGTTCCTGCAGGTGTGTTTATTTTTATCTTCAACCTAAAGATGGATTAGTCTGTGTTGGTTAGACTGGATGTTAGGTTATTTAGATTTAGTTTGAAACGCCACCTCACTTTCTACCTGTGGCACTCTTCAGGGCTGTATCCTATCTTCAACATCTACCTGGCCCCTCTGGTCCACCTGATCTCCACTTTCTCCCCTCCTTTCCATTGTTGCGCAGATGGAACACAGCTCTTTCAAGCTGCCTTCCTCTACCTCCCCCTCCCTCCTACTTGACTGCTATTCAGGCATGGTGCTCTGCCAGTGATGTCTGCCTTAATGCCAGTAAGACAGATATCCTTCTCATTGGGACACCTGCTCATAGTTTCCCCATCACTCATTGGTCAGACTTCCTGGATCCTCTCCCCTCACCCACTTGAACATCTTTGACTCCTCTGTTTCTCCACACATCATGTACCTTGCCAAGAAGTCCAATAATCGGTTGCATCGCCTCAGGGGTATTCTACCTTTCCTCACCTTCACCCAGAAGCTCAACATCTCCAGATCCCTGGTTCTCTCTAGGCTAGACTACTGCAACTGTCTCTTCCTCAATCTGTCTTTTTCCCCCCTTTGCCCCTTCATCTAATCTAGAATAGGACTGCAAGACTTATCCTCCTCATGCCCAGGGACTGCATCTTTCCAGCCATAAAATCTCTCCACTGGCTCCCGGTGACTGCAAGGATCAAATTCAGGACCCTTTGTATCATCCACAAGGCTGTCCGAGGCTTGGGACATCTTTACATCCAGCTGTCCCTCCCTAAATACCTCCCGGCTAGAGCTCTGTCTTCTGGCTTCAACTCTATGCATGTCACATTTCTCCAAGCATAGAGTGGGAGGTAGATTCCTTTCCTCTGCTGACTCCTCCCTATGGAACGGCCTCTCCCCCACCCCCTCCGACTTGAGCTGGATCTTCTTAAGTTCCGGAAACTTCTCAAGACTTTACTTTTCTCCTCTTCCTTCCCTCTCCCTGCTTACTCTCCATCTGCGACTGGGGCCTGGTTCCTTCAGTCATACAGGGACCAGATCACCCCCTACCAGTCTCCCCAGCATCCTTACCAGCACTTGCCCTCAGGCTCATTTTCCCAGACTAGCCCATCCTGGTCCTTTCAGTCCACTGCACTCATCCTCCCTTACCCCCATCTTGACCTGCCCAGCACTTGTCAGCCCCCACCCTTCTAGGTACCCCACTCCTGCACTTCTCCCTCTGCCCCTCCCCTCTTGCACTTACCACCTTGTCATGAACTTGCACGGTAGGATTGTCAAAAGGCAAATATATCCCCCCCCCCCAACACGTCCCCATCTTGTCTTGTGGCACTTTTAAACACCTGTGTATAGACGCCATACAAATTTCCAATAAATAAACTGGAGCATCCATCCATTGGCTTAGTCTCAGATATGGCAGAATTACATTTTTGGCATTCTCTGGACCCTGTTTTGGACACCTAAACACTTTTGCTTTTGGTTTATTAACTTGCTTGGTTGTATGGTTTTATTTTTGTGATCAAAATGACTTCTACTGACGTTCCCGGCCTAACCTGCCAGTACTGCTGTTGGAGGAGTTTTCGTAAAAGTCCACTTGGAGGTAAAACTCTATAAAACTATCCCTTGGTACAGGTCCCCAACTCTTAGTATAAGTCTGTACTACCCGACAAATTGGTAGAATGGCAGAGCAGCCAGGCTTATCTTTTGAGGAGGATGTGAACTGTAGGTAAGTACAATGAACCCAGTCAATACAATAGTCCAAATAAACTCTTACACACTGGAAGTTATATTAAAATATACATGTATTCTTATATACACAAGGCAAGGTAGATAAATACTTATTTAGACTAACCAACACACACTACCTTTCATAGGTGACTGCTTCAATAGTAGTTGCTCACGATTGCAATTGTTACAGAAAATGACAGTTCTACCGTATTACAGTAGTGCCGCGCACTTGCATTTGTTAGAGAAATGGCTGTTGCTTTCATTCACCAAAGTCACTTCAGACAAAGGGCCTCATTACGACCCAGGCGGTAAGTTACCGCCTGGGTCGTACCTTTACCACCATGGCGTAAACTATGTTTACGCCATGGTGATTGGTGGACTTACCGCCCCATTCCGAGGTGAGTGGGGCGGTAAGTCCCCATTAACCCATTTACCCTTCCCCATTCCCATTTTTGCCCCATAGGGCATAATGGGAGTGGGGAAGGCGTTAATTACGCCACCGTAAATTACGGTGGCGTAATTAACAACAAGGTCCCTTAGCGCCATGGATTTTAACACCTGCTAAAAGCAGGTGTTAAAACCTCCATGGCGCTAAGGGACCTCGGAATCAGGCGGTAAGGGTCGGCGCTGTTTACGCCGCCGTAAACCCCTTACCGCCTGGGTCCTAATGAGGCCCAAAGTCTGTAGGAAGGAAAAGGAGGGTTATTCTGCATTTTAGCAGTCATTTACTTTCTGATAACACCTTTCAAGGCTTCTAATGCTTTGATAGTCCAATCCCTAATTATCCAAGAGTTCATCAAAGTCTGTGTAGGACTGCAACAAAACTCTTCTGCAGAAGTAGAAAAGACAAATTTCCTCAGGATATTTAGTCACTTAAATAAAATGCCTTGGTGAGATGACACAATTTCTAGGGGCCCTTCAGAACACGCCCTAACAGAGCATAAGCTGTTAGACTTGGGCCAGTGGTATGTATGGGTGGACACCTAAACAACTTGTAACGCACTCGGGTCACCCTGAAGCGACTATTTGGCTTGAGGTATGTACCTTAGGTTGGTTGCTAAAAATGCAGCTGGATTTTGTCCTGTGCAGGAGCGACAGATCCAGTCTCCCGATTACTTGGTCTGGTAATGGAAGGACTGAATGGGATGTCACAGCAGCAGTCGCGAGAGAGGACCCTCGGCAAGGATTTCTTCAGTCTCATGTCTGTCTGCGGTTTTGGCACCTTTTTATCAGCTACAACAATGAACGGTTATTGTCCATGGACTGCAGAATCTAGTAAGATTGACCGTACAATAAGCACTCATCGAAGTCCCCTCGCCAGAGTGCAGTTTTTCAAAATCGAAGAAGATCGACTGGGCAAATGCCATCCTTTGTTGGTGGTGCTGGGAAAATAGCACCATAATCGCAGGCTGACCAAGGAGACTGAAGCAATCTGTGCCAAGGTTCCTCTCTCGAGACTGCTTCCAAGACATCCCATTCAGTTCTTCCTTTATTCACCAGACCGAGGAATCGAGAGACCGGGTCCGTCACAACTGCACAGAGAATCCAGCTACAAACATTTCTTCTAACCGAAGGTACTGTGGGGTGGGGGCAAAGATATAACTTACCTTGAATCAAAAGGTCGCTCCTGAGTGACTGGATTGCGTGAAGAGGTGTCCACGCTACCTCTGACCCAGGCTTGCCAGTCTGTCTCTCTTTAGGAAGTCCTGTTGAATTGCAAAGTAACATATCCTAAAGACTAAAAGTATCCTGAGGAACCTTTGCTGCTCTGCTGCTGCTTAAGACTTTGAATCCATTCCTACACTGACTTTTTTGTATAGTTAGGGATTGGACTTTGAAAGTGTGTATTTGCCCGAAAAGTGTCAAGAACGTTAGGCTCTGCTGCTGTGTGATTAACCAACCTTTTGCTTCCTAAAAGACTTTCTTATGTGGTTTTGCTAACTAAATACAATTACCATCGAGCTTTGTCTTAAAGCAGGTGTGCGGTAGTACCGATAATATGGTAGAACTGTCAGTAGTGTCAAACTGTATAACAGTTGTGCTTCGAGCAACTACCAATGAAGCAATGTCCTTTGAAAAGTGTTATTTATAATTTATAATTCCTGTGTGTTGGATAAGTGAACTAAGTATTTATCTACCTCCCTTGTGTAAATATAATGTATTTATTAATATAACATTTTGTGTACATTTCTCTTTGGACTACTGTACTTACTGGGTTCAGAGTACTTACTTACAGCTCACAACTTCCTCCTGTGATGAGCCTGACTGCTCTGCCACTCTAGGTTCTTTGAGTACTATCGACGGGGACCTTTATGCCAAGGGATAGTTTTATGAAGTCTTACCTCAATTGAACTTTAGGAAAACACCCCTAACAAGGTCCTAGACCTCACAAGGTTCAGTGGATTCAACCATGCAAAGATGTTGCATTGCAGATGGGTCAGAGGTCCGTCTGGTGTTCACGGTATGCAGCCCTGGAAGGTCACAACACCTCAGGGGATGGCTCTTTCTGCAGTTCGTCTTGGGGCAGGTTTGTCCTACCAGCCAAAGGGAAGGAGTCGTCCTCTTCGGAGCTCCTCAGCCTATAGGAAAACGAGGTCAGGACAGCAGTGGCTGCTTCACGGTTGCTGGAAGGGTCTTCAGGCATCCCTGGTCATCTACAGCTTCAGATCTTTTGTTCCAGTGGTCGACTTGCCTTCTGCTTCAGGAACCTCACCTTTTATTCGGATTTCCCATTTACTCCTCTGCAAACTCTGAGCAGTTTACAGAAAGGGGTGGGTGGCTGTCCATTCAGGACAGCCAACCGCCCAGTGGGAACTGGTTCCATTAAGGCACTGCGGCAGACAAAGAACAGTGGAGTGTTTAAACTTCTCCCCTGCTGCCTGCCTTCACAGACACATTGGAGCCTAGGTGGACTACACAAAGGGTTCCTGCCAAAGGCAAAACTCACATTCAGACCGACCCCCTCCCAGAATCAAGAAGGCCTAACAAAGGACAACCACACAAGAAATGGGGAAAAAAAAGGAGGAGCCACCATGTTAGAAAATAGCTGACCCTTTTGTGCATAACCGAGGCTGTGAACGCAGTCTGCTATTGAAAATGGCACAAACGTTGGTAGAACAGGTCTACTGCCACCAGCCATCACACTAGGGTTGTCACTGTGACCAAAAAGACACAGGAGCAGAGATGAGGGGGATACTAGGTCTCCCTTTTAGCACTCCACGTGAGGTGGTGTGTGCTAATCTCGCTCAAGTTATTTAGGAAGCATACAAAGTATCCCTCTATCCTTAAGAATAGAAGTTCTTGGGGATAGTCAAATAATATCAAAGGAGAACCCAAAGGGTTCCCGGCAACACTGCAGATAGGGTGCTGTGTGCTGTAAAAGCTAAACATAGATGCTTTTAAAGAGATATGAAGGAAAGTAGATTCCATAGTAAAGGTAGAACACCGAGAACAGAGTTCCAAAAGTCAGCACAAATAAGAATGAATGAGGGGGAAAAAGGCTCCGCTCATTCAGGATAGAAAGAAAATGGTCCAGCCGTTCAGCAAAAAGTGCTGGGGGTCTCACTAAGAGACGGGATTAAGCATAAAACTGATAAATCTTCCCAACAGCTGCAACACTACTTTTCCGGATGGGATGTCCTAGTAGCCCATCGGGGTCTCTTCCCCTTTTAGGCTCTATCCGGCAATGGCAGCAAATATGTTGGTTTTCCTCGCCTACCTGGCACTCTTCTTACATCGATGGTGCCCAACTCCCTTCATAAGTAGTTTGCCAATGCAGGGAACCTGCTGATACTTTTCTTTGACTTCATGCCTAGCCTGGGGTTATACTAGGTAAGGACATCGATGCCTTATGCATGTTCCTCTTCCTCATGGCCGGTCGCTTATGCTATCTTTTACCACTCGTGTAACAGTCTGCCACGATGCTAGACCTTCTTTCTACTGACGTGGCCCCAGCTCCCCTGCTGTGTGACACTCTTCTTTATTGTTCCTGTAACTAAAGGCCATACCCTACATGACTAAAATTACTTTGTACTACTAATGTAAAGCTGTGGCGGCTTGTAGCACTTCGTCTCTGCTCACTGTACATCTGTCTGCTTGGTGCATTCTCATATGCTTAATGGGCATTTTTATATACTCCGTTATGGGGTTTATTCTGACGCTCCTCACTCTTCAGACTCCTTTCTTAATGTTTGTACCACATTGGTATTTCTCTTCCACCACCCGCACCCCCCCCTGTAATTCATGTAACCATGTAACCTTTTTCCTCACTGTTTTTGTAACCATGTAACGTTTAACCTGTCAGTACTCTAGCATCTATATGCCTCAGGGCTTTGTGCGCTGCTATAAATGCAATAATAAATAAATATTGTTACTTGGGCCTAGTCCCATTTTCCCGCCAGGGTGATTCTATTTCCAGAAGTGTATGGTCTGGAGTACTGGGGACTGAATTTTAGTTTTGGTTCCACCAGGGATGCAGTCATGTGTACTGCTTTAGTAGCCCAATAAACCAATGTGGAAGCCATTGAGGTACTAAATATTCTTTGAGCCCTGCTTCACATAATTGTTTTTGGCCACCCCTTTGTCTGGGTGGACCATGAGGCAGGCCTGAAATATCTGCTTTGCTGAAGTGGACGTTGAACACAGAACTCGCAGCATCCTTTAGAGCATATTAAACCAGGTTTACTTGGTTTTCCACGCCAGACAGCACCAATACAATTAGTTGTATGGGTAATAAAGTGTCTTTGCTGCTTTTCTTTTTTTAAAAAACGTTTTTATTAACCATTGCTTACGAGATGCGGTACACCACAGTATTTTAAACATTTTGTTTGGGAACAAGTCCCCAGAAACAATAATACCTGTCAACGTGGAAACCATGGTGTAAATTCAACCAAACAACTTGTTCAACATCCCCTCTCTCCCTTCCCTCCCACCTAATGGGGCCGGTGGGAACAATGTCACACTCGTCTGGATCAAACGGATAAGGTAATGGGTGTCACGTGTCTTTCGGGCTGGCCAACAGGGTGTTAGGGGGTGCGTCCTGGAATTAGGATGTGTTAAGGGAGTGTGGGCCATGTGAACTTCAACCTTGTCTCTCTCTCCATGTGCCGAGGGTAGTACTCCATGAACTGCAGCCACTTGTGTCGATGCGTGCGTGTGATTCTAGTAAGCTAGCCGTGAGTCTTTCCATGTCGTTTATTTTGCGCAATTTGGTTAACCATTCACACCGCGTTGGTGGGTGGGCCCTTTTCCAGTGTAGCGTGATACATACTCTGGCTTTCAGTAAGAGATTTCTTTGCATGTGTGGGAGACGAGTGTATTCAAGCTAAATAGTACCAGTAATGGTGATAGGTCTCTGTTGGTGCCGTCTATGTCCCTTATCGATGCCTGAACTTCCTTCCAGTATGTTTGTGCGTACAGGCATGCCCACCATATAGCCAGTATATGCTTCCTTCTCTTGCAATTTCTCCAACTTAGGGGGCTGACGTTTGGGTACATCTTTGAGGGGTTAGATACAAAGAGGAGCCTAGCATTGTGCATTTTATATTGCATTTTTCAATAATATAGGACCATGTCGCTTCATAAATGGACTGCCAGACATTTGCGTCCTCCGGGAGTTGCGTCTCCGTTGACCACACTTTTTGGGTGTTCGGTGTTGAAATGTAGCCTCTAAGCAGGAGGGCTTTGTATAGAGCCATATAAGGCCTTACCTTTCGAGTGTGCAAATGTATTGGGGATCCAGCACTGCTCCATGAGGGCCCCAATCAATTGTGGAAATGTCAGGGAGTGGGAGGGAGGGGGGGAATGCCTGGGACCCCAAGGGCGGCTTCTAGTTCCAACTTGTGCTAGAGAGTACCCTCCTGGTGAGACCTGCCTCCATAGGAGGGTTGCAGTCTTAGTGATTCTATATTTGTATCCCTAATCGAGGGGGCGGGGGGCGCCATGTACAGCTTAAAGGTGATGGCCAGGATGTGACACCCTTCATGTTGCCTGTGGGTTTTCATACATGCGAGAGAGCAGAGTGCACGGGGTGGGATTGGAATCTGTGTGGCAGGTTCTTGTACGGGACCATTCAACATGGGTGACTGGTGCGAACAAGGCATTTTCCATCGCCACCCATTTGTTTTCATATATACAAGAGGCATGGTAAATGCAGTTCAAATGCATTGTTAAAGGTACAAAAATGTACATAGTAAGATTTGTGATACCATGGATGGATAGTTGGATATTGCTACGTTCCACAGGCCTTGCGTTAAGAGGTGCGTTTTTTACCGAGTACCCAAAAGGACTCTTGTGCTCTTAGTTGGACCGGAAGGGAGTTCCATTGCTTGCTAGCAATGGTAGGGAAGCTGCTGCCGCCCGGAACCCCTTAGCCCTTTTCGCACAGGTGATCCACCAGGATCCCATGTTGGGCGGCTTGGTACTCTGTAGTATTATTCATAAGAATACCAGAAGGTGTTTCGCGTTCAAACACTTGTGTATGAGCATGATATAAATAATCATATCAAGCCCATACCTCCCTCTCCTCTTGGCAGGATCAATGTATTATACGCAACTCTTGGCCTCTTTTCCACCCACAGAAATGTCAGTTCTTTGTATCTCCTCATGAAAGGTTGTCAACAGATTGAGGGGGAGCGCCTGGAACAGGAACAATAATCCAGACCGGACATTCATTTTTATTGTTGTGCAATGTTCTGCCCAGGATAGTGTCAGCCCTGACAATTTCTGGAGGTCTTGTTTTATGCTATCCCATAACAGGGGGTAGTTGCTCCCAAACATATCATTGTGTCTTGGCGTGATAAATATCCTGAGGTATTTTATGCTGGTAGTGTTTACCTTTAAGCCCTGTGTAGTGAGCGTTTCTACCGTGTGGGGGCAATGGGTTTGTTAGTGGCAACGCTATTGTCTTCATAAGATTAACTTTGAACCTGCATAGGGCTCTCTGCGATGCTATAACCTCAGAAAATGCGGGGACTGACATACCCTGGTGCGTGATTTATGTCAGGACACAATACGCGTATAGGGTTGGTTTGAATTCTGTCGGCACATGTTTATCCCCTGAATCTGTGCGGTGGCGCGGGTGGATGTTGCCAGAGGTTCTAGTGTTATGGCAAAGATTGGGGATGACAGTGGGCAACTCTGGCGAGTTCCCCGGGACAGGGAAACTGTGTGGACGCCAGTCCATTAACTACACCATTGGTCCTTCTATTTTGGTATTTTGCCAGTGCTCCGGTGAGCCACCTGGGGCTGATACCTGCTCTCCGTAGGGCCTGTTCCAGGAACTGCCACTCAACCCTATCGAAGGCCTTCTCTGCATCAACAGTGAATAGTATGGGGTATTTGGATGCTGTCCGCATTCCTGCCATTATTATCAGTGTCTTGCAGATGTTATAGGCACCCTGCCTGCCTCTGATAAACCCCACCTGGTCATTGTGGATTAGTTTAGGGAGCACCTGATTGAACCGCTCCGCTAAGACTCCTGCTTAGATCTTTGTGTCCACGTTTAGCAGTGAAATTGGCCTATGAGCCACAGCTTAGCTTATCCCTGCCCTCTTTTGCTAGGATTATGATCGGCGCTTGAGTAAAAGAGTCTGGTGTCCACCCACCATCGAACATGCAATTAAATAACGTTCACAGCAACAGGGACAGCAGGGGACCATGCTATTTATAAAAGACTGGAGTGTAGCGGTCCTGCCCTGTAGCTGCGCCCGGCTTCACTTTGGCAATAACCCTGATGACCTCTTTAGTGTTGACAGGGAATTCGAGTGATGCCCTGAGTCTGGGAATTGTCAGACTTTCAAAGAATTCCCTTGGTTATGTATGATACCCCCTTCTGTAAACCAGTGAATTGTCAAACTATGGAATAAATGAGCGGGAAAGCTGAAGGTCTGAGTACATAAATGAAGGCCACATATAAATAATAAGGCAAATTCACCAGCACGGGGTCTGGCATGGTTTCACATGTTCATGAATATTCCCGGTCAGGCTGGGAATCCTTGGTAAAAGAAAAAACACTTTCACTTTAAAACTGTACTTCTCCTCTAAACCAATCACTCATCTGGGTCATATTGCCCCCATCGAATCACAATCCTCTCCCTAAGCACCGCCTCTTGCAGCCATCTTAAGATTTTTACTGCACGCTTCGATTTGCTCTCTGAGCTATTTTCTTCTCGTTTTTCGATGATAAAAGTTGCATTTTTGTTCCAAAGAGCCTGTGTGCTCTCTTCATCTTCTGGCAACAGGGATCCGTTGTCAGTGAAGTTCTGCGCCCCTCAAGGGCAAAGATTCATCGAAGATTCTAGAAGGCCATCTTGGGCCTACTTTGCACCCTCAGACCATGACGGAGGAGAAGGAGGGATGGTCCCACTTGAGGCCCTGAACCAAATGCTGGCTACAGAATGTGTTTGTGGTAGAAAAGCACTTACAATGCCTCTACTGCGTACACCTGGACCATAAGGAGGTAGAATCTGAGATATGCCTAGGTTTCTCTTAAGAAGACAACGAAAGACAGGTTTAGTAGACCGGCGGCATGGCTTAACTCGAACAAGGCCCCTGACCCATGCTCCAAGCAGGGTCATGGCTCGGGCAGGTCCTTTGAGGTCGCCCCATCCTTGGGGGTCCAAGATAAGGCCAAGGTCTGCAATATCGAGTCCACGATCTGCAAGATCGAGTCCACTGGGTTTGCTGCTGATGCGGGTCCCAAGTTGCATAGGGCACGATCAGAATCACCTGCCGCTGCCATAGCCAGCCTACCGTTGAACTCCTCTTCAAAAAGGAAGTTGTCCACCCCGGCTAAGCCATGGGAGAAATAAGATAAGCCAAGGATGGAGGAGAAGGCAGCTCAGCACAAGCAGGCTGAACCGGCACAGACCAAGGCCTTGTTGGCGACTTCGTCAACGGCTACTACTACAACAGCAGCTATGTGTCTTGATCCTACGAGGGTGGCTCTCGCAGCTCAGAAAGTGTCCCTGCCACCATGACGTGACGCCACCGCAGAGGCCTTGGCAAATACTGCAGGCACTCCAGATGGGGTAAAGGCACTGGACCAAGTCCCGGTTCAAACCCCTCGGGGAGGAAAAAGGGTGGGGCGGTGAGGAGGCCCCTAACTGGTCCTCCCAGGTCGCCACTCAAACTATGGAGGTGTGTTTACGGACGACGAAAATCAAGAGTCCATGCATACGGTCCATGAGGATGATGAGGAAGACGATGGCGCAGGGCCTAGTTTTCATTCTTGGCCCACTCAGCCCAGGGACATTTCATTATCAACTCTCCACACCTTGGTGTCAGAGATCCAGTGGGGAATGCCATGGTACGTGTAGTGCCTCAGGCCCCCGATCAACCTCCATCTAAAAAGATGAAGTGTCACCTGAGGCCACAGTATCCACCTCCTCCTTGTCGGGCCCCCACCTCCCTCCCGTGCAGACCCAGAGACTGGGGCAGTTGCGGCCATGAGCATGGATGAAGACTAAGTCTTCGTCCTGGCAGACAATGAATCGCCACATTTAGATGCTCCTCATAGGGTGTGCCCACCGGATGAGGTGGGTTCGCTCCACTCCATGATCACCAGGGCCTCTGAGATATTTTAGCAGGTGTCCGTGGAAACCGAAAAGGAGGGCTTCTTGTACCAAAGGTGAGAGGTCAAAAGGAAGACTATCATGGCTGTGCCCTTTCTGGGTGATATTTGGGAGGAGGGTCTGGCACTCATGAAAAACCCTTGCACAGCTCTAGCTACGCTCAAAGTAGTATAGGGTACCGGTCTCCTGACCCTGGACTCTGTAGTGTCAGTGTCAGTGGCCGTGAGGAAACAGTCGGCTAACCCGTCCTCATTGTCTGTCCCTCTGGCCAATGAGGGAAAATGGACGGACGCCATGGGGGAAGAAGGTGATTTACACAACAGCATCCACAATCGGAGCGGCCAACGCCCTGGTGATCCTAGCCAGGTATGACTGGGAATTGTGGTACAAGCTAGGACCGATCCTGGAGTTCCTCCCAGACGATAAGATGAAGCCCTCGTCCTCTTCCAGGAGGGGAAGGTGACATCTGAACCATGCCATCACGGTGGCAGTGGATGTCGCTGACACAGGGTTCTGGCAGATGGGGAACAGTGTCTGCTTTCATCGGCAGGGATGGATGTAGGCCCCTTACTTCCAGCAGGAGGTCCAAGCAAAGGTACTAGACATGTCCTTTGGGGGAAGGCTGTCAACGAGTCCCTACAGGCCATCAAAAAGGATACGGAGACGGCCCATTTCCTCAGCACTCTCCAGCAGCACTGCTCGTCTTGTCGCTCCTTCAGGGGAAAATCGAGCAGGCCATCAAGAGTTCCCGGTCCTCAACGCAAGAAACCTACATAGGCTGCTCCCAGGCCTACGGGAGTGGAGGACAGCATTGCCGGTGCCCAAGCAAGCCTGAACCGGCCAAGATGTCAGGGCCCCCACTCGTGCATCCCGGTGGGAGGCCGGCTAAGTTCGTCAGAGTGGAGGAAGATCACCACTGACAGATGGGTGCTGGACGCTCTCATCCCCAGGGGCACACCTTGGAGTTCCAACGCAGGTGTCCTCTTATTCTGCTGGTTCCCCATCAGGAGCAGCACATCCCTCAACCTCTGGAAGAGGTACGAGCCATGCTATGAAAAGGGGTGATAGAGCTAGTTGCCCAAAAGCTCTGGGGCTCTGAAGTCTATTACAGATACTTTTTAGTCAGAAAGATGATTGGGGCCTGGAGACCCATCCTGGACCTACGATGGCCGCAGGGGCGTTGCTAGGGGGGGGCTAAGGGGGCTATAGCCCCTGATCTTTTGGTTGTAGCCCCGGATAGAATCTCAGGAGCTACAGCCAAAAGACTAGCTAGCCCCCAGTCCCAACAGTTCTGACATCAGCTTAGCCCCGGGTCTTTTCCAGACCTAGCAACTCCCCTGGATGGCCGAACAAATGTCCCAAAAATTCAGGATGGTCACGTTGCAGCATGTGCTCAGCCAACTGCAAAAAGGGATTTCTTGATGTCGTTGGACCTGGAGGACCTCCATTTCCACGTCCCCATTCACAAGAAATATCGTAAATGTCTGTTTCGTGGTGCAGGGCCAGCACTACCAGTAGGTCCCTACCATTCGGCTTGAAGTCTGGCCCCAAGAGTGTTCCCAAAATGCCTGGCACCAGTGGAGGCCCATCTACCTCTGCAGGGCATACACGTACACCTGTACCTGGACGATTGGCTGATGCACACCCGCTCGCAGGAGCTGGCTGTCAAACGCACTAAGGCGACTGTCCATTGACGGCTCTGGGTTTCTCCGTCAACTATCCAAAGTCCTGCTTAATGCCATCACAGAATGCGCTGTTGCTTGGTGCCAGATTCAACAGTGTCTTGCCTGGCGTCGCCCTCGGAGGAGAGGCTAGCAGCCATTCAAGGTAAGGAGTAACAACTGTCGTCGACGAAGACGGCTACAGTGCAGGCCATCAAGTCGTTACTGGGCATGATGGCGTCCTACATCTACTTTGCATGTATCTGCAGGTTGCAGATGCGTCCCCGAGAAGAATTCCTGGATGCCCATTGGATACAGGTGTCTGGATATTTCACAGACAAGATCCCTCTCAACGAGGAGTTTTGACAGGGTGTCATTGACTTGACTTCTTTATAAATGTAAAAAATAAAATACTATGTTAATATATCCATCTGTCTTTTATCGGGTTCACTGTAACCAAGAACCTCAGACAGGCGTTCATGTAACCAAGTAAACATTGCTGGTACAGCACCACAATGCCCCAGTACCGCCTTGTGCGCTTTCTAAATGTAAAAAAGAAATGAGTGCTTCGGCCATAAGTGGTAACGTTTTGCTACGTGGAGCCGGTCGCAGAAGATTACCCCTCTGAGGGTCACGGCACCTCTGATCCTTCCGTACTTGCTGTCCTTGGCAAAAGCTGGACTGGCTCACACATCCATCAAGGTGCATTGTGAGGCTATCTCTTGCTACACCAGGTCCCTGGGGGAGATCCTCACTGTGGTCCCACAGACTTGTCAAGGAATTTCTCAAAGATCTTTTCTGATCCTTCCCGCTGGTGAAGGCCTGTTCTGGCGTGGGAACTCAGAGCTTCTGACGAGGCTCATGGGGGGGGAGGGAGGGCCTTCGAGTCTATGCATCAGGCCCCACTCAAGATTCTCTCATGGAAGACTGCTTTCCTTGTGCCCATCACCTCTGCCAGACGTTTAGGTGAAATCCAAGCCCTATCCTGCTAGCAACTGTACCTGACTTTCCACAAGTCAAGGGTGTTAGTACTATTGCACCCTTCTTTCATGCCAAAGGTGCTGTCTGAATTCCACATCAACGAGCCTTTGGTGTTGCTTGTTTTCTTCCCGAAACCTTTGTCGCCGGCAGAGAAGGCCTTGCACTCGTGCCTTGAAGTTCTACATGACACGCACTAAGTTTTCGGTAGACTTCACAATTATTTGTGTACTTTGGTTTTGTGAACCATGGGAAGGCCTTGTCTAAGGCTTCCATCTCAAGATGGCCCTCTGGCTGCATCATGCACTGCCATTGGTTGGCGAACTGACCGCTGCCGGGCCGTCTGTGCCCACTCCCAGAGCGATCGCTGCGATGACAGTGTTCCTGTCTGGTGTGCCCCTGCTAGACATCTTCAGGGCTGCTACGGGTCCACGCACACCTTCACAAAGTTCTACTGCGTTGACAGGGATTCCAGGGATGAGTCTAGAGTCGTCCAAGCAGTGCCACGCTTGAGGCGAGTCTGTCCCAGAGGTAAGAGTTAATTGCTTCTGTTGAGCCTTGCCACCTCCCGTGATTATGTAATTTTGTACTGTTGTGTATTCGCTATTCATGAGCATGTGAATCCATGCCAGACCCCATGCTGGAGAAGGTTTAAGTTACTTACCTGTAACTATTGTTCTCCAGCACGGGTCTGGCATGGATTCATATGCGAACCCTCTCTGTGGCTCTTCTTGGTCATACTGCCACTTTACGTGCTTACCAAATCTGAACATGGCTGCCAGAGGCGGGGCTTAGGGAGAGGACTGTCATTTGATGGTGGCAGTATGAGCCAGAAGACAGTGATTGGTTTAGAGGAGAAATACAGTTTTAAAGTGAAAGTGAAACTTTTTTCTTTTACCAAGGATTCCCAGTCTGACGACGCTGAATATTAATGAGCATGTGACTCCATGCCAGACCTGTGCTAGAGAACATTAGTTACAGGTAAGTAATTCTCCCCACTGAAGTACTATGAGGGGAGAGTTTATTCCCAAATTGTTATACAGTTGTGAAATAATGGCTCTGTGTATGTTGGAAAAGTTTGGACTGTTCGAGGCACTGATATGGCGGAGAGTTCTCAGCTTACCAGATTTTGCTCTGGTTGCATTCATTCGTTGTGAAATGGATTTGTAATCATTTTTTTGTAGAGCACAATGGAGAGTCCTATATTTTATGCACAAGTTTTGTTGTCCTATACAAAATGCATTATATGTAGACATGGGACAGATAGTACCATGTCTTTCTATGTTATGTCCTGCAGAAAGATTTTAAAGGATATAGGTTTTACTTTTAATGATCTAAGCGATAATGTGAGTATTAAAAAGGTATTATTTATGGAGGCTTCAAGGAATACCGTTGAAATAAATGCAGTTAGAAATCATTGTCGTTTAGCCTGGGATCATAAAGGAGGCTGTGCTGCCTGGATACATGCAACTATCCCCTAATAGAAAGGGTAGAGAGCCATTTTTGAGAGTTCACTTTCATATTTTATTAAACAGAGGTTTTAGTTAGAAATATTTTAAGTAGTGACTTGATTTGCAGATCTTGTAAAAATGTGAACACAGTTGAATCTTTAAGACACCTTTTGGTTGATTGCCCAGAATTGAATTTTAAGAGAAAGTTGTGTTTGAGACTTTTTTTTTTTGTCTGCTTGCGTAGATGGAGGCATTGTGGGTCTATATGGTCATTCGAACTCTTTGATTTACACAGTCCTAAACTTTGTGAAATGTATAGACTTGGTTAATGAGATTTAATTTTTTTTAAAGGTTTTAACGATTTTTGTCATACTCCATTGTTTTCTACGGGTTTATGAAATGATTGTTTTATTTTTTCTTAGTGATGAATCTGTAATGTAAAGGTCATTTAGATGAAATTGTATTGTATATGGTAAATACATTTCCTTTAAATTAGAACAAAAAAAATATAGTCCCCTGGTTCACGGTAATGAAAAGGTCTCCCACTTCTGGGTCTGACAAGCGGGCATGGATGGGAGCTTCAGGGATGATGCCTTTGAGTAGAAGCTATGATCCTGTTGTCTTCTGCACCAGGATCCGGCGGAAGGAGCGATGCAGTCTTTCTTCTGGTGGCCCTGGAAAGGCAGAGCTTTGACGTCTGATGCAGTGATGTGAAATGCCGTTGGAGAGCTTCGGCCCTCCATATGCATCAAGTCCTTCCTTGAGTGGAGGTGCAGTATTCCATTAGTAGACAATGTGCGTGGATATGGGAGAGTCTGCTTTTATGAGTGACCACTGTGCCAGATCAGTGTTTCATTCAAACCGAGTGGGGGGTGTAAGCAAGTGAGACCATCCCTCCAAGCACCCATGCAGTCAGGAAGTTAATCCACACTATCTGACGGGCATGTGTATATGCCAGTCAGAGCTAGTTTCAGGCGGTCTACAGTATGGGGGTATGCAAGCTTTCAGTGGCCAACGATGGCCATGTCTTTAAACGGAGGGACAAGGAGTAGCCCACAGGTAAACCATGACCTCGTCCATCGTATATTTGACGAAAACGATATCGCCAGCCTCGTCGCATGAGTGGGTACCTCCATAGTGCACTATGGGCTACCTCTGCCTTAGGAGTCATAAGGACTCTTAAGGCAGAGCACAAAAACAGAGCCACTCATGTCAGGCTTTGGATTAGGCTGGCTGGGAGGAAAAATAAAGCCTGAAATCCAGAAAAGCTAGAATAAAGTACATGGGGCCTTCCTCCTCGGGTAGAAAGTGGGCTTCTTAACTGAAGAGAATAGCAGGGTATTGACAGTGTTTTTAAGCAACCCAGAATGGTGAAGTATCCAATTCTATGTTTATTGTGATGAAATGCAAGATTTGCTCTTTTCTCGTATTACAAATAAAAATAGAACTCCAACTGCATCCATTAGAATGTTCTGTTCTGTGCCTTTGAATGTTGAACTTGGTTATGTCTTTGTTCAGGTGATGGAGTCGCAGCCTTTCTTAAATCTGAAATTCGAAACCGATTATTTTGTGAAGGTGATTCCTTTTCCTTCTGTAAAAAATGAAAGCAACTACCACCCCTTTTTCTTCAGAAGTCGCAGTAAGTTCTCCTTTTTATATTCCTGCTTTCACAAAGTGTAAACCTAGGCCCTATTATGGGGCTGCACTGAAATCCAGTGTCGTGAGATGTGGAATCTCGGCCCCTTGAGGGCAGCTTTCCATGCACCATTGAATGCAGAGGTCTTTTGAACATTCGTTTTGTTAGACTGGGCAACTTACTGTACGCTTTGCTGTTGCAGGTGATTAAACTTTCCCCTGCTTATTTCTCCGCAATGCTAATTTGCTTTAACGCCACCAATCTCTCCTGGTAGATTTGCTCCTGTGAACTCCTGCCATTTTCTAAATAGTCTCCTGGCTAAATATCTCGCATTTGCCCATCCCTGGTCTACATGTGCTTTCATCATTTGTTTCCTTCTATTCATGTTCTTCCTAATACCGCCCTGTGTTTCTCTCCTTCCTTAGTACATGATATCCATTTCCTCATTTCTCCCAGTGCTATTTCTCAGTATTTTTCCTTTTCCTGTAGACTAGATTAATCCCCTCTATTTTATCCCAATCCTAGCCTCCTTCCACTTGTCCTCATCTCCCCTTTTCTAATGTTTTCACTGCGTCTTCTAACTTCCTGTCACCAGTACACTTTCTCTATTGCCCCACGTTCTCCATTTCCCCATGTCCCCCTGCCCGTGTTGTCTTTTTCCCTGTCTCCTCTGTTCACATCTTTTTACACATTCCTAACTTTCGTTGTTCTCGTTCTCTTGCCACTTCTTTACTTTACTCCCCTTCCCATTTTGCATGTTCTCTCGTGACCGCTTATTGGGCATTCTCTCATAAAACATTCAGCATTACTAGCCCCGTTTTCGTGACCGCTTTGTGCACCCCTTTGCACGGTCTCCTTTCTGCCTCCCTTTTTGGGCCTCTCCCTTTCCTTCAAGTAGCTTATTTGGAAGCTTGTCAGGAAGTGACCTTTCTTTTCACCTTCTCTATGGGTCTGGCTTCTGTTGCCTTTTTTCAAATTTCTTGTTCTATCGCACCTTTTTGGCGCGTTACCGCTAGCCTTTTAAGCCCTATTGGACCTCATTAAAAGTCCGCCAGTGTGGGCAGAGTGGCAGTAATTCCTGCCTCTTTTTCTGCACCACCACATTTCCGAGTTCACAGTAAAAGTGGAGGATACACCTCCAACAAAAAGCTGAAAGTAAATCTTCCACTTTGCTTCCAAAAAGGGTCAATTGGCAGAATGCAGCAACATGCCCATGGAATCCTATGGATTCTAGTAATGGGTCTTTACACCACCCTTCTGCCGCTCGTAATCCTGTTTTAAACCATCAGGACCAAGTGGCGATAACAGTATTCACAGTAGGCGGTCATTCTGGTTTTACCACCAAACATGTAATGAGGCCCATTAATGCTCCCTTTAAAAGACCAAGGGCCTCATTACAAGTCAGCCGCTCCGGAAAGAACGGTGGTGGTAAATCCGCCACCACCGTTCTTTCCGGACCGGCTGATTAAGAGTCCTGCAGGCGGGAGGTGTCATTCTCACCAGATCTGACCTCGTAGGTTTAACACCACCCGCCTGCAGGCAGACATGGAAACACCGGAACCATTACAGCATGGTGCCAGTGTTTCCACTTCCCCATTCCCATGGAGCCCTATTGGACTCCATGGGAATGGGGATTAACAGAATTCTGCCTCCGGAATTACCGGGTCACCGTGGTTGTAATGCCCCGGTGATTCTGGCAATCACGGAGGCGGAATGGTAATAAGAGTCCGGCGGTAACCTGCCGGAATGTCCGGCGCAGTTATCCCCAGACTCGTAATGAGGCCCTAAGTCTTTTTCTGCACGCCTGTGTTGATCATTTCACGTCTTCCTGTGTGAACTCTTGCTTGGTCACTGCTTTGTCTCTATGTAGCCTACTCCTTTTTACATGTTTCTCTATCTGTAAGTATTCCCAACTCTAACATACATCCCCTTTTGTGTAGGGTCATCCTTTTTCGCGGTTGATGCCCATGCGCAAGCCCCTCCTGCCTGCTCTTGGAGCTTTTTTTTTTATTTTTATTTATTTATCATTTATAAAGCGCTCACACAGCCCGCAGGCATCGAGGCGCTGTTACAGGAATTGTTTGTTTTTCTTAGTTGCGTAATTGCGTTTTTTTTTTTGTCTTAGTTGCGTATTTATAACGCGCTTAAACACCCAGAGGTTTTTAAGCGCGGACCCGGGGATCGAACCTGTTGTTGCTTCGTGTCGTCTTGCTTCCAAGACGCGCACGCTGCCGCTGAGCTATCCTTCTCCCCACCTATGCATTTGTAGGCACACCCATCCTCCGCCTGGAGGCTTTTTTTAATCCTTTTCCCAACCAACGCACTCTTGGTGTCCAACCCCGACATCCCTCACCTCTGCACATTTTTGGAGTCCCCCCCCCATACCCCCCGACCCCACCACACCCCCCCCAGTTCCTTTGGCGTTCTGTATCCACTCCATGCCCTTGCCAGGTTCTCCAACTTGGTCAAAAGCCTTATTCCTGCTTCTTCATTCCCTTTGTACCATTTCTCTTGTTTGCATTCATGTTGTGCCCCGTGCCCCACCTGCATGCCCTTAGTGTGTCTTTCCTACTCGCTCTCTCTTCCACATACCTCGCTCCATGTGTATTGTCCCCTGATATGAATTTTCTTTTCTTCCTCTTCCTTGTCAATAATCCATCTTCCTATGTGCTTGCATTCAGGTGTATAATATTACATTTTGTTGACCATTTTCAGCACTGGTAAACCTCTTTAGAAAGTAAAGAATTGACCTCTATTAATGAGGGGACATTAATTAAATATATAACTTCCCACTGCACGTGAAATAGTTCATAATATATATATATTCTGTCCTTCAAACTGGCAATACAAATTGTAACCTTGGTGTAAATTCAATTGTACGTAAGAACAAAAATGTACTTTCACTTTTTTTCTTGCTTTAATTTAAATGTTTTTTTTTAAAACTGCAGCCAGGCCTTGCCCCGCCATAGTTGGTATTTTGTTAACATCTGTGCCATGTTACCCTATCGTTCCGCTGAAACTATAGTACCACTCAATTGCCACCGTCTTTGCTGAACCTCCTGTTTACATAATTAGATTGCAATTGTTATAAAGTGGAAATACACGGCTTTGTCAAAAGCCTAGCTGTGACTTGTGTGAATATTACAAAAAGAATCCAAAAATGTATATCCTCGCCGTGATTGCAATTTGTGGTGCTATTCTTTTAATGAGGCATCGTGGTTTTAAAGCTCATCCTAAATCGGTGATTTACGATGCATGTTTGTCTTTCCAGCATGTGAGATGCTGTTGCAGCCTGATAACCTAACCTGCAGGCCATGTGAGTATACGTGTGCTCTTGCAGACCCGCTGCGCATACTGTGCTCTATGAACTCTGAAAACAAACACAACGTTTTCTTTTTTGCAGTTTGGAAACCTAAAAGCCTGAATGTCAGCCAGCAAGGATTCAACATGCAGGTGTCCTTTGAGCATGCGCCTTACAGCTTTGGGTTTAAGGTGTATTACCTTCACTACAAGCTGAAGCACGAAGGCCCCTTCAAGCAGAAAACCTGCAGACCCGTAAGTCACGCACACGTGCTTTCCAAATGAAGTTTATCACCAGTAACCTTTTGTTTAAGCGCTGGTCTGGTTTAGCTGTCAGTTTGTTCAGTCCATCTTGGACCTGGTTCACTCAGGAATGTGGCAACCTTTTTAAGTCGGAACATAATTCCCAAATGTGACGACTCATTGGATGTACTTTTCCCCCCATTCTAGCAGGCCCCTGGCTAAAAGTATGGAAAGTGATGGACGGGGCCATCTTAACAGTTGTTGGGGCCTGGGGCATAGATAGACTTGGGGGTCCCCTCCCATGGCCCATTCCACCCTCCCACAACTAAACCAATGAAATGAACAGATTACGTGCCACAAGTCAAATTCAACAGAAGTAACACAGCCGACTTTCCTAAAGCTATGTTTAATTTACTGAAACTAATAATGGTCCAGTGCGAAGGGCAGTAAATGCACGCCCCTCTTCATTCCCTGTAGTCTTGTAACATGAATGCAAAATAACCTACTTCCTCTTGGTCTGCAGAAAATGTAACTACCAGTGAATGGTGATGAACAGAAAGGCTGTAGAGGGAACAGATTGAGGCCTGTAGGAAGATTCTGCTAAACATGTGGAGGACATAATGCATGATGTGGTTACTAACTACATTAAACCCATTATCGTTTTAGTTTGTGAGGGATTTTGTTCCATAGGAACGCTGCAAGATGACAAAAGTATGCTACCTCAAAGGTTTTCTTCTAACCAACTAAGGCAGAATTAAGGCTTACAAGGAACACATGTGAAAGGCATGAATGGGTTGGACAATGGGAAACCGATATGAACTATGCAAATAACTGCTGAAATAGGTTGTTACACTTTTGTTTACGGTTATTTGCATATGTATAGACATCACTAAGTGACATCACAGGGAGACACATTCCGTATTTGTGAAGACAATGAATTTGCATATGTAATGTATCATTTGTATAGTGCCTTTCAACAGTATGGTCACAACGTGCTGTAAATTGAACCCCCTTGGGGGAGGGGGCTGGGTTTGGGGGGTGACTGGAGTCTAGATATGGGAAGCACTCCAAGCAGGTGCGAGTATGTGTGTATTGGCTAATATGATAAGTCACCCATGTCGTGCTGGCATGTGATTGGTGATAAGGTGTCTAGATGGATATGTGAGTGCGGGATAGAGATTGTGTGCAGCTACCTATCGGATTTTTGTTGTGAACAGTACCCGCATTCTTATGCGGCCATGCCTTCACCTAGTTTCCCTATGCATCTAGATTGAGAGATTAGATCTATTTATTTTCTACATTCTAAACAGTGACCCGGGATGCATGTGATGGCTGAACTTACTTTAGAGGTTAAATTCTACATGCTCCTAGTTTCAGTTCAAGGTTCCATCAACATTTGTCAAGATTCCACAATTGGCTGTACTCCACGTTGTTCCAGATTCAACGCTTGGCTAACGTTCTTCATTTCGCTTAAAATCCGTATCCATGTTAGTCTTCAATTAGCTTAGATTTCATAATGACAATGGTGTGGTCACCTAAATTCGGTGCAAATGCTACGTGCTAAGTTAACCTGAAAATAATATAGTGGCTGTATTCCGCAAGGACCTGAAATAAAGTGATGGCTACTTGTTAGGGTTAATTCCCACATATGTGCTAATTCCCTTCTACCTTAGAGACCCCCAGATCTTTTGCTAGACTTTAGGACTTTACATTTTTATCCTGGAGAGAGTGAGATTTTCCCACTCGCTTATGTATTTTTATTTGATTTGAACCCTGTGTTTTTTTGGTTTTGGAGTCTGCCAAACTCCATAGGCATAATCATTTGGTTTAAATACCTTCTCTTGGTTAAACTACTGTTTCCAAGAGCAGTGAAGTGAAATTGACTTTACTTGCATTTGTAGGGTGCTGGAGGGGTTACTTAGTATCCCCTTTGTCTAGTTTCTCATGTAACATTTTTGTTAACCTTTCTACTGTTAATGGCTGGTGGCAGTGGTCTACTTTTTCTTACCATTGTGTGTTTTTACCGCGGGCTGCATTTGCAGCCACAGTAAGGCACCCATGGGTGCCCATTTTGTCAAAATGGCCCGGTCTTCTATTTTCGCCATTTCTTGACCGAAAGGTCCTGTGTGAGAATTACTCTGCACGCCAAACCAAGTTTGGTCCCGTTGTTCATTTTGTCTTTGGCGGGATTCACGACTGAAGCGCGCCTCTGGCTCTAGTATGTTTGGCAGAGGCAGGAAGTGAGGTAGGTGCCAGAAACTCCCTCTGCTTAATCACTATGGTTACAGGAATGCACCCAAAGGTGACTGGCTGGCTGGCTGTCCGGGAAGGACAGCCACCCTGCTGTGTGATTGACAGCTAGGCTGGAATGAATGGGTGAAACCTGCATAAAAGGCGAGGCTTTCTTGCTTGGAAGGCAGAGTCGACCACTGGACAAAGGAATTCGAAGAAGAACTTGGAACAGACGCTTGCTGCAACTCCTGGACTGTTGGTTTGCCTGGTGAAGCCCTGCTGCTGTGCTGAAGCTCCAAATTCGCCTCAACTAGAGAAGCCCTGCAAGGACGACTTCTCCCTTTGAGTTGGTGGGACCAATCCACTCCATAGTAAGCCCGTCTGGACATCCTCTCTGAGCTGGCTGTATTTCCACTACGGCTGCTGCCGGAACCGAAGTGCCAGGGAGGGGAACACCTGATTGTTTGCGTTACTTTTAAGGCAGACCTGAGTGCCAGGCAGATCCTCCGGACTTCGCTGAAGCAGGACTGACCAACCCTGAGCCACCTCAACAGAGTGCTGGACCCCAGATGTGAGGAAAGTCTGAAGTGGTATCCGAGAACCGTGGTATTGCTATTTGCTGTCAGACACGAGGAGCTGAAACACAGAAGAACCGCTGAATCGAAGTTTGGCCATTGCTGCCGCTGACCTTCCCATTGTAGAGCAGGAGTCCCCAGACGTCGTCCCTCTTGTTCCCATGACTGAGGCTCAGGAACAGGATCTGCAGAGCTGCACAGGAACAGAAGCCAGCTGGAACCATTTCTTCAAACCAGAGGTACTGTAAGTCTAAGAACTTAACTCTTGTTGTGTAGTCTTACTTGCTCTCAGTTGAGACCTGTCTTGGTTACCTTGCAGAGTTGCTAAAGCTTTGCCCTCACAAGCCTCCCAGCTTGTGGCTCTTCAAGTGTTCTTTTTTCTACATACATTTCTAAAAACATTGTGCAAGACTTTTTACCTACCTGCAAAGAAGATAATCGGCTCCCCTTGGCATTGTGCAATTAACATTGGCTGTCCTGGCTCGCTGATAGACTCCTCTTTACCTCCGACTTAATGCTCTGGCCTTTAACCCAGGAAAGGGTTAATTTACTATGCTTTGGAAGGTTCTTAAAAGTACTTACCTGTTTATCAATTATTTGTTAATCTTTGTTTTATTCCTCTATTCCATCTTTTACACTTAACTCAGTATTGCTCTAAATGTACCAGTGATAAATCAATGTCCAGTGTCCTAGCTATTTAAGGAAGTGTCTGTGTGTGCCATCGCCAACGGGTATAATCTGATTTAGAGAAACAGTGTGTTTTGAAGTGTATTATAAGTGTTATCTGTATGTTGCTCCCTTCTGAAAAAGGCTTGTAGAACTGACTCTGAAATAAATTAATTGTTTTATCAAGAAACCTTAAGTGTAAGTGTTTATTTGAATAACTGCTACTGTGAAACTCTGTGTCACAACATTACTGCTCATATTGACCCCTCTTGAAATGAGCCTGGCTGCTCAGGCACACTAAAAATTAACAAGGGGGGTCCTGGGAGTCCCTCTGCCGGACATTAGTCCCGGTTACAAGAGACTTACCCAGACTCTTTAGTTCACTATCTTTCACAGAGAAGAAATATCCCAAACGTATCAGTCTTTGTCCTGCTCTGGGGCAGTCCAGCACCGAAATGCTAGGCAATTCTCCTCTGAACAAGAGTACCAACAGCAACCCCAGACGCGTGTTTCGGTCTGGTTGGACTTCATCAATAGGGTGTAGCTGTGCCTCTCTAAGAAAAGTAAGCAAGGGGTCCACGTCTGGATTCCCCTAGTAACGTAGGGTGAGACCCAAAGTTACTTAAATATGCAAATTAACAACGGGGGTCCTGGGAGTCCCTCTGCCAGACATTAGTCCTGGTTACATGAGATGTACCCAGACTTACCTCACTATCTTCAGCAGAGAAGAAATATCCCAAACATATCAGTCTTTGTCCTGCCCTGGGGCAGTCCAGTACCAACATTTGTAGTTTAGTTCCGACTTGTACCAAAGGTTAGGTCCCTATTGCCAGGAGGTCAGGGTGGTTGTAGTGTACCCAAAGGGTACTGCATACAGTCTTGCCTAAAAGGTGAGATCTTTTGCAAGGAAGAGTGTCAACCACTGGCCGAAGAAACCGAAGAAGCTTGCTGTAACACATCCAGTGAAGCCCTGCTGCATTGCTGAAGCTCTGAATTTCTAATCGACCAGAGAAGCCCTGTAAGGATGACTTCTCCCCTTGGGTTGGTAGGACCAATCAGCCCCAATACGAGCTTGACTGGAGCCCCTCTCTCTGCTGGCTGTACTTCTTTGCTGCTGCAGGAACCGAGTGCCAGGGGACAGGCACACCAGAATCGAGTGCATCGTCTTTAAGCCGGACCCGAGCTCCAGGAAGATCCTCCAGTCTCCATCGAAGCAGGGCTGACCAAGCCTGAGCCACCTCCAGAGTGCTGGACCCCAGAAGCAAGGAAAGTCCACAAGGTGTCCAAGAACCGTGGTGGGTGGTGCTATTTGCGAGTAGCTGAAACCGCTGATCTGAATTTTGCCCATTGCTGCTGCCGACCTTCAAACCGTAGTGCAGTAGAGTCCCCAGACGTCCTCCCTCTTGTCCACACAACTGAGGCCCAGGAACAGGATCTGCAGGACTACAACAGGAACTGAAGCCAGCTGGAACCTTTTCAGACTCGAGGTACTGTGAACTAAGGTGAACTCTTGTGTGTTGCTTGCTCTCAATGGAGACTTGCATTTGCTGCCCTTTGCAGAGTTGCTTGCAGTTTTGCCCTTCACATGCCTCCCAGCTTGTGGCCCAACAGTGATTTCTTTTACAACAAAACTCTTTAACATTGTGCAAGACTTGTGTGCTAATCTTCAAAAAGTGCCTCTGCTCCCCTAGACTTTGCTCAATTGACATTGGCTGTCCTGGCTCCCTTACCCTCTGACTTTGTGTTTAACTGTTCCTCAAAAAGTCATACATACCTTACTTTTATAGCTGAGAAAGGTTTAACCTACATGTATTGGAGATTCTAACGTGCCACAATTTCAGTATTACCATTTAAGTTATGTTATGTTATTTTGCATTTATATAGTGCCTTATATACCATTGGTATGGTCTGAAGGTGCTGGTAGGCTGAACGCCGTGGGAACCGAAGTTCAGATCAGTAGAGAGAGTAAAAGGTGCGTGTGAGCACCAGCTATGTGTGCAGCTGGTGCGGTATTCGTGTAATAGCTGCTTCTTAGCGGTAGGTGTGGTGGTTGAGAGATCAGGAGTATGTGTTCGTTCTGGCAGGATTTATCCAGTCAGAGTGTGGCTGCGTTATGCCTGAGGAGAACGCCTGGCTGGGGGGTGTGTAACAAGCAGTGTTTTACTTAGTGCTGTGGAGTATGCGGCGCATGTTAGTATGAGAAGTTATACCGAATGGTGCCATAGTATCTCTGTGTTCTCGTTGAGTGGTGGTGTAGAGGGGAGAGGAAGCGTGGTGGTGTGATATGTTATATGCTCTTTCAAAACGTTCTCTGCATTCCAAACCATACTATATACGTCACGCAGTTCTATGCGCTCAAGTCCTTTCCATGCACTCCTATCCACTCCATGCATCCCAATCTGCTCCACACACTCTGGTTCGCTCGACGCACTCATGCGCTCCAGTCCGCCCTGCGTGCTCCAGTCCGCCCTGTGTGCTCCAGTACACCCAGCACTTTCTAGTCTGCCCCACGCATGCGGTCTTGTCTGCTCCACACATGGACTCTTGTCTGCCCCACGCGCTCCTTTTCACTCGTTCTATCCACTCTACGCATTCAGTATCTCTGCGCAACTCGTCCTCTCTAGTAACAGGTCAGTTCCACTCTGGGCACTCGTTCGCTCTAGGCACTCGTTCGCTCCAGGCACTCGTCCTCTTTATGCACTCACACACACTATGTATTCACCTGTTTTGCTCACTCATCAGCTCTACGCACTCGGCCCCTCTACGCACCCCTTTTTCATATGCACTTGTCTGCTCTATATACTTGTCGGCCCTACATACTAGTCTGATCTATGCGGCCCTCCACTCAATACGTTCTTCTGCTCAGCTCATGCATCCCGCTCCGCTCATCCATCAGTTCCCCGCACTCATCCGTTCTACGGACTCATCAGCTCTGCATGCATTCCGCACTCATCCGTTCTACATGCTTATCTGTTCTGCGGACTCACCCCGTCTATGTAACTCCTCTGCTCTAGGCATTTGTCCGCTTTATCCCCTCATATGCACCATACCTTCATCTGCTCTACGCATTCATCCACCCTACGCAATCACGTGCTCTCCGCACTTGCCCGCTCCCCGAACTCACCAGCTCCCCGCGCACATCCGCTCCCCGCGCACATCCACTCCCCACGCATTCAACATTAATATGCACTCATCAGCCTTCTAAAGTAATTCGCTAATGCGCAGTAATCCTGTTCCATCTATTCGTCTGCTCTCTACACTCATCTGCTCTATACCTCCATCCGCTCTGTACACCCATAAGTGTGAAAAGTGATACATTAATGTCCGTTGTGTCCTAACTATTGAAGTCCCCTCGGGGTGTAGGAATATATGTGTGCCATCCCAAAAGGGTATGTACTTTATTGAACTGAAGGAGTATATTTTGAAGTGTATTTAAGTGTTGCATATTGCTCCCGTCTGAAGAAGGCTGATTTTAAAACTGACTGTTAAATGAATAATTGTTGTAATCAAACCTCGAGTATGTGTTATTTGAAAATGTGTCACTGTGAACCTCTATTAGGTAGCAACCCTACACATTGAACCCTCTTGAGATAAGCCTGGCTGCTCAGTCACTCTACCAACTTGTGTAGTACATGCCTATACCAAAGGTTGGGTTACCTATTGCCAAGAGGACACGGCTGGTGTATTCTCCCACAGGGGCACTACATACAATCCTGTCTAACAGGGATGATTGATCTCTCAACCGTCTCTGTGACAACCTGGCTATCACTGACCAGGCTCTGTTCTGGCTGACTTCTTTCCTCTGATCGACCCTCCCAGGTTCAACTTGGGTCCTTCCTTTCCTCAATCTCCCTCTCTACCTGCGGTATTCCCCAGGGGTCTAACCTCTCACCCTGGCTTTTCAACCAATACCTGGTAACTCGCGCCCATCGTGCCGTTTTCTGCTCCAATTTTCAGTGCTTTGCGGGGGACACTCAACTTATTTTCAGGCTTTCCTTGGCCACCTCTTCTCTCATCTCTGATTGCCTGTCTGCTATTCAGGAGTGGTGTGCCACCAACAATCTCTACCTGAATGCCAGCAAAACGGAGATCCTCCTCATCGGCACACCCTCACACTCCTTTCCTGTCACTTTCTGGCCCACCTCCTACCCCCACTTGCAAGGCTAAGAACCCTGTGGGTCATCTTCGACTCCACGTTTTCCTTTTCTGCCCACATCTGTCTCAAAAAAGTCAAACTTCCAACGGCACCTCCTCAGAGGTATTCTGCCTTTCCTCTCCTTCCCCCAGAAGCTCACTGTCTCTTGAGCCCTGGTTGAGCCCTGGTTAGCTCTAGGTTGGATTCTTGCAACAGCTGCTTTCTAAATCTACCTGCTTCTACTCTCTGCCCTTGGCAACTCATCCAGAACAGGACTGCGAGTCTTGTCCTTGGCCTAAGCCCCGGGATTGTGTATCTCCAGCCCTGAAATCTCTTCATTGGCTCGTAGTGGCTGCAAGGATTAAATTAAAGACCTTTTGCATTTCCTCAAAGCTTTCTGGGGCTTGGGTCCAACATAGCTTCAACTCTCCCTCCGTAAATACCTCCTGAAGTGGGAGAATGGGAAAACAAGCCCCTCCCCCCCAATCTCATCAAGACCATGGCCTAGAGGATCACGGCCCAGGCACCCCCCACGGGACGAGTTTTTCTATCTACCAGATGACAAAATATCCTGGTTCAGGAACATAAGGGTATGCCCACCAGCCTGTCCGACTCAAGCCGACACCTGCGGCATGGATGAGCTCGACTAAGACAATAGCCACAAGTATCCACATCATTAGAGATGCCATAACGACCTAGCCAACTGCCAAGAACACATTTTCCACCATGCACACTGGTCACTCACACACCAACCTACACGAAGAACATATTCAGTGCTATGACGTAGGTGACTGACACACCCACTGACGTGCATCGTTGTTATTTTTCACATAGGCCTTTTTAATAGTAATTCAGAAACGCAAGACGCCTGAAGACCTTGTGTATACGCTTGCTGACGCTTCTCCCATCACTCGCCCTGTGACGACACCATCATGTATACCTAACACTGCTTGTGACGCCCTGTCAACCCACGATCTCCATACAATGGATTATGTTCCGCTACCCATGAACTAGGCCAGAGTAGGCAACAAGCAAGAGCCTCGCCATGAAAATCCTCTCAGAGCAAGAATACAAGTGCTGATCATGCAGAACGAGTGCCAGCGAGAGCTCACAGCCAAGGCCACGATGTTGCAACTCGCATGCTACCAGCCCAGCGCCAAGGTTACACCTGTAAACATGGCCAAGCCCACAGAAACGAAATACATATCTAATGTGCAGAATTCTGCTCCAGCTACGGTCTGTCCACACGTGACCAAGCCGATCTGACAAGGTGCCAGACCCACGAGACAAAGTTGCATGGGTCCCACGTCTGGGACACAGGTTGCAACAACGAAGCGGCAAGATGGACACCTACGGCGATGGGAACGACTCGCTCACAAACCTATGAGCAGACCTGTACGTTGCCTGCACAAACACACAGTTGCACATTGTTGCTAATGACAGGTAAACCGCGAGCTGGGAACGACGATGGTCCCAGGCTTGGGGGCTCGCGGGAGGACCAATCAGAACACAGGGGGACTCATCACTGACATCAGTAGTATTAGCCAATCACTAGAGGTCCCCTTGTCGCAATTTTCAAGTATCTAATAGCAGGGACAGCCCAGGTATACCACCTGACTCATCCTTAACCGCTAACCTCCTTCTCCATATGTACCCTATACTAACCCTACCACTCGGGGAGCCAATCCGGAGTAGCAATAGGTTTTTTGCTAACTTTCCCAGGTGACGCAGATATCGCGTCATACTGCTGTAAAAAGGGCCTGCGAGCCCCATTAAGAGTGAGTCTGGATGGACGTGTACGATCCGAGACCCATCCCTGCCGTTGTTATAATAAACAGAACCACCTTGCTCCTTGTGTGTGTGTCTCATACTCCTTTTGGGAAATACGGGAGGAGTTGGGGCCTCCAGCCCGGGGGTCCGTGGACGGCTCTGCCGGCCCCGGGATAATCACCCCGACACTCCCCTCTCGAGCTCTTTGCTCCTCCACCTCCAACTCCCTCAGGGTCAGTTGTTTCTCAAAGAAACGCACATGGGGGTAGATCTCGATCTTCTGCTGGGGCCTCTCTCTGGAATAGCCTCCCTGCCACTCAAAAACATGAGAACTGGTTTCGGGCCCATGTACTTGCTCACCCTGCCATGCATTCGCACAGCTTCCTGGCAACCCTTGCACGTGAGTCTGTATCTGTAACCCTACAGCCCCCGCCCTTTTCTGCACTTATCAGACACCTCCTGTCTGTGGCTTAAACCTAGCGCTTGCCGCTTGCTGGCTGCACTACCACCGTTTTTGTTTTTATTCCTTTGCTCAGCACTTTTCCTCCTTTCTTCTCCCCTGCACTTGCGTGTGCTCAATGTCACTGGGCCTAGGAAGATTATTGTTTTTGTTCCCCTCCCTTGCCTCGTCGTCGCTCTCTGAAACACTTGTGTATGAGCGCTATACAAATAAAATATCAATAACGGTCTATTTAGGTCCAGTGGATTAAACTGTCTGCTTATGTCTAATGAAGTTGCAGGCACTGCTCCAAGTATGCTGCATTATGAGTTCACATTATTTACTCCGGGTCTAATGTGTTTAAAGCTTGTAAGTATGAAGTTTGATAGACAGATTCGTTAGATCTTGTCTGTGGCACAACCAGAAAACCAGAATGACCGGGAACTCTTTTCGCAGGGTGACCTCCTCTACATGCATCCCTTTTTATGGAATAGCCGAATGTAAATGTCTAGGGTCTCCTAGAAACACACTGTATAAGATTATTTTAAGATCATTTTTTCTGCTCCTTTGATGCACTCTACCCTTAGTTTGTGGGTAATAACAGTTGTTCTTTCTCCACAGGAGCATAACACGGATGTCACAAACTGCATTCTTCAGAATGTTTCACCTGGTGATTATGTCATAGAGGTAATTGGTAGCATTTAAAATCATTTGTCCTGGGCAAATTCTGGACAGTACTTCCTAATTATATATTTGTTGGCTATTGTGCAATTTTCTATGAGCATGTGTGCTAAAATAAAACGGAGACGTGACCATTTTTGCCAACGGTCGTATTAGCCGCCCTTCTAGAACGTATACAGTTTTGTGTACATCGCCTCTTGCTTTGGGTTCTCCTAACACAATTACCTTTTAAGTGCTTCCCTTTGCATTCAAATTCGTGATGTATATATTTAAGCACATTTATAATTAATTGAGAGACTTGGATATAATCCTGGTGCACATTGGGTATTGCTTGCACACAAATGGCATAGTTCATTGTATAACTACAAATAAGGCCATTTCAGAAAGAAAAAGTAGGTTACTGTACTTTGAAAGTTCCAAAATGTAAGTTTGAATTCTACTGTATATTCTTAGAGTATCCTTAAAATTGTATTATTTTATGATCATTGTCCCGATTTAGAATTAAAATTATTTTTATCAGCTACTGTAAGTTGTTTTCCTAATGTATTTTGTGAGGCTTTTGCGTTCACTGGAGCCAAGCCAGGGAGAATTGGGAAATATTCGACCATAAATCTGCAATAGTTATATGGCACTTGGCAATCACGCTACTGTGCGTTTAATGTTGTGCTTGGTATTGGCTATCTTTTGTTAAATGGTACAAAAAAGGTAGGATTACTCCAAGCACAGGGTCAGCTTGTAGCACCTTTCCTAGCAGCTGTCAACATATCTCTCTGCCACTCCTGGAAGCAGCACATGGCACCCCTCATGGGTCCTCTCCCAGCCTCCCTCTGCCACCATTGGGCATTCTGGGGTCGAGATGCAGGCTAAGATGGCAGCCACCTGCAGCCAGCCTCCGAGTTTCAGACAACCTGTTTGGTTGCGTCATGCCTACCCCCAAGGCCTGCTTCTAAGGCCTTCATACCTCTCTGCCACGACCTCCTACTGCCCTTACACTCTGTTGGACTACCAGGCCGAGAATGCAGCAGTGTGCCAGCCACACAAATTGAAGGTAAGCGGGCCACTGCCACTTCATGTGTTAACCCACTCGACCCTAACATCAACTGTTTGTCTGCAAGTGTTATGCCTCGCTATGGTAGCCTGGATATGCCACATTTGCAATTCCACAGCCCATCTCTCACCTTTGCCCTCCTGCATTGTTGCCTGTTATACTAGCGCCACAATCGCATTGCTCTCAGCCTCCCCGATTCATGTGCACAAATACTAATCTGAGCCTTTGCCAGCCCTGGATGCCTGCTGCCTTTACTGTAGGACCCACCTCCCAACAGCCACAGCCCTGCCACACAGTCGTGCAGCCCAGACTCAGCTATTCCGTTAGCTCTAACCCACCCAGAGCACCCGCTGCCATAGGCACGGTGTCTCCCACCTTGCTGCCTCCCTTGCCTGCTCGCCTCTGTTACTGACCATACCGGTGGTGCACCATCACCGGGCTGACGTCCCCCTGCCTTCCAATAAGACCACCATTAAACCTGCTTCTGAAATCCTGAGCCCCTGGTGCGAATACCTGACCACCCCTATCCTGGACAAGAGGCCTCTGAAACCCCCTACACCCCCCCCCCACCTGAGACCCGTTGAATCAAGCACACTACCGTCCGTGATGGGAGCTCCATGCTCCTTCACCTTCATTCCTTGCATAAGCCCAGCTCCTCCTTGTCTCAACAAGCGACTACACCATCTACTTACCTTAATAAGCAAACCCTTGCCCCACTCCCCACTCACACGATGCCAGGCCATCCCACTATGGCACCCTCCACTGAAGGCACCCCCCACTCTGTAACCATAGCCAAGATACCCACTGTCTTTAAACAAACTAATGCCATACCATGCAGCCCCCAAAGTTCCCTTACACATCCAACACACCAAGCACAAGACCCATTACTCAGCCAGCCAACCCACACACCCCCTATCCCTCACCCCGGCCCCATTAAGCTCACCGAAAACAACACGCAGGATGCAGCCTCAGACCTCACCTGCACACGCGCACCATCATCAGGAGAAACGGAACACTGCGCTGTCAACCCTCCCATGCCCCCCCCATTCCCACCTTTACAGAAGAGAAACTCTAGGTTAGGGGATTGGTCTCCCCTCCCACCCCACCCCAGACTGAAGCAGCCCATAGGTTAGCCCAAGCGCTTCAAATGCCCTCCCCCTCTCTGCCTCCTACACATCAGGACTACAGACAACACTCTCTCCTAAATACTGCTACTACACCCACGCCCACTCTGCCCACTCCCCCCCCCCCTTCACTGCTACATCTGCCACCCAGGGCAGCCAAGGAGTCATCACGCCCCCTAATACATGTAGATATCCCTTATGCGGGGCCCTAATTAGTGCTAGATCTATCCCTGCCCTGGTCCGATATGTCTAATATCTGACCTCATCACAAATCTCAATCTTGACTTCCTAGCTAGCACAAAAACTTGTTTACATGCTGCCTCCATTCCAGCCTGTTCCCTAGCCATCCCTCCATGATATACTTTACTCAGGAATGACAGGCAAGTGACCGGCAGAGGAGTGGCACTCATATACAAAGAATCCTTAGCATTTAGGCAACTTGACAACGCAATTATGAATAACTGTAACCTACTCTCCCTTACACTGCCTTACTCACCTACTGAATCCCTGTCCCTCCACATTGTAGATCACCCGCCTCCCCCTTGGGCACTTTTGAAGAAGACATCATACATTCCTTATGGCATAACATAAAACCCACCTCCAGATCCGTTATTTTATGGGACTTCAACTTGGGCCTTAATAACCCTTCAGACCAGAATGCAGCCTCCATGGCAAATTCTCTTACTGAACTAGGCTTCACCCACTGTCAGTGCCCCCGCTCAAATGAAAGGTTGCATGCTGGACTGGATAGCAAACGGGACAAATGTCCATAAACACTAATTGCCAAGTGGTCTTCTGCGCCAATTCCCCCTGCCCTTGGTCTGACCACCATACCGTGACCTTTACCACCCTCTGCCCCCACTTTCCTCACCCGTTTCATCAATGCCTCCTTCTCTGCCAGCACAGTCCCATCCGATTTGAAGGAAGCCCGGGTTCTCCCTCTCATTAAACCCACGCTGGACACTTGACACCTAACTACTGCCCCATCACAACTATATCCTTCCTAAAAATCCTTTACAGGGAACCCTACATCAATATTGAGCACTTCCTAGACAACCAGGTGCTAGGTATACTCCAATCAGGATTCCGACCAGGCCATGGAACGCAATCGGCCTTTCTAGACCTTAATCAACTCGACACCTTCGTAGATCAGGGAAAAAGCAGCCCTCATCCAGCTCCCGGACCGCTCGGCCGCATTCGATCTGGTCGACTATAAAATACTATGCCATCATCTAATGTCTACAGCCCACTCCTCTCGAGGCCACTGTGCGATTAGCTTCCTTTCTCGTGACAGGACGTGCAGAGTAGTCGCCAACAGCTTGGGCCGCACCTCCCCCCATCTTATGTGGAGTGCCCCAAGGCTCCTGTATCTCCTATCTACAATACATTCACTAAACCCCTCTTTGGCCTCCTGGACGCCATCAGCATCTCATACACCAATTGTGCCGATAACACCCAAATTAGCCTACTAATCTCCGGCAACCACTCTGTAGACTCCATCGCACTAAATACCATCTACTCTACCATCCAAGCTTGGATGGCTACTAATGATCTCAGACAGAAGACAGAGCTTCTGATGGTAGGGCCACGAGCTGTAATCAAGAAACTGAACCACTCTTATACAACCTTCATCATTGATGGCCTACAGATCCCAGTATCTGCTGCAGTGAAGACCCTGGGCATCTACCTCGATGCAACGCTCTCCATGACTCGTCAGGTAAATGCGATAGCCTCCTTCACAGCTTATACCACTCTGTTAATCCACACCCCCAGGCCCTTCCAATCCCTGAAAAACTCCCTCAATATTGCCAGAGCTCTCATCTGGTCCAATCTCGATTACTCCAATGCACTATTTGCTGGAACCACAGCACTCCACATCCCGAAACGGGGTCATATCTCAAAAGCCATACGTGATGCCCACTGGTTGCCAGTCGGTGAAAGAATCCTCTTCAAAACATTATCCATCACTCACAAATGTTTCTCCAACTCTGCACCTCCATACCTCTCAGAGAAATTCACAAAAGCCCAAACCCCTAGGCTTGTAAGACTCAGCCTACCAAGGTTCCACCAAATGCAAGGGGGCGGCTCAGGCTGCCCAGTGATGGCTGCCAGGAAATGCAACGCGCTAAAACCTTGCTTCAGGGCTGAATTATCCTACTGGCCATTCAGAAAAGCTTTAAAAACTTTGCTGTTCAACTAATTGAACATCTGTATATATCTTGACTTTTATGTGTATAACTGTTTTATAACAGCGCCTCGATGCCCGAAGGTTTTTGCGCGCTTTATAAATGTAATAAATAAATGTGCTCTTAGTTTGGTCATTGCAGGGCAAATTTGACCAAGTCTTTCTAGTTGTGCCCTAGACAGCCGCCTAGTACTGCAGGGCTGTAATACCTCATGTAGTCCTAATATTTTGTAGAGCGATCAGGAATTGTGATCCTGCTTGCAGGAAAAATTTATTTCTTCATGCATGTCCTCCAGACAGGAGGAATTTGTTTTGGTACAATGTGCAGTCGAAACCCGCTCCAAACCTAGTTTGGCTTTCCTGTATTGTTAATGTTGCTGCTATATTGTGACCAAAACCAGCAGGGAGGTTATGTAGAGATTTGCAATACACGTTTACAATTTCCTTTGTATTTGATATGGAATGTTTATTTTTTGTCTGTTAGCTGATTGATGACACCAACACCACAAGGAAATCCATGCTCTACACTCTGAAACCAGGTACGAATGAACAGTCTAACTCCTAAATGTACTGTTATTGCTAGAATGTCAGTTGAGGCCTGAATGGGAAGAAACTGATTGCATCTCTTCTTGGCAGAGATAATACGCATCGCTTCCAAGCGTTAGACTGGCTTTCTGTTCTAAGGAGAGTTTTTCCATACTGCATAGTAGTTATTAAAGTTAAGGTCTTGAATATTCGAACCAGTGAATTGAATATGCACTTGTGTATTGGGATGGTTTCGTGTAAGTCAAAACACTCTCTCCATTTAGACAGGCAGATTGTACCAAGGCCTTTTTGTATAGCGATTTCTGTACTTGTTCTACCATTGCACGTTCCTTCTCCCCAGGGAGAACCTCCCCCCTTTTAGGCTAGGAAGGTTGGGCTGCTTCGCAAGACCTTCCATAGATGTCTCCTTTGCTTCAGATTTCTTATAAGTGGGCAAACTTAAATAGTCTCTCCAGTTCTTTGGGCTTTCTTTCCAGGAATTACTTTTAACTCTGTTTTATCCTTTGCTCAACGGCCATATGCCTTTGGCACCCCTGTAACATATACTTTCACAGGCTGGATATGCCGTCTTGGTCGCTCGGGTTCTCTTTGGCTGTGCCCCACTCTGTCCTCTTCCTGTGCGCCAACATTTACAACTGCGGGTAAGTGGGTGATTCGCTTATTTTTTTGGCGTTGTTGAACAGACACCCTGCTCCCCACAATGTCGTTGTGGTCACGCCACCACTGGGATTTGACCTCTCTTCTCCTCGGCTTCTCTGTCAGTACCAGCGCTAGGCTTCCAGCGTTTTGCTTCCTCTGTCGGAGCGAAGGAGAACCACAGGGCCAGTGGCTTTCAGATTTGCTCAACTATTTCCTTCTAATGTGAAAGTACTCCTGAGACCAAGAAACCACTCGCCGCAGGAGGGCTTTCGGCCCTGGAACCAATGACATGAGGCCTTGATAAAGTGAGTTACACCCCAGTTCCTCCGCCCACCCCCCACGGTCTTATAACCACAGCCAGGCATTTGTCACTGGGTAGCCCAACAAACATGATAGACTCCGTCCAGTAACTGCCCAGAGTACAGCACAAAAGCTGTGATTTTAACCAATGGCAACCATCAACATAAACGAGCTGCCCCAACCATGGAACCTACCACCAAAATAGCTTGTAGTCTTGGGTGTTTTGGTGCTCTATTGATGTTGCATTTGTGCTTCAAACGTGACACGATACAAGAAGCAAAAACCAACAATAATGGAAAGCGGAACAAGAAAGACAAAAAAACCTATACCCCTGCCACAACAGAAGCCACCTACCGGAATTTGAAACAGCCCTAAATCACCACCAACTCCTTCTAAATGAAATCATGATCCAGACAAATGCGAGAATAAAGACTTCACCAGAAAACAAATGTTCCACAACAAACAAACCTGTATATACTAAAGCAGACCCCAATAAAAACCACCCAGCCCCACACACCAACAGAGAAAACTGTTTCGGAAATTCACCTATAAGAACCGAGATTCCTTACACAACCAGAGATTGGAAAAAGGACCACCCGGACAACCAAACCCCTAACTACGACTCGGAACAGAGAAAACCACTGCGCAACCTAATGGAGCTCCTCAACAAAAGGGTGATGGAGGGGGGTGGATAGCTCAGGGGCAATGTGTTTGTCTTGGAAGTAAGACAATGCGGCGCAACACATGATTGAATCCCGATCCTGCGCTTTGAAACCAATCTCTGGTATTAAGAGTGTTATAAAAGAAAAATTATAATAATTAGAACACTGCACAAAGCAACAAACTCGCCCGCCCTACAGAGTCGAAGGACTGACGAATACCATGACCAACGAAACGCTAGAAATAACACCTGTTAGGGAGAATTCTCAGAAATGTGCTAATTCCCTCCAAGAGACCCCCAGGAACTTTGCTGGATTTTGACGACTTGATTTTTTTAACCTGGAGAGTGTGACCATTTTTCCCCACTCATGTATTTTAATGTGATTTTATAGTGTTTCTTTTGGTTGTGGAGTCTGACAAGCTCCATAGGCATAATCATTTACATTGTGTCACGCAGCACCTTCAGTGCAGTGGCACAGGGGGAAGTCTTCCAGAATTCCCAAATGTTTAAATACCTTCTCTTGGGTAAACTATCCAGAAAAGGTGTGCCGTCAATGACCTCTGCCTTAATGCCAGTAAGACTGAGATTCTACTCATCGGCACACCCACTCCCTCCTTCCCTGCAGCTCTCTGGCCGGCCTCTCTTGGCCCTCTTCCTGCTCCTACCTGTAAGGCAAAAAACCTCGGGGTCATCTTCGACTCCACACTCTCCTTCCCTCCTCACATTTCTGACGTCTCTAAGAAGTCACACTACCAGCTGCATCTCCTCAGAGGTATTCTTCCTTTCCTCTCCTTCCCCCAGAAGCTCACTGTCACCAGAGCCCCGATTCTCTCTAAGCTGGACTACTGTAACAGCCTCTATCTAGATCTGCCTGCCTCTACTCTCTGCCCTCTGCAACTCATCCAGAACAGGACTGCGAGACTTGTCCTTGGCCTCAAGCCCAGGGACCGTATCTCTCCAGGACTGAAATCTCTGCACTGGCTCCCAGTGGCTGTGAGGATTAAGTTCAAAACCCTCTGCATTGTCCACAAGGCCTTCTGGGGCCTGTGGCCAAAATACCTTCAACTCTCTCTTCCTAAATATCTTCCTTCTCGAGCTTTTCGCTCATCCGCCTCCAACTCCCTCAGGGTCAGCCGCTTCTCCAAGCAACGAGTTGGGGGTAGATCTCTCTCCGCGGCAGGGGCCTCCCTCTGGAACAGCCTTCCTGCCTCCCTGAAACTTGAGGAGAACCATCTCCGGTTCCGGAAGCACCTCAAAACCTTCCTTTGCTTCTGCTTTTTCTCCCCTGCTAAATTCCTGCCTGAAACTGCACTGAATCTGCAACTGGGCCACTCTCTCCGATCTCGGTCCCTGTTCCAGCCACTGTCCCCTTGCACTGCCTTCCTGGCAATCCCTGCACTGCGGGACTGTCTCTGTATCCCTACAGCCCGCCCTTCCCAGCACTTGTTTGCACTTACCTTGCACTTGCCACCAGCGGGCCCTTATTATTTATCTTGTTATTCTACTACCCCTGTACTGCACTTTCCCCTCTCGCTTTCCCCTTGCACTTTCCCTTCCCTTCTGCCCATGCACTTGCGCGATCTGAATGACATCTGGCCTAGTAAGATTGTTGTCCGTCTTCCCTTTGTCCCCCCTCCCTGCCTCGTCGCGCCCCGAAACCCTTGTGTATAGGCGCGTTACAAATGCCATATCATATCATAACTACTGTTTCCAAGAGCAGTAAAGTGAAATTGACTTTACTTACCATTGTAACTTTCTAGACCCAGCACATCCTATCTTACAATAGAGTGCTGGAGGGGTTACCTAGTATCCCCTTTGTCTAGTTTCTCATGTAACATTTTTTATGTTAACCTTTTCGCACTGAATGACTGGTAGCAGTGGTTCCGTTTTGAACTACCCTGGTGTGCCTTTGCCACAGGCTGCTTTCGCAGCTAAGGTAAAGCACCCACGGGAGCCATCTTTGTCAAAAAGGTACCAGTCTTCTTTTTTCACCATTTCTTTGTGGAAAGGTCCTTCTTTAGATTTGCTCTGCGCGCCAAACTAGGTTTGGTCTCTTTGTTCATTTTGCCTTTGGCGGGATTCACAAGTGAAACCCGCCTCTGGCTCCAGTGTCTGGGGTAGGCAGGAAGTTAGGGATGTGCCCGAAACTCCCTGTGCTTAGTCTCCTAAGAGACCCAAATGCACTCTGTGATGATTGGCCGGCTGACTGTCCGGCAAGTACAGCCACCCTGCTGGGTGACTGACAGCTAAGCTGGAATGAACGGGAGAGAACTGAATAAAAGGCGAGTCTTATGGCTTGGAAGATAGAGTCGACCACTGGACGAAGGAACTGAAGAAGAACTTGAAGTGGACGCCTGCTGAAATTCCTGGACCGTTGGTTGGCCCGGTGAAGCCCTGCTGCAGTGCCAAAATGCCAAGTTCGCATCGACGGAGAAGCCCCTGTAAGGACGACTTCTCCTCTTGAGTTGGTGGGACCAATCGATTCCAAAGTAAGCCACCTGGACATCCATCTCGGAGCTTGTTGAATTTCCAGAGTTGCTGCTGGAAACTGTATAGCCAGGGAAAGGAACACCAGATTGTGTGCATTGCTTTTAAGCTGGCCTAGAGCTTTTGGAAGATACTCTGGACTCCCAAGAAGCATGACTGACCGAGCGTGAGCCCCCCTCAAGAGTACAGGACCCCAGAAGCAAGGAAAGTCCATCTCGACAGCCGGTTGTGAGTTTTGACCATGCCAGTGCTTTGCAGGAGTCCCCTGACATCCTCCCTCTTGTCTCTACGACTTGATGCCCAGGAACAGCGAGATCGGAAGAGCTGCACAGGAACAGAGGTCATCAGCTGCATCTTTTACTTCATTTCTAAGTGCTTCATCCTATACAACACTTTTGCCCATTGACTTTGGCTTAGCCTATTGAATTGTATGACTCTTCTTGGAGGATCCAAAAGTGTACAGTATTGAAGTGTATTTGTGTGTTACTATTATATTTCTCCCTTCTGAAGAAGGCCTATTCTAACTGACTGATAAATTAATAATTGTTTATGCAGGAAACCTTGATTGTAAGATTAGAATACCTGTAACTGTAAATCTGTGCAACTCCACTACAGCTCACATTGACCCCTCTTGAGATAAGCCTGGTTGCTCAACACGCTACCAAAACTGTGTAGTACGAGCTTATACCAAAGGTTGGGTTTCCTATACCTGTGGTCAGAGTGGTGTGTAATGGTCCCAGAGGGTACTGCATACAAACCTTGCCCAACACTCAACACAACAGGCTAAATTGCACATACTACACTGCAGCCTGCTCAACGTACAATCTATAGGAAAGCCCAGAACAGAAATGTACGCCCTCCTAAGCGAAGATGACACGGATGCGCTCTTCCTTATTGAAACATGGCTCTCAGACAATTGCAAAGTAATTGCTCATGACGCCATCCATACCTGGCAACTCCAAACTAATACAATCCAACAGATGAATGGAAAGAGGAGGAGGAATCCTTTTTGGCACACAATCACATCAGCTCTTTCTTAGGAAAGATTTCTCTTTGCAGCACCTTTCCCTCCATTTTATGGACCCTCAAACGTTTTGCTTTTATTTTTTAATCTGACTTGTTCTTTTTGCAGTACAGTGAAGCCTTCAGCTTCACTACACTGGCTTTTCCTCATTTTTCATTGGGAAACCGACCTGTCCTTCAGGCTGTCGATACTGGCAAACATTGTTTCCCTTAGTCTTGTTACTTTGCAACCTTTGGTAGATTTTTATCATTGTACAATGCATCTTAAAATGCAGTACAATGGGATACACTTTTTTGTTTTGCCCTAGTTTAAAACTCAGAGGATGTTTGGTTACTTTAGGTGTGCCTAAGGGACAAAGCTGGTGTCAGAAATGTCCTTTTGAAATGTTTGGTGTATTTTACTTTAGCTTTCGCGTGTTTGGCTGCCTACTGTGGCTAGTATCCAAACATGGCAGTACCAGAAGGTTTTTAGTTTGTCCCTTGACTATCTTTTCTCTAAACCTTCTTCCTGACCTGTGAGGACAGGAAAATCCTTAAATGGACTTTCATTGTCTGGAAAAGCTGTCTTTTCATGGGGTTCTGCAGGGCCATGTGCGTTTGCTGCTAGGCAGTGGGTTGGGATTGTCTGGCCCCAAGTCACAAACTGGTTTCAGTGTGTCTGAATGGTATGCATGAGCTGTGCCACCAGTGGTCCTGAATGGACCTCTACTGGGTTGTGTATGTGTGCATATCTTTGGCTAGAAGGAGTTTCTAGTCTTTACTGCTTTGAATAAGAAGAGGACCCCTGCACGCATTCTTCAGAGATCCTAGATGAAAACTGAAGGAGCTCCTGTGTGTGGTAACCAGACTGTTTGAGTGCGTGGACACATGTGGAAGGAGGCCTGTCAGCAGGCTCGAGTGCCATGGCTAAGTCACGTTTTTTCGGATCTCTGTAGTGGAGGAGGGTTTTGGCCCCATGGAAGAGGCTTTTGTTTTTTGGTTTGAAACGTGCTGCAGCTTTTCACCTTTAATTTCTGGCACATTCTGTGCTGCGCACAGCTCATCAGTTCTGGGCAGGGGGCAGTGCAGACTTTGTGAAGGCTGTTCTGCTCTACGCCTGTGGAGATTTGTCATGTGTTTCTGGATATAAAAGAGTTCTATATACGAGCAATAGCAGGGAGTCCCCACAGACGCCATATGTACTTTCTCACAAGGAGTTTTTTTTTACTATGAAAAGTGTACCCACTTGAAAATGAGCGCTCCTTCATTTTGTTAGGCGCATGCAATTTACTCCTGCTCTTGTGCATGTATCCAGTCCTGGTGATATGTACTCCTGCTCTTGTGTATGTATCCAGTCCTGGTGATATGTACTCCTGCTCTTGTGTATGTATCCAGTCCTGGTGATATGTACTCCTGCTCTTGTGTATGTATCCAGTCCTGGTGATATGTACTCCTGCTCTTGTGTATGTATCCAGTCCTCGTGATATGTACTCCTGCTCTTGTGTATGTATCCAGTCCTCGTGATGTACTCGTATGTATCCAGTCTTAGTGATGTACTCCTGCTCTTGTGTATGTATCCAGTCCTGGTGATATGTACTCCTGCTCTTGTGTATGTATCCAGTCCTGGTGATATGTACTCCTGCTCTTGTGTATGTATCCAGTCTTAGTGATGTACTCGTATGTATCCAGTCTTAGTGATGTACTCCTGCTCTTGTGTATGTATCCAGTCCTGGTGATATGTACTCCTGCTCTTGTGTATGTATCCAGTCTTAGTGATGTACTCGTATGTATCCAGTCTTAGTGATGTACTCCTGCTCTTGTGTGTGTATCCAGTCTTAGTGATGTACTCGTATGTATCCAGTCTTAGTGATGTACTCCTGCTCTTGTGTGTGTGTATGTATCCAGTCTTAGTGATGTACTCCTGCTCTTCTGTATGTATGTATCTATCCAGTCTTAGTGATGTACTCCCGCTCGTGTGTGTGTGTGTACGTGTATGCAGTCATGGTGATGTGACGTGTGTGCCTATGCTGTGGCTGATGGTGTTTCTTTCTTCACAGTGCACTCGGCGTGGGCGGGTCCGATTCGGGCGATTGCTATCACAGTGCCACTGGTCCTGATATCTGCATTTGCAACGCTCTTTACAGTGATGTGCCGCAAGAAGCAGCAAGGTATTCCACGCTTGTATTTAAAGCAAAAAAGTATTTTAATTTCAAGTATACTTCATGAATGCATTTTTAAATTGCACTTTTAAGCCATAGCTTTTGTCAGATGACATTTTAGCCACAGTGAGCTCGAACAACCCCCCTGTTTGAAAGGGAACGTTTTATCAGCTAGCATTGTTTTAAATCCATAAACTATTTAATACCCAATTTCTCTGAATTGTTCCTTTGAGGGACTGCAAGGGCTGTCAAGCCAACAGTATTAATGATCAGACTTGTATTGCTTATACCAATCGTGGAATTGTATCATGACATGATCATAATACTTGCATATTACCAAATACAATGTGCCTCCTTTTATCCTCTGATGCAGAAAAGGCTGAGCAGCCATACTGTAATTAACTCGGGTGTTTCAGTAACTATGACAACAGCTGTATTCTAAGACGTGTATTGCATTTAAAATCTGGTGCCGATAGTAAAAATGGCCACGGGACTTTCTTTACACCACAGATAAATGCAGTCCAGCAAAATGTTAGCTCAGTTAGTGAAGCGCTTCCAGCGAATTTTTGTGAAACGCAGTGTCACTGGTTGGAATCCTGGAAAGGACCACTCAGCAGTTTAATGTTGCCAAGTGGATAAAATGTACTTTTAAATCTGGTTGTTACGCTTATTAATGTTTAAAACGAGGAGGAATCGGTGATTAAATATATATATATATATATATTTTTAATGGTTTGTTACCCGAGGACAAATTGACGTTCTTGTGGAGTAATACATGGAGCTCATTACGAGTTGGCCGTGTTAGGTTAGATTTTCATTTTTATGCTAATGCTCCCTCCCCTGTGAGACCCCCCCACTTTTGGGTGCACTTGAGGATTCTTTTTCTATGTCCCTGAGTGACTGGGAATCACTTTCCCCACTCCCCCTTTCTTTTACTCTTTTTATGGGTGTCCTTTTTATGGCTCTCCACACTTTATTTTTGGAATTATACTTTCCCATAATGTTTTGGCCATCTGCACTTTCCTATTCAGCACACATCACTTTCTGTGCAGTGTTGCTGGGATGTCCCTTGCGCGCCCCTTTATTGTCTCTTGGGTTCCTTGTGTGAACTACTCTTCCCAAGGGTAGAAGGATACTTGTTATCCTTTCTACAATCCCCATAGTGAGATCAGCCCCCACCACATTATGTGTAGTGCTGAGGAGATGCACAGCATATATCCCCTTGTTCACTCTTTCTGTAACATTTCTGTTGCACTTACTTACCTTGCAGAATACATTTCTCAACGGTAGAGGGAGCTCTTCTTTCCTCTACATGTTATATTGTTAGTCCAGCACACCACACATTATGTGGAACGCTGGGGGATGGGTGGGTTACTCTGTATTCTCTTTTTCACTGCTCCTTCAACATTTATGTTACAGTGAGAAGCTTAAAATTATGGCTGGTGGCAGTGGACGTGTTCTACTGACCTTTGTGCGATTTTATTTATTATTTTTTAAATGTTTCTTTTTTTATTTTATTTTTTTATTTTAACTCGCAGACTGTCAAACCAGCCGCATTAATGCACAGAAAGGTCACATTCATCTTGAATGGTGCCTTGTTTTTTTCACCATTTTTAGTGTTTGCCCTTTCTTGTTTCTTCTGCCATCCTAGGAGGGGGAAGACCCTGATTTGAGTTTGGTTTTCCGCGGGAACCCTTAGGAAAGCCTGCCGAGGCTCCAGAATGTCTGTGAAGACCAGACCTGGGAGGAGTCCGAAACTCTGCAGCCCTTTCTCTTCTGGCATGAGTCCTAGCTGGGAGGCTGACTGTCCTGAAAGGACAGCCACCCCCCACCGTTTGAATGTAGCAGGTGTGCTTATTGGCTGGGTTTCTGGATAAGTGAACTGGATCTGGAAGCTGAAAATACGTTGACCACTGAAGCTGAAGCCGATGAGGAAGAAGAAAAGACGGCTATAGTGGATTCCGGTGACTGGAGATGCCTGGTGTCTAACCTCTGCCTTTGCTGACCCCTTCGTCCATGCAACCTGGGAGTCCCGAAGATGACTTGAACCCTTGGACTGGTGAGACAAATCAGTCTCAAGAAGACCTGCGTTTCGAACCATCCCACAACGAGCTGTGAACTTCCTGGGCGGCAAACTGCCAATACCCTGGGACCTTGAGGCTGAGTGCTGTGCAACATCTTCCCATGAATGAATCTTGCTGAAACTTTGTTGTGCTCCTGTTGGACCTCCAGAAGCAAGATTCCACTCCTTGAAGCCCCATCACCAGAGTGCTGGACCTAGATAGCTAGGCAAATCAGACATATGGTACCTTGAAAAGGGTGCCAAATCCAGAGCTGCGAGAAGCACCGAAGAATCCCATGGGAGCATTTTCTGTCGACTGCTGCTGCAAGTATCCAGTGTCCTTTCTTTTGTCACCACGACCAAGAATCCAGACACCAGGTCCTGTGCTGCTGCATCATGAAGGCACCTGTCTGCAAGGAAAGCACATTATTACGCAACAGTGCAACTCTATGGAGATCCGCGGTTAGGACTTGCCTCGCAGGAATCGCTACCACAGAAACAGAACGCTAAACAGAAGTTCCTCCAGGATCGCTACCTTCAAGCCAGGAGTGCAAGATCCGGCGAGGAAGCCTTCCAGCAGAACAGGGAACCTGAAAAAAGCTGCTCCAGCAGAAAAATGTCCAAGGACGAGGACAGTGGCCTGAGGCACCTTCAATGGCCCAGGCTTATCTTCAGCACAGAAACGACCTTACAGCTGTTCTCTGGATATCCACAGCACCCCATAACCAAGCAGAAGATCCTGTGGCGGTATTCGGTAGTAAAATGTCCCAGAAACGGTTCCAAAGAGAAAGCTTCAACCCAGCAGACGTGGGTAGTCACATGGAGTCTGCAGGAAATCCAGACTCGACATATGATGGCAAAATCCCCAAACTGAGATAAGGCCACTGCACTTAACAAGCATTGCCAAGTGGGGGCTTCAAAAGCAGCCACACTGCAGAAAATTGTCAGGAGAAATTCCTACCGTGGGTCAGCAGACCAGCCACCTATAGATTACAGGGACGAAACAGCAAGCGTGAGTTGGGGGCAGGGCAGAACCTAAATACCGCTGTGAGTCAGGGCTTGACCTCGGGCCAGCCAGCCACAAAAAGGGTTCTGGGGCAGATGCTCAGGTGACGACCATAATGACTGGTCACTGGGACTGCCACTTAGCCAAAGCCACCCCCAGGATGTGGCTAGTCCCAGCACCTCTACTAGCCTACACCATTTAGGACTAGTATAGCGGCAGCCATTTTGGGCTCACAACGAGCCCACATGGTCAGAATGGCCATTTTGAGGCCACCTAGACACAGGAAAGCCCTAGAAACAACATGAACGGGAGCAGTTTAAAAAAGAAACATTGGTACCTCAATGGTTATCAATAAGGTGCATTTGGGATACCAGTATAGTTAAATGGCTTTCACCATTGGCGAGTCAAAATTAAGCACAGCCAACACCACCCTATTCCCCCCAAATTAGTGACGCAATCACTCCAGGGCAGGAATGAGGTGCTTGAGGCACCCCTGGGACTGGGCACCTTAGGGGTGACCCAATACCATATATCTTGTAAAAGGTATAAAGGGAAATGATGGCAGGGGAACTTGAGCAGAAGTCGATCTGGCCATCTAAAGGATATTAAGTAATCAAAAAAACAAGGGGGGAAAAGCAAAAGGTTTAGGGGCACCAAAGAGTGGCCATAGAATCCCCGAAACAAGAATTCTGTTTTAGCAGCTCACAGGAGAAGTTCATTCGTCAATAGATGGATGAAGTGTTTACCGTGGTCCATTGCTCTTAGCCCCTCATTGTCTCTGGAGGGAGGAGCTCTTGGTGGATGCCATGCCCGATGCGTGGGTCTGGCTGTATAGTTCATGTCACTGGTTTGAAGCAGATTGCATCCTACCCAACCTTTTGTCCTTCCATGCGTACTGCTGGTGCTTGGCAATACTAACACCTGCTATTTCTATTTAGTTATACTACATGGCAGAACCATTGATTGCAAGTACTATATAAAAAGCTGGCTTTCAGCTGTGCCCCTACCTGTTTCCTACGTCCTAAAATCAGGTCAGTACTAAAGAAAAATTAAGGTTGTTGAGGGGTGTGCATGTGTTTGACCTTTTGTGCCACCTGCACCGCTCAGGGATGTGTTCAGACCATTGGCATGGGAAGCTGCTTTCACAAAGAGGGTCACTACTGTAGTGCTGCCTGGTGTGAAGACGGCCCAATTCACTAGGCTTCTTTTCATTTACCGGAATTGGTAGCTATAAAATATTTGGAGTTTTGGAGGACTGGATATTTTTGTTTTTATTGAAAGATATTTTAATAACCTGAAAATGTACCACTCTGGATGGAAAACTACATTTTTACTCCATTTAAGTATTTTTATTCACAACGTCCCAAAGTACATAATACTTAAAATTGTCACCTGGAAACCTAATAAAAGCATGTTCTTGGTATTGAGCAATTTGTAAACCTATTTGGACTGCCACCTGCCAGAGGGGCGAGCCGCTTTGTTTTGCTCTTCTTCCTGTGAAAGGAGGCAGCATGCAGCAAGTGTTGCCCTGGTTTGTGGAAGTTACTGTCTTGGGTCCTTAAATTGGCTTAAAGGAAAGATCTGAGGGTGGCAGCAAGGCCATAGTAGTTAAATCCTCGCCTCACGGTAAAGATGACTCTGCAAAAATGAGGCAATAACAAAGATAGAAATGAAGAAACTAAATGGAACTAGACATCCATGATCAATAAACAAAATTAGAAAATATATCAAAATAGGAAAACACTTCAGTAGCAGGTGGTGGCGTGGAGGGGGGGGTTGACAGATTAAAAATTCTTGCTAAGTAGGATTCCCTCATTTTTTTGAAAGTATGATTCTGATGGATGGAAATTAAGACTGCTAGTTCACTGGGTAGTCGGTTGGGGGGGGGGGGGTTCACTTAATTTGAAAAACCAAACAAAGCATCTTTGATATAAATAAATATATATAAACTGAATTTATTATTTTTAAAAATCTAGAAAATATATTTATTTTGCTGTTTATGGGTTTCCTTTTAAGGCCGTTTTTTTTTTATTGCCTCAAAAATAAAATGTTTATCACTTTAATTTTGGTCTGGGTTCCTGGTATAACTCACGCCCAACATATTCATCGGTAGAATAGCTGGAGTTTGTGTGGAAATGTGTTGACTTCTGCAGACCCTTGCAATAATGAGGGGCGCCCCACCGGATGCCCTCCACCCTGCAATATGCAGAGTTTCACAACGTGTTTTCCATACCGGTATTAACATTTCTATTTCTCCTTTTCAGAAAACATTTATTCTCATTTGGATGAAGAAAGTTCAGAGTCTTCAGCTTACTCTACAGCTCTGCAAGTTGAAAGACCCCGGCACCGGCCGAAAGTGTTCATTTGCTACTCCAGCAAAGACTGCCCCAAGCACATCAACGTCATCCAGTGTTTTGCCTCTTTTCTCCAGGACTTCTGTGGTTGTGAGGTAAGCGTTGAGCGTCGAGTGCGCATGTGTACGCGCAGGGTCCTTTATGGAGGGAATAGTGCAACAGTGAAGCACTGCGCAGAAGTGACTGTCCTTTGTGCTCGTTTGGTAGCAGCCATTCGCCCTTGGTGTTTATCGTAAAACATGCAAGATGGATTGTATTTGTGAGGAGGGAGAGGGCCTCTAAATAAACTCCCACAATACCAAAGGAGGTTTAGTGTTTTTTTTTTTTTTTTTTTTTATTTTTTTTTTTTTGAGGTGCGTCGTGGATTCCTCCACTCAATCCTATTCTTCCCCTCTGGGTTCCTACACATCCCATCGCTTCTGCTGCCACTGAACCCGACTCGTTATAAATCCCATGCATGCAAGGCTTATGAATCTAGACTCCCATCTAAAACATTTGGCTAGATGGCTTGCTATCTAAAATATTTGCCTAGAGGGAGGGCTTGCCCTCTAAAACGTTTGCCTAGAGGGCTTCCCACCTAACACGTTGGCCCAGAGGGCTTGCCATCTGAAACATGGGCCCAGAGGGCTTGCCATCTGAAACATGGGCCTAGAGGGCTTGCCATCTGAAACATGGGCCTAGAGGGCTTGCCATCTAAAATCTTCCCCTAAAGGGCTTTGTCATTCCACCCATGCCTTTTTAGTACGCGTCAGGTTTATTATTTTTTTTTAAATCATTTTTTAATATTTTTATTTATAGAACATTTTACATCCAATACATTTGAATATCAATAAAAGTTTACAAACATCAAAAGATTAGAATACTGAAATATACAATTAGTAATGCAACCCATCAAAAAAATCATAGCAACATAAGTCTTCAGTCCGTATTTAACAGTAGTACTTTACCATATTTCGATATCTGAATTTCTACTATCCAGTCTTCTGTAGTAGGATTTTTCCTAGTTTTCCAAAATCTGCGAATCAACTACATTGCAACCACCAAAACCCTATCAATCCATTCACTATATTCCTTTGAAATCGAGCATCTCCCACTACTTATCGAAAAGATCACACGTAGTTTTTTTTAATGGGGTTAAAGTCAGAAAATTTAATCGAACACCATGTTTTCTGTATGCCACGCCCCTTACTAGACCCTAATCTGTGCCGCCGTTTACTACAAACCTCTGCACTAGAGCCCCAGCCCCAAGCTTGAATGTTGCATGGCTGTTTGATTGGCTGGGTGCCAGCATAAGTCTGATCCTGGAAGCTGAAGAGGTAGTCGTCCGATGGAACTGAAACCGAAGAAAACACAGCTGAGACAATTTCCAGCGACCGGAGAGCCTGCTGTGTAACCGGAGCCTGCTGTTCTCCAGCATGTGGTCTGGCATGGATTCACATGCTCATGAATATTCCCAGTCGTCAAACACTTACACTCAAGGTTTCTTGATTAAACAATTATTAATTTAACAGTCCGTTTTATATAAGCCTTCTTCAGAAGGGAGCAACACATGTAACAGTTATAATACACTTCAAAACACAGGTTCTCTAAATCAGATTATTGTGTTTATTTGAATAACTGTCGCTGTGAAACTCTGTTACAACACTACTGCTCACATTGGCCCCTCTTGAGATAGGCCTGGTTGATCAGCCACACCACCAATATGTGTAGTACAGACTTAAAAGGTTCGGTTCCTATTGGCAGGAGGACAAAGTTGCTGTAGTCTTCCAAAGGATTCTGCACACAATCTTGCCTAACAGCCATTGTAGTGTCATTAGGATAGACATTGATGATGCACCTGGATAAGTGAGTCAAAAGCAGTTCCCATCTGGTGCCACCATTAACGGGCGAGGAAGAGCAAGGGGAGAGGTCGGACACCATACTGGGAGTCCATAGGTCAGTAGAAGGAACGGCAAAGATTTAAAGGCACAGCTAAGTTTGAATTTCTAGTAAGGTACTAAAATGCAGCAGAAAAACAAATCACTGCGCAGGTTTAAAGGCACAGCAAGATTCAGGTTGCAGAAACGGAAGTAAAACAGCTTGATGATTCGGAGCAAACATTCGGGGCATACAGGCATTGAATTTTGGCAGTAAGATGGGACAGAGGAGATGCAAAGGGATGCATGTGAGGGAAATGGGGGCAAGGAAGACACCATGTGAATGCAGTGTTAGGACAGAATGAGGAGCAGCGAGATGCAAAGTTCTTCAACACTGTGTAGAGGAGTGCAGGCTTCCGTGTGAACGTTAAGGGGATCCACAGACGAGTCAAGTAGCACAGAGTGAGGGAATCACAAGAGCAGCATGGAGTCCAGAGTTAGCAAGCATGTCCTTGCAGAATAGTGTAGTGTCAACAGCGCTGGGCCGGAGAGAGCAATTGAGACAGGGCTGGTTATGGCAGACCATAATATGGGGAGAGAAAGCACATATCGTGTTCAAGTGGCGAGAATGTTGGGGCTTACCTGTGATGCGGGATGGTAGTCGCGATTGTGGTGTAGGCGGAGTCTGAGGACATGGCAGGGGACCCACTCCGCCCTCACAGGGCCAGACAGCGTTGTCCTTACCCTTGGGGTACCAGTGATCGCATGCTGGCTCCTGGGCCCTGCAGTGATTCGAAGCGTGCAGGCAGCCAATCAGCTGGCAGAAAAGAGGCAAGTGGAAGCCTCAATAGCCAGCATCTTGCCCAGCAGCCGTGATGTAGATGCCAGGCCTAATGAAAAACAGATGCCGATTTTGAGGCCTCCACTGGGCCTTTGTAGCCCGTTCTCTTGTAGGGCGCCGACGCAATCAACCGGGACCATCTCGAACCTTTCCCAGCTTAGACAGTAGTCCCAAACCCTTTATGGGACGGAACTATGCAGTGCTTTACGTGGGATAAAAAATTCGGGGGATTGGTCCTAATGCGTTCCAGAGCTACATTTGGGAACCGGACATAAGAATGGCAAATGGCTTAGGCCACGTGTCTTTCGACTGTTTGGAACCCTTAAAACTTCCATACCTCTTGTTAAAGGGAGCAAAATCTGTTTTAAAATGTGCGATTTATATTAGTTCAGTAGTAAAAAAAAAATCCAGATAAAAGTATTCAGTTATCAAAACAAAATATGGCGCTGCTGGTTCCAGTGCCTCCCTTCTTTAAAATGAAATCCATGGGTTTTAGGAGTTTTTTTTATTCAATTATTCTGATGGCAAGACTTCAATACGTTACTCTTGCAAACATCAAACCATGTATTTTCTTATGCTTGGAGTATTGATTCAACTCCAAATTGAACCACTTTTGAATAGGCGCGTTACAAATGCTAGATCATATCAAATGTATGAAAATGATGTGATTGTAAAACGTGTTTGACATTGCCATCTACTGGGCAAGAGCAGTAATGACATTCATACTTTCTTTTGCAATTAGTGGGCTAGGGGAGAGGTGCGCAACGAATGCAAAACCTATACATTTTCTAATGTAAGTCCTGTAGGTGGCACTATATATATATATTTTTTGTCAACAGTAGTTTGCTGGGTTGCAACCTTTTATAACAGTTTAGTATATTGTCCCAGAAGGAAAAAGTTCCTTACCCTCCCCGCCCCAAAATGGTCTAGCATCGCGTTTGGGTTCTGAGAAGGACCCTGCCAACAGATGTTGTTCTCATCTGCCCCACTTCATACTGTCTGGTCCTCCCGCCTAGAGTTTAGGCATGGATGGTCTCTGAATAGGTTCTGCTATATCAAACCGGTTTCGTGTTCATAAGACTACGGGGGTACGTAGCGTGTACAAATTCGGAGGATAAAAAGGTCGCACCAGTACCCGTACGCGGCGAAGCCTGCTCTCCCATCCGTCAAGTCTTCTGTTGGCTTTTCCAGCACTGACCACAGTTTAGCCCACCACAAGTTTGTGTGGCGTTTCGCTTTCCCTCCATTTTGAGGCGATCATCTTTGCCACCAAAAGAAGCTGCGTTATCGCCTCTCCCGCCCTCCCTGGTGAACATGGAGTAGTCTCCTTTGTATGCCCTACAGCACCAATCCCGGGTCAAAGGATAATGCGCGCCCCAGCACCTTTTGAAATGTGTGCCAAAACCTCTTTCCGAAATCCTGTGATTTTGTGTCAGTTCCACCAAATAAGTCAGTCCCCTCTTCACCACATTACCACGGCACCGCTGCTGTACTTCTGGGTTCATTTTACTAATTTGTGTTGGGGTAACCACCATCGAGAGATCTCTTTATTGGCTGCCTTTTTCAGTTGTCTCCCGGGGCTGTTTTTTGTTGCCCTCAGCCACTCGTTCTCTGTGACCCGTCTGTCCAGATCCCTCTCCCAAGCCTTCATGTACCGCCACTGATGTCAAGTAGGACCCGGTGTATAGTGAAGATGAGCCCTTTAGTAGTGGGTCCTCTGTGGCAAATCATAGAAAGTGAGTCAATTGTCTTGTCGCCACCTAATGGTATTGGAATCTGTCTCGTTCCCCCAGATTACATTCTTGTTTGCACTCGCAAGACGTTTTAATTACCCTGTTCTTGAACAGGTCCAAGATGCACCAGTCTCTTATCTCTAAGCCCCATCTTCCCCAGTGCCGTTTGAAGGGAGGCTGTTAGGCAGAATCCTGTGCAGTTCCATGGGGACCACTGCAAAAAGATTAAGACTACAGGAGTAAGATTAAAGGAGGTAAATTTAGAAGGTATGGCGCCAACCCAGTTGGAAAGCCAAGGATTTAATGGTCACCTTGGGCAAACCGAAGAAAGGGAGGCCAGGCAGGACACAGTACCTTAGAGGGGAAGCTCCAGCGGTGGCAGTTGTTCCTGGCAGTGGTTGCAGATCGTTGTTTCGACCAGGGGAAGAGAGGATCTCGTCGAGGAGGAAACGTGGAGTCGATGCACTGCACAGGGATGAAACCAGCCGCAGAGTTTGACTGCGAATAAAAGGAACGCACCTTTTACGGACAAAGTGGTGAAGCTTGGCTATCTGGCCGCCGGGCTGCTTGGCACGGGCGATTCGACCAAGAGACGTCTTTGGAAGGCGAAAGGGGTGAACTGGTTGATCCCACCAGCTCAAAGGAAGAAGACTTGTCCAGCAGAAGATCTTCTCTTGTCGTCGGGAAAGTGGTGAGGTAGTTGTAGCAGGGTTTCACCGGTGGTGTCGTTGTTGCAGATGGCTCAGCTTCTTCCCTCTTTGGATTCTTAGGTCCTGTGGCGACTTCTGAAGTTCCAGTCCCAAAGGCCCTGCTTTTATGCAGAAAACCCCCCATTCAACAGCCTAGCTGTCACTCAAACATGCTAAGTGGTGAGCCGGGCGGCTCACCACTGGCCCAATCAGAACAGAGTGCGACTTGAGTTGCTAAGGCAATGCAGTCCAGGGTGCCAATTCCCCTCCACACACATCCTGTGAAACCAAGACAGAGTGGCACCATTTGGAGGGCTTCTGTGGAGAAGCCTGCCAAAAAGTGGAACAAAGGACTCGACCTTGGTTAGAGTTACAGAGACTGACACGAACGCCAAAAAGACCCAACCATTGATTTAATATTAAATAAATAAACCAGCGGTATCTTTAACATTGCACCAAAAAGTGGTGTGTTTAAAATCAATGGGAAAATCCCATAGGAAATATTCTGGTGGAATATTTTGCGTGGTAACCACTGCCACCAGCCAGAAACTCGACAAGGGTGGACTGGACAGTGCCCCCTTGATAACAGACCCAGGGGCAATCGGATTAACTCCTTCCAATACTTCCACAATATGATTGTTTGTACTGGTTCTGTTCACAATTTAGGACTAGTAAAGTCAATGGTGACTTTACATGCCCTGGGAGACAGTAGTCAGTCAGGGTATGGAGTCTATGTTTGGGGGTCACTATGACGCCCCTGTGTGACTGCACTGAGGGTGCTGTGTAACACACACATAAAAATAGATGATTCCCTATGGAGTAAAACAAAAAAAAAACATAGCACATAAGCACACAAAGAGTCCAAGAAATACCTCAAATCATGCCTAAGAGTGGGAGGAAAAGAGTCTCACTCTTAGCAGGAGAAAAAACAAACCCCAAAAATCCAGCAAAGCTGCTGGGGACTCACTAGGTTTGGGAAATTAGCCTTAAAAGAGAATTCTCCCTAACGGAGGCTTGTCATGGATGGCGTGATTGGAGATAGAACGGTAGCGAGACCTCCGCTCTCGCCAGTCTGTCCCATGTCATTAGAGTCATCCTGGTCAAAGGTTTGGTGTGCAACAAGGGTGGTCTCATTTATTGGGCAGCCAGAGGGCTCTCCCAAGAGGTACCGCACCTACCGCCGTGTCCAGGGTGGCACCATTTTCAATAGTCTGCGGTCGATAGGTGTGTACAGTGAAAGAAAAGCTGCCAAAGACTACAAAACTAATGACTGATCTGTTGATTCAGTGTGCTTATACGGATAGTGTATAGATGACGTACGGCTGACCCCTAGTGCTCAGATGAGGTATTATCTGCGATATGGTTATTTTCACGTCCAGGATTTACTTGTTTAAACTGAGCTACTGCCAACAGGACTTAAGACGTCCACACGAACAGTTCCTGACCATTATTTGTCCTTGGCTTGGTTTCAATTCCGGTTCCGTTGTCAAATGTTGACCATACAAAGACGGGGGCACTTGCTTGATGCTCCTTCAGAAGGTTCATGTTCAGGCACCTGCGCTGCACTCTTGCGTTTACTGCGTCATTTCCGCTTCCGCGCCTCGTGTTCAGTGCTCTCCCTGCATCAGTTACTGTATAGCATGAGATCTGAGAGGCTACATGCGTATTCGGAAGGTCACAGAAATCATTGGTGAAGGATTTGGTGCAAGCTCCCCATAGGGTTTTGCGAACAGTTTAGGCAGTACAGCTTCTTTACATCGGAATACGTGGAAGGAATTGAGTTATGATTTGTAAAAACAGTAAACTACACCATTGCACTCGCACACCCTACAGTATTTAGGCGATCACGATCATTCTCTTGGCAACAATAGAGGTGGCATTCCGGCATTTAACAAGAGTAAAGGGGATGCTCGCTGAAGCTTGGAGGGGATAATTGTATCACAAAAATATGCGGAAGTGAAACTGTCACAAGGGAGCCCGAAACCACCGATTGGGCTGAGGGGAGTGGGGGTTAGTCAGGGTACTCGCCAACAAACAACTATTAAAATAGTGTCAAAATGATGCACTTAACAGCACACTTTGTGCAGGAAAGATGGGTAAAAAGACGGTTTACGTTCTGTTCTGTACAGTAACACATAGCAAGTCCACAAAGGTGCATCGGGACATTTTACAAGCACATCTTCATGCCGGCTGTGCCCACACCATGTCCATGCTGGTTGCACCAATATATGCCATCATGAGCCTATTGGAATAAACTCCCATGTCCTTAACCAGTAAAAAATACCATACTACAATAACACAAACTGCCCACGCTGACTTCAGAAATGGCGGCCAGTAGGGCCTTGTAAGATTACTTCTATTGGCTTAACCCTTGACACAAGTCAAAAATGCTTATATGCAACGTGTTTTTACTGGGTGGCTTGGCTCATTATACTAAGTGGTGGGTCTGCTCACATCGGCTACTATGGATGAGACGCCCCTGGCCAATAGGACATGTGCTCATGGAAGTTGCTTTACGGGCGCCTATTGCTTGTTACAGAATAACTTGAAACAGCCTGTGCTGTAACATTCTCTTTTTGAACTATTTACACGTACATTTCATCAATCCAAGTATTTTAGGATCCGAATATAATCTCTATTAACATTATATGTAGCCCAGAAAGGGCTATAATTTATTAATATTTCCCTGTGAAGTCATTGTCATGGTTTTGCCCACTGCCCTGATTCTGGTCGATTCAGAAAGGCTATAGATTTACTCTGCTTAGGGGTTACAATAAATGAGAAAAATGCTGTCTATTTTATTTAGACATTAGAGAGCTAAACTGCCATGGTGGTCGCCTCGTAGTGTTGACTGACCATTCCACGCTGCATCCCAGTAGACCGTAGTCTTAAACATAGCCCACATGTCATTCAGCAAGACACAGTAATTACAAGATTAAGACAGCCCACACAGGCGCGCGAGAAATGCTCGATTGATGGAAGAAAAGTGGGTGGTATTAGTGTACTGTCTAAGGCCAATGTTGTAGCTAGTGTTGGGTGTGTGAGAATTTAAAGCGGAGCTTGGGGCTAGTGTGATGTTCGGCATTTGAGCTTGGCCAAGGGCAATTGTTTGCACTATTGTTTTTCCAATATAACTGTACATACGGGTAACTGGGAAATGGAATCATGCGTACCTTTTCCTTGTCATTCGGGGTGTCCTGGATCTCGTGACCCGTTTGCAGGATTGGGCAGGGGCAGAAAGGAAGTTTAGTTGGATGGGGTATGGGATCTTTAAGCGCCTGATTAGATGACGAGGCTTAGTGCAAAGTGAAAAAGAGCATTAGCTAAAAAAAGCAGTGGGACCATTGAAACTCTGCAAAAGTGATTAAAAGTTAGTCAGAACAAAATAAGGGTATGAACAAGGCAGATATGAAAAGAAAGGACTGTGACAAAGGGGAAAGAGGCGGGAAAGTCCGGATGGATGGATGGATGGATGGATTCATGTGTGCTTTTAATTGCATGTGTGCTAGAATTTCTGTTGGGGGAGCAATTTCGGAAATGGCCTGCTTGAAACATTCTATGGCATCCATTTCTGTTTTCCAGATGAAGGATATTGCTGACTCGGAGAATTACTAGCCGGTCAAATAGCACAGTGAGTAGAGCGCTCGCTTTGACATCTGTGCAGAGCCTGCGCAAGCACGTTCGAATCCCGGCAGGCCCAAACTCAGCCTTTCATCCTTCCGAGGTCGATAAATGAGCACCACACACCGTGGGTAATAATAAGCAGCGCTCAGATGCATAATGGTTCGTAGTGCTATATAAATGCTAAATTATTAACATGTAGCGCCTCTGGCTATCCTCCAACCTTTCAACCTGCTTGGTCTGATCCTGTTGGGAGGGCTTTTCAAAGTCTCGATCTGGCATAGGACGTGGGGTGAGCAAGGGTTCCTACAGTTGAGAAAAAACAATCACTTTATTCGTGACCAATCAGCAAGGCTGAGCTAAGGAGGAAGGAGGCAATGCTGTGTAGTACAGTTAACACTTCGCAGAACAGGCAAGTTACATATCCACACAGGTAAGTTATTCAAATAATCATCTTTTATTACAAAACACACTTTACAAAGAGACACACTTTATATATTTAATGTAATAAATACTTTAGTACATAGTTATAGAACTGTTGGGTCCCCCTCGAGGGGCTACACTCCACTTTAAAGTACTTTGTGATAAAACATAGATTAAATGCAACCTTTTAAAGTAGGGAGCAAGTGATGTTATCTCGCAGTTAAGCCCAACACCATATATTGACTTTGGAAGTCCAGCTCTAGTCTACCCCACGTCTCGAGATCTTTTTGGTGTCCCAAAATGTTCCTGAGGGTGGAGGTGAATAGCCAGGAGAGCACACTCGATTAGTGCAGAGATATAGTGCCAACGTTCAGTTGGTGTAGGGCAATTGCAACAATGCGAAGATGAGTACTTACAGGACTTCAGCTTCCAGTGTGAAGAGGAGCAACTACCACCTTTGGGGTCCTTCAGGAGGAGCTCCAGAAGTGCTGACACAGACACCACTGCTCTAGATCAGCCCCGGATAGTGCTAAGGTAAGGAGAACTTTGTGCCCTAATGCATTCCCTATTGGGGGGAGTGGAGAAGGTCAAGAACTATAAAGGATCTCTGGCCCAAAATCCCCTAGAAAGATTGGAATAGTCCCAGGTGACAGTAAAAAAAGCTGTGGCAGCATGGCTCACTGTTGCCATGCGAGGGTCGTCTGGTCGTGGGTTTGAATTGGTAAACCCTGGTCGTCTTTGGAATCCTTTGGAGAGGACAATGCACCGACTCTGTTCTGCAGTGAAGGGACCCTCACAGAGATGGTCATGATGCACTTGTACGTTGACCCCGGACAGGGCCAGGAGACACATTTGGCAAACCCAGCGGCTGACCTTCGGTCATCCTGCAGGCACGTCTTGTGGTGCAGGACAGCTCAGTGGATTTCCAGAGTCCCAGCAGAGCCTTTAAGATGCCCATGATGAGTTCCAGTAAGACCTCTTGCAACGGTGGATGTCTGGTTTCGGGCCGTGCAGAAAAATGCAGCGGTGCATGCTCCAGTGACGAAAAATGGGTGACTGGGTGGTCCCACCATTTATAGGGACGAAGGCACCTCATGGTGGTCTTCCGTGTCGAGTAGAACGTCGAGGTGGGCATCAGTGGTTCTTACTGTGCCAGTACTAGTCACTGCAGCACTCCTCTGGGGTCCCTCAGTTGTCTTTGGATCTCTTAAGTTCCAGTGGTCGACTTGGTTCCTGGGTCCAGCTCCTCTCCTTATGTCTGGAGGTGACCCAACCCTCCAGTAAGGACACTCTGCAACATTCAAAGCTGAAGGTGGCTGTCCAGTTGGAGACAACCAACCTCCCAGAATCTTTGGCAGCTTCCAAGTCCCTGGAGAAATGTGGATTGGAGGCAGGCATCCCCCTACCCACTTCCTGCCACCTAGAAGTTAAGGGGAGATACAAAGTGTCACCACTGCACTCCATTGAAGAATGCAACTGACACAAAAAGGTAGTGACTACTCATGTACTGGGGAGTTTACGGACTCCCCAGAGAACCCGAAATGACATTTCACTGGAGACCCTGGGGATCCCTGGTAGAAAACCAAAATGGTGGGGTGAGCCCCCATAGGAAAGCATGAACCAGAGACTAAGGGGAGGGTTCTCCACTCCACTGAATTCTTGTAGGAAGGGGTCCAGTGGTCCCAAAACTAAAGAGCATGTAGGAGGTGGGTGAGAAGTCTTGCACAACTCTAGAGTCGGAAAAATATCCGAGAGTCCAGCAATTGTGCTGGGAGGCTAAGGACAGAGGTGGTAAGATGTACAAAAACACAATCTCCCTGACAGATCCCATCAAGGCAAGCAACATTAAAGGCAATGCAGCACAGCTCGAGTATCTGTATGGTGTTGCCTACATCTTTTTAATAGTACACTTTTATTGACTAAGGAAGATTGTCCCGATGTATCGCATCCTGATTTTTCAAACTCTGGAAAATAGACTGTTGACGGTGGCATTCCTGTCTCACTTTACCTATCCTATGTGTACAGGGACATCTGCTCCTTCGTGCATCAACATCCTCAGATTGCTTTTTTATATTGATTTCCTTCTTAAAGTCCATAGGGTATATTGCAAATAATATGCAGGTAGCGGAGTGCAGGAGACTAGTGCAGTCTCGGGCAGTTTGCTCCCGACTGCGACTTCGATACTTTGAAGTCAACAGATGTCCTGTCATTTTTTGGCAGTCCTTCCTTTCCAGTGAAGGGCACTCCAAAGTGCAGTGGTGATAATTGGATGTGGTTGGAGGTGCTAATTTGGGTAAGTGCTGGTAGGCAATATTTTCAAAAATGTGAATCTTCCCGACATGTCAATCTCAGCACGTTATGCTTGGACTTGGTGATTTTTCTTCCTTTTTTTCTTCCTTGTCACTAGGTGAGTTGGAATCTTTTTAACCTCTCACCTAGTCTTTTTTTAATTTTTTTATGGGTGACCTTTTTATGTCTCTCCATAGTGTTTGGTTTTATAGTTCCCTATAACTTTTGGGCTTGGGCTGGGTGGCCCCTTTGGCCTTCGCTTTTCAATTTCTCTTATTACCTCTTGGGTGAACTACTGTTCCCAAGAAGTAAAGTGGGATTCTATCCCCTTTACATTTATTTCAGTGAGCCAACACAGCCCAACCTATTTGGAGTGCTGCGGGATACAATGTGTATCCCCTTTCTTAGATAACTGGTAACATTTCTGTTACAATTGCAAGTTTACTTGAATGGCCGGTGGCAGTTCTTTTACTTGTATAACTTTTAGTCGGTATTACTTGCAGGCTGTCAAATCCACCGCAGTAACAGGAGGGTCACCATTCTGCTAGAATGGTGGGCTCCTTTTTTCAGCATTTCTTGTTTGCCTGTTACTACTTTGGTCTTCTTCTACCGTCCTAGGCACGGGAAAGACACTGGTTGGAAGTTTTGTCTTCGGCAGAAATCCTTTGTGTTCCTCGATGAGGCTCCAGTGTCTGAGAAGGCAGGAAGTGAGGTAGGAGTCCAAAACTCTGCAGCCCTTTGTCTTTCACCTTGCCTGAAAGGGAACAGTTCCTACATTGGGGCTAGCTGTCCTGATTGGACGGCCAGACCGCCCCTTTCTGCAAACTGCAGGGAGAGTCTGTAGAAGTTGTGCTGTAGTTCCTGTTAAATACTCAGATCCTGGAAGTTGCTGACAAGTCGATCACTGGAGCGAAATCCGAAGAGGAAGAAAAGATGTCTGAAGCAATTTCCAGTGACCAGAGAGCCTGCTGTGTAACCAGAGCTTGATGCAACCCTTCCTTCCAATCGATCTTGGGATCCAGAATGGGACGACTCCTACCCAAAGGCTGGTGTGATCCATTAGTCTCAAGAAGACGTGCATTTTGAACCATCCCACGATGTGCTGCAACCTTCCCCATTCCCATTGAGCCCTATGGGGCTTAAATGGGAATTGGGATGTACCGGTCCCGGCACCCGCGAAAGGGCAATTACTGGGTCCGGCTGGGCCAGAATAGCCCGGTAATTGCCCATTCGCAGGTGCCGGACCCAGATGCGAGTTTAAAGGTAGCCTTGCCGGTTTTACCGGCAAGGCTACCTCCAACCTCGTAATGAGGCCCATTGTGTTCATATTTATCATACGGTAGCTTAAGGCCCCTCTGGAAAGTAGGAGTTGCAGTACTAGCTCTGAGAGTGTCACTGCATGACTGACGGGGCTACTACCCTTGAATTGCTGATTGTATTCTAAAAGTGTATTTAACCTGGTTTTACGCCCCAAGAATAGCTGACTGCCATTCTGAATGTGCTGTAGGATTGACTCACTTGACTGATTGTACTCCCAATAAGGTTCTACTTTGGGTTGTATCCCATAAGTATTGAGTTGGTACTGATAATTGTGTTGATATGATATAGTACTTATTTCCCCAATATTTATCTGGGCCTGCTTGTATTTAAATAAACACTTTCTTTTTACAATAGATGGTGTTTTCGTGTTTCTTTGGATCATGTGTATGCTACATTTTCTTTGTACCAAGCTACAGCCCTCTCTCCCTCTTAAGATAAGCATGTCTGCTCCGTCCATGCTCCAAAAACATTCTCGGGTTGTTCAGCCTTATACTAAGAGGGGATCTTATGTACTGCCTCAGATACGGTTTTTATGAAGTCTGGTCTGAATAGGACTTTTGAAAAACTGTCCTAACACCGAAAGGATACGAGTTGCTATAGGCTGGCCGGGTCCGTAGAATTGGGTGTGAGGACATAACTTATGGCCATGAACATTTACAGTATTCTCTTCTGCTCAGGAACACCTTCAGGGGGTATCGCCCCATAATTTTGTGGCAGAAAATGCTAGACACAAAAATGCCAAATTTTGAAGTGCACATAGCCAAACAATTAGATTTGGTCATGCTTTCCCTGAATTGCTTAGTGCATTCTAAAATAGATAGTGTTCATATTTATCATACGGTAGCTTAAGGCCCCTCCGGAAAGTATGGGGATAGGGTAATAAAAATAAAATATCAGGATGAGTATGGGGTGACTGCGGGGGGGTGGTGAGGATCTCCCCCGCATTTAATTGCATTGACGTGTGGAAAAAAGAAATTGTCATTTTGTCTTCGGCATTTTTGTTTCATAGTAATCACACAGATCCCCTACAGGGGTTTCTTGGAGAATAGAAGTAGATGACTGTCTGGATTTAAATGGCCTCACCTTGGTTTTAAAGATGCTTTTATAACAGGCCAAGTAGAGGATTTTGGTAACGGCAAAGGTATCTAGACAGCTAATTGGAGGTTTAGACCGAGGTGGTCGTTTCAATTTTGCGGTCAATTCTGATATTTGTAGTGAACTGAAAGAAGCTGGTTCTGTCGTGAAAATTGCTTCCAGTGTGGAGAAAGGACCCAGCTCAGCCGAAACCAAATTACTGCTTTTTGGTGCAATAAACTAGCCAAACCATCTGGCAGAGTGTATCATGGTGGTTCAGTTGAAAGTGCAACAGAAAACGTCCATTTAGAGCATGGAGTACAGGCAAGCACTACTTGATCTGGAATCCTGAAGTATCAAATAGTACCATTTCTAAAAGTTCTGCTTTGTTAGTGTCTTCCAAGTGAATAGCCCTTGCAGTTGGAGCGCGTGGTGCCAAAAATCCACTTTCTCCAAGAGACCTGCTATTTGTAACTCTGCTGCACCTGCTGCTTGCCACTGGAGACCCACTTTTATCATAACTAAGCATGAACCCTCTTGTGGCACGCTTGTTTCTGGCAAGGAAAAGCAACCCTTTGAATAATCTACATATGAGCAGTCGCTCTTCATGCTTGATGCTAGTTTCTCTTCAGTCATCGATGGTTCTTCCAGAGTTTAAATCGCGATCTCGTTCTTTATTTGGTCAGTGTTTATTTTTATTGACTTTTATGACTTTTAGAAAGTGATTTTGTGTTTTTGCATTTTCATTCTTAACAGTTGGTGTTTAACAGACTTTTGGGTGAGCCGAGATTTGGTTGCATGAGCAGTTACGGATTTTTCTTTTCTACTGTGTGCGACTAATTATCAATAAACAATGTCAACTCATGGCCTGTTAACATGCATTGGTCGAAGTGCATAAACACAGGTTAGCTAACCAAATGTGTATAGCAGCGGTCTGCAACCTGTGGCTCACCATATCTTGCGGACTACAACTCCTGCATCTCTCATTGACTATGCTGATTAGAGCCGATGGGAGTTGTAGTCTAAATTGTTCTGACTTCTTGTGTATAGGTTGCCATTTCGCCCTTGCATGCATGTGCAAATCTTTCTTCCATGTTTTCAGAACATAATGTAAATACAGGTTTTTGTTTTCTTTTTTTTCAGGTTGCATTGGATATGTGGGAGCACATCAAAATCTGCAAAAATGGCCAGAAGGACTGGCTCAAGCGTAAAATGAAAGAGTCCCACTATTTCATCATAGTTTGTTCCAAAGGCATGAAGTACTTTGTTGAAAAAAGGAGCCGGAAGCAGGAAAAGAGTACAAAGGGAGAAGCGCGGAAGGAGGATCTATTTGTCCTTGCTATGTCAATGCTGGCTGAGAAACTGCGTCAGATGAAGCAGAACTCAGAAGATCTTTGCAAATTCATTTCAGTGTACTTTGACTATTCCTGCGAGAGCGACATCCCGAGCGTCCTGGATCTGACCACCAAATACAAGCTTATGGATCACCTGCCCCAGCTCTACTCTCGTCTGCACTCCAAAGATCCCAGTTTGCAGGATCCCGAGCAGTATCCAGCCAACATAAGTAAAAGAAATTACTTTAGAAGCAAATCTGGCCGAGCCCTTTATGTTGCGATTTGCAACATGCACCAGTATATTGATCAAGAGCCTGACTGGTTTGAGAAGCAAATTAGCCCAGTAGCGTCTGCTCCATCTCTTCCCTCTCATGAGCCTGTGATGGAAAAATTTGACTCTGGCTTGGTTTTGAATGATGTGGTAAGCCACCAGTTGCCCGATGGTGATTATTACAGCAGAACAGAAGCTGGTGCGGCCAGTCCTGCAATCCCCAACTCCCGATCTTTAATCCAGCATTTCAGCCTGAGCGAGTCAGACTCTCAGGATATCAAAGAGGATGGTGTCGTTCTTCAGCCGTTGCTGCATGTGGTGAAGGCGGTAAATCCCCAGGACATGCCTCGCGATTCAGGAATCTATGACTCTTCGGTCCCTTCATCAGAAATATCTCTACCCTTAATGGACGGCCTTTTGGCCGACCACATAGAAACCTCCTCGATCGCTGAGAGCGTCTCCTCATCATCCGGATTAGGTAAGAGATATGATGCTATTATTCTTTGCTTCCATGGGCCCCCTTCACTAAGACGCACAGGGTCTTTTGATGCCTGGCTTTCTTAGAGTGGAGCCTGTGGAACACGCCACATTTGTTTCTTCCACAATCTGCCTTTTGACAGTGCATCACATTGCTTTGTTTCTAGTTGGACTGCAGCAGATGTTAATTTGTTGATGTGCTTTTCTTTTTTTTCAATGTGTTTTTATAGGGGTTATCAGTTTATATAACGCATTATTGCAAGAATTTTAAACAAGAATGCATTCTAAAAGCTCTTCTGTAAATCAATGTACATTTAAAATATCAAGCCCTAATATTGGATAGTCTTCTATTCTGCTTTGCGTATTGTGCAGAAGGAGGAGAGAGAAAATTAAGATGCAAAGGCAAGCAGTAGTCTCCATCCCTCACGCAACCCTGTACTGTATCCTCCCTCTCTAGTGTACAACGCCCCTTTGCTTTTCGGGGAGGTTGGTACTGCCTTCATTTCGCGAAGCCCCTACTCTTCAAAGTCCTTCTCAAAAATCACTGATCTCTCCACTCATCCCAACATCTCACCCTCCTTGCTCCTTGCTCCTTTGCCTCTGCACCCTATTGGTTAGCCCCTGGGCGCATCACCTACGTACAGCGCTCGGTTGCCTCTCAGCTAGGCTTGTGCTTTATACATCCCATAAATACATGCACACATCCATATAGGGAACTTTAATTCACCTCTTTACCGTGTTGGCATGTGTCCAGTATCTTGAAGTGCTCACCTTTTTGATAATGACTTTCTTTCTGATTTTAAGGGAGCATTTTCTTCAGGCATGCCGAGAAGACTAGCTACATGTTTCTACAGTGCAGGGGTTTGATGCAATCATTTGGTTTCTAGTCCTGTTTTTTATTTGGGATTTGCTACAGGCCACAACATGCTTTTACATTTTAATTCTAGACCTGTAATATTTAATTCTACACAGTTCTTGTATGCTGTGGTGTGTTGGGAGCTACAGCTGTGCACACTTTGTGGATATGCCTCACTCGGCTGACGTGCTAAGGTGAGCACCAGGCCAATACATTAAGAATTGTCCTGATTGAACATTCTTGACCACTAGCTGAAATAAGAACCGTTCCATGTAACCCCAGGTTCATTTGACAGGAATTTACTTGGACATCCTAAATATTTATTTGCATAGTTTGCCTCTATAGGCAAATGAAATGTGGTTATGCCCACATGTCATAGTAATTGTACTGCATACGTTATTTTAAGTAGAAGGTATATTTAGAAGTGAAACGTTGGAGAAGTTATGTTGGGCTTGCGTGACCTGTGGAAGGTTGTAGGGTCTCGCCTCTCTACCACATCCCACTAACCTAATTTCTCACCCCACCCCGCCCCCTCTCCGTGATCATAGGTCACAACAAATTAGCAAGAAGCTGAGCAGAATAACGCCGAGTGGTGCACTCTAATGCTACATAAATCCAAGATGCACTAATCGAACTCTACTCTTACTGGCAGAACAAGTGCTTCTGATCTGCACTCACCCACAGCTTAGATTTCGCATTTTGCAGCTCCCCTCTTACTCGTCCCTCTTTTACAGGACGTTCGCACCAATAGGCACCCACTTGCACTGTGCAAGTCTGTAATATTACTAGTTGGGTTTTACTCTAAATCCTGAAAATTTAAGATCTAGTTTGACTTATTGCCTGCACCCACTACCTTTTATTCCCCTATAGGTTTATCCAGACAGCACCCTTCCTCGCCTAGCACTTGGAAGGATAAGTTCTATTTTGACAGTAATCTGGTAGTCCCTGCCCTCTTGGCCCACTGCCACCTATCCCACATCTGCAAAATTCACTCATCCTGCTATGTTGCAATGCTGAGACATGCAGAAGTGCCACTAGCATAGTGTCTTGTAGGATTCTGCACCTCTGCTTTTCCTCCTGCACAGTGCTTAACCTCCAAAGCTGTACCTCCATCACCTCCTAAAGATGAGAATCTGGCCGGTGCACCGTGCCCAAAGCACATTTGTGCACCCCATTCTTAAGAACCCTCTTCCGACCCTTCCTGCCCAGCTAACTATCGCCCAATCTCTATCACTCCCTTCCTGGGCAAGCTCCTGGAGAAACTGGCCATCTCCCAGCTTAATCTCCATGCTGAATGTGTTGGTAGTCTTCATGACCATCAGTCTGGCTTCAGAGCTGCCAGAAGCACGGAAACTGCTCTCCTGAACATCCGTGAGGACCTGCTCTCGAACCTTGACTCTAACATTCCATGTGTTCTCATTTTGCTTGATCACTCTTCTGCCTTTGATACTGTCAACCATACCATCCTGCTCAACCAACTCCGTGATAACCTCGGTATCACTGGTCAGGCTCTGGCGTGGCTGACCTCTTTCCTCTCAAATCGACCCTCCCAGGTCCAACTGGGGTCTTTCCTCTCTGACATCTTCTTCTCTACCTGTGGTGTCCCCCAGGGATCTAACCTCTCTCCCTGGCTGTTCAACCAGTATCTGGCACTTCTCGCCCACCACATCGCCGCTCTCTGCCCCTACTTTCAGTGCTATGCGGATGATACCCAACTCATTTTCAGGCTACCCTCGGCCTCCTCTTCTCCTTCCCTCATCTCTGACTGTCTTTCTGCTATCCAGGAATGGTGTGCCGCCAACGACCTCTGCCTTAATGCCAGTAAGACTGAGATTCTACTCATCGGCACTCCCACTCCCTCCTTCCCTGCTGCTCTCTGGCCGGCCTCTCTGGGCCCTCTTCCTACTCCTACCTGCAAGGCAAAAAACCTTGGGGTCATCTTCGACTCCACACTCTCCTTCTCTCCTCACATATCCGACGTATCTAAGAAGTCACACTACCAGCTACACCTCGTCAGAGGTATCCTTCCTTTCCTCTCCTTCCCCCAGAAGCTCACTGTCTCTAGAGCCCTGGTTCTCTCTAAGCTGGACTACTGTAACCGCCTCTATCTTAATCTGCCCACCTCTACTCTCCACCCTTTGCAACTCATCCAGAACAGGACTGCAAGACTTGTCCTTGGCCTCAAGCCCAGGGACCGTATCTCTCCAGGACTGAAATCACTACACTGGCTCCCAGTGACTGCGAGGATCAAGTTCAAAACCCTCTGCATTGTCCACAAGGCCGTCTGGGGCCTTGGGCCAAAATACCTTCAACTCTCTCTTCCTAAATATCTTCCTTCTCGAGCTCTTCGCTCATCCGCCTCCAACTCCCTCGGGGTCAGCCGCTTCTCCAAACAACGAGTTGGGGGCAGATCTCTTTCCACTGCAGGGGCCTCCCTCTGGAACAGCCTTCCTACCTCCCTGAAACTTGAGGAGAACCACCTCCGGTTCCGGAAGCACCTCAAAACCTTCCTCTTTGCCTCCGCTTTCTCTCCCCCTCTCCCCTGCTAATACTACTGAAACTGCACTGAATCTGCAACTGGGCCATTCACCGTTCTCGGCCCAGCCACTCTCCCCTGCACTGCCTCCACGGCAACCCCTGCACTACGGGACTGTGTCTGTATCCATACAGCCCCCCTTCCCAGCACTTGTTTGCACTTACCTCGCACTTGCCACCAGCTGGCCCTTGTTATTTATCCTGTATGCTGTATGCTTATAACCCTGTACTGCACTTTCCCCTCTCCCTTTCCCCCATGCACTTTTCCCTTCCCCTCTACCCTTGCACTTGCGCGATCTGAATGACACCTGGCCTAGTAAGATCGTTGTCTGTCTCCCCTTGTTCCCCCCCCTGCCTCGTCGCGCCTTGAAACACTTGTGTATAGGCGCATTACAAATGCCATATCATATCATTTCCCCAATTCCCCACATACTAGGGACACTTTCTACAGCATGCTTTTGAGGGATGTAGGAGTATTTAACCTATGTGAATCCATGTGTACGCCAAAGATGATCCAAACTCTCTCCATTGAGCTGCTGGGCTTCATGCAAAGTGGTGGAGGCTGGTAGTCGGTATGTTCACTTATTCCCGATGGCTTTCATATTAAGTCTTTAATCAGATAAAAGCCACCTCCCGCACTGCCAGCCTCCTTCGCCGCCTTTTGACCGATGATGCGAGTGTCAGTTGCTGCTTTTGCTGCCACCTTCATCCCCCCTAGCAACTCAGCTATTGACTCTCCCTCTGACTGGCCTTGCCAACCTACACCTCCATCTCTAATAGCCTTGACATCCTTGCCCCTGTCATGAGGATCCGCCTGAAGCCTGCCTCCAAGCACAACGGTTGGTATAACTTTGATCTAGCTTCTCTGCAACATAAGTGCAGAGTTGCTGAATGGAAATGGCCGACCTCCGGTACATCTGCTGACAAACTGGCCTGTCGCCTGCTACAAAGGCAATCTAGTTTCTCCATCCGCTCCAAGAAGAGCCCATATTCAATCCAGCATCTCTGGAGCCACTAACATGGCTCAAACTGCAGTCTCTACCTCTCTCCTTGCTTCCCAGGCTCTCTGTACCACACTGTCCTCCCATTTCACATCTAAAACACAGGACATTCTGTCCTCTCGTCCACCCTTGTCTCTACTCCCCTTACTGTTCTCCTTCCTCCCTGGCACTCTCCTCCTCCTTGCTCGTAGCACCAGATGAGGTCTCTAAAGATGTCAGCTCTATTAAGGTCTCATCCAAACAGGCAGTGCTCCCCTGCTCTTCCGGAACTATTAATTACAATATTTTCTTTCTTGCCCGGCTCTAGGCAATTCCTGTAACTACTCCTTTGCCACTGGCTCTTTGCTCCCCCCCCCCTGTGCACGTTCTCTTATAAATGTAGTCTGCTGATCCTTCCTGCCCGGTTAACTATTACCCTATTTCTACCACCCCCTTCCTGGGCAAACTCTTGAGAAGCTGGCCTTCCCACAACTGATCCATCATACTGAACTTGCTGTTTGTCTCCATGACCATCAATCTGGATTCTGGGCATCCAGAGGCATGGAAACTGCTCTCCTGAACACCTGTGAAGATCTGCTTGCTAATCTTGACTCCAACTCTCCTGCTGTTCTCCTTCTCCTCGATCTCTCCTCGACCTTTGACACAGTCAACCATTCTATCTTCATAAAACGGCTCTGCAATCCCCTTGGCGTCATGGACCGGGCACTGGATTGGTTGACGCCTGTAAGGGTGTTCCTAATAACGCTCACACCAGAATAAATACACCCCACTAGAGAAAATAAGACCGAAGGCAATTTTGTAAGGATAACGGGTTTAATCTTACAAATGAGGATGGCCGCAAAGGACTCTGCTGCCTGAGCGTTCTTCTCCTGTCCCTTATCCCGTTCCTTCCTGCCAAAGTGGTTTCAAGCAGGGGTTTATATAGCTCCAACTTGCCATGGTGATTTCCCTGGAGCTGGATCACGACTTCAGCCCAACCCGTCCTATTTCCATAATGGGGATGCTTCAAAGCCGCCTTTCTTCATTGTCAGCAGTTTTGTCAGGGCATGATGTTGTAAATTTTCCAAGCTATGCAAATGCACACTGCAGCTCGTGCTTTCCTCCATTTTGCTAACTATGCAAAAACACACTGCAGCTCTGCAGACATTTCCAAACCTTGAGGCCTAGCCCAAGGAATACTAAACATTGTTATCCATGTGCAAACGTATTTCATCCATCCATATTCCACTCATCCTGCTCACGTTATCTGGGTCTGTAGTTTCCTCCACCATTTAGACTAATATTTTATCTCTAAATGCACTTTGCCGCACAAAACATGCAAGTCTCATTCTTAACCCGCATGGACCCTTGACACAGTGGACACATGGTGAGTCAATTCGTGCTTCGGCCATAGTGAAGACCATCAGACACTAAGGCCTGTGGTCTATTTAGATCCCACAGGCCGCATTCCTTCTGGGTGAGGAGGCGGAGTTTGACTCCTCTACAGCACTGACCCAGTTTTTACAATGCCTGTGATCTGACATTACAAATCTATCCAACTAATAGTTAATTGAGCCTTGTATATCCTGTAGAGAACAACGATCTTCTTCAGTGCTCACATATGTGTATGTGATTATGCTTGCATGAGCCTTCCCAGTGCCCCTCCTCTCCCCTAGTCCATTACAGTGCCTTGAAGATGTCTTGCCTGAATCTAAAGCGCTTGGGGGTTCGGGAGGACATTGGTTCCTTCCCAACACCTCCTTCCTAACCAACCGTCCCTCCCAGGTGCAACTGGGCCCTTTCTCCTCCACCACCTCACTCTACCTGTGGATTTTTAATATCTACCTTGCCCCTCTTGCCCACCTGATCTCCTCCTTCTCTCCTCATTTCCAGTGTTATGCTGATGACACACAGCTTTCCTTCAAACTTCCTTCTACTACCTCCTCTTCCTCTTCTCTCTTTCCCGATTGACTGTTATTAAGGTATCACCTTCCCCCAGAAACTCAATGTCTCCAGAGCTCTGGTCCTCGCTAGGCTGGATTACTGCCACAGCCTTTTCCTCAATCGGCCCCTTTCCTCCCTTCGCACCCCTCAACTAATCCAGAATAGGGCTGCAAGTCTTATCCTTGGCCTTAACCCCAGGGACGATATCTCTCCAGCCCTAAAATCTCTCCACTGGCTCCCGGTCACCGCAAGGATCAAATTCAAGACCCTCTGCATCATCCACAAGGTTTTCTGGGGGCCCGGGACCCCGCTATCACCAACTTTCTCTCCCTAATTACCCCCCCTGCTAGAGCCCTCAGCTCTTCTAGCTCCATCTCTCTGCTGATCAAACGCTTCTCCAAGCAGAGAGTTGGGGGTAGGTCTCTATCATTGGCTGGTGGTCCCTTTGGAACAGCCTCCCTGTCACTCTGACTTGAGCCAGACCTCCTTAAGTTCCAGAAACTTCTCAAAACTCTTCTTTTCTCTTCCTCTTTCCCCCCCCTCTTCCTCCTATGCTAATTTCCCCATTGCCGCTGAGACTAGTGGCCTGGTCCTTCATGAGTCTACAAGGTCCTCTGCCCAGTCGACACCAGCACCGACCCTTTCACCCCCCGACCCCTCAGCACTGCCCGCTGGGCTCCCAGCTGGACGGCTGTGCATCTCCTCCTTGGGACACTTCTGCCCTAGCACTTATGTAGCAGTCTCCTCCACTGGCACTCCCTGGCCCTTTCCCTTCTGGGCTCCCACTAGTACTTGCCCATACCTTGGTCCCCCCCCCACCACCCCACCTCCATTCCCTCTTTTCTGCACTTCTTGCCACTGCACTTGCATGTCTGAATGCTGCAAGGCCTACTAGAACCACGATTGCTTATTTACTGTTTTTGCTATTGTTTACTTACTCCCCTTGTTCCCTCCCCACTTTTGCCCTGTGGCAGTTGGAAACACCATTTTGTTCTATAGGCTTTTTACAAATACTCAATAAATAAATAAAATACACTAGAAATAGTATACATTAAAACTGCTTCAAGTGTGACCTTTGCCATACCGTAAGCTACTATAAGGATTATGGTTGATGTCAAACCCTATACTTCCTAATGCTGACAGGGAGTGGCCTGGTGCGTGCAGAAAGGGATTCCTAGCAGAGCTAAATCTATACACCGTTTAAGAATCGCAACGTCCGTGTACAGTTTGAACTCTGTTCCCCACAACCTCAGACACCATGTTAAATAGATAAACCTCCATTTGAATCCTATAAATGTAGTAAAAGATAAAGAGGGGTTTAAGAGGTTTAAAACAATTAAAGCAATGCCAAAGGCCTTCTGAAAGCCAAATGGAATGTAATCTTGTGCTAGACCTGTGGAGAATTTTCTTTTCTGTGACAATTGCCCCCTCAGCAGGTTTTGCTGGACTCTGGGATTTTTTTGATCTGTTCTTCTGAGTGAGATGAACATTTTCCCATTCACTCCTTTTTTACTCTGACATGGGAACCCTGTTCTAATGCTTTTGTGTTTCATTTTTACTTTAATGGAGTCATGCTTTCCTGCATGTAATTTTCTACAGACATCTGTAATGGATTGTTGCGTCACACGGGGAGTCCCTTGGGCTTCCCATTTTATGTTATTTTCCCATAAGAACACATTTTCTCAAGGGTAGTAGGATACTTTATATCTTACCTTTTCTTTGGTGGGATCAGCACACACCGCCTTCTGTGGGGTGCTGAGAGGTTACACTGTAACTCATTTCCCACTGCTCCTGTAACTTTTTGTCACACTAACAAGCAAACCTAAATGGCTGGCAGTGGATACATTTACCGACTATTTGTGTGCAACTTACTTGCAGGCAGTTTACACAACTGTGGCAAGGCACCCCTGGGTGTCCATCTTCCCAAAATGGCCAGTCTTTTTTTTCCCCACCATTTTCTATGTTCATTCTTGGCCCTTCTTCAACCGGTCTAGGTTGAGGTAGGTGTTAGGGGAGTTTCCCTAAAGTCCACTTTGAAGTAAGGCTTCAAAAAAACATCCCAATGATTTGTAGAATCAGTCTGTACTAACCGTGGAACTTTGGAAGAGTGGCACAGCAGTCGGGCTTATCATAAGAGGAAGATGTGAGCTGCAGGTAAGTACACTGAAACCAGTTAGTAATTCAAAGAAACAAAATAAATGTATATTAAAACATGTTTATTTACACACAATGATTTAAAATACTTGGCACATATAACCAAAACACATAAGATTACTTGTAGGTACTTATCAAAGGCCACTGCATATTTTGTAGTTGCTTGCGGTTACAATTGTTACAGCGTTTGACACCAGTGACAGTCCTACCATATTATCGGTACTACCACGCACTTGCAGAAGACAGAAGAAATATGGTAATTACATTCAGTTAGCGAAACCATGTTAGTCTCTTAGGAAGGAAAACAGTTGGTTAGTCGTACAGTAGCAGAGCTTAAGGTTCTAGAGGCAGTTTCTTCGCACACTAAGGCTCTTAAGGTCCAATTTGCAACCTGAGTTAAAAGGCCGTTCGGAGAGGCTCTAGGTCTTGTGATGCAGCAGAACAGAAAAAGTTCCTGTGTCTACTTTCTAGTCTTAAAGATGTTGGAAGGTTAACAGTCAGACCCTGTTAAAGGTCTTGCAAAGGGACACAAGCAGCAGCTTGGGTCTGAGGTAAGAGGTGGGCACCCTGGACACCTCTATGGGCACTCAATGCGACTTTTCAGATAAGATAAACAATGCCTTTTCTCCACACAGTACATTGGGTTAGAAGAAATGTGTTTGGCTGGATTCTCCCCGATGTGGCAGTGCTGGACCCGACCCGATTCTTTGGTCTGGTGACGAAAGGCAGGACAATGGACAGGATCTCTCTGCAGCAGTGTCGAGGGAGGACCTCTGGCACGGATTTCTTCAGTTCTTCTGGTCAGTCTGTTGGTGCTGAAGACAAGACAGCAAAACTGCAAAGGACACTATTTGCGCAGTCAATCTTCTTGAATTCCTGGAGTCCAGCACTCTTGTGAGGGGACCTGGATGCGTCTAATTGTGTCTCTGGAGGCTCACCTGGAGCTCAGCCAAGACTTGACAGATTCAGCCTTTCTAAGACAAAGCACTTAAATTGGGTCGGAGGTCTCCTGGTAATCGCGGTCTGCAGCTCTGGAAAGGCACAGCACCTCAGGACATAGCTTAGATTGGAGTTAGTCTCAGGACTGGTTGTTTCCAACTTCTTCAGAGTTCCTCTGTCGCATAGAAAACGGGGTCAGGACAGCAGTTGTCGCTTCAGTGTTGCAAAAGGTCAGCAGGCGTCTCTGGCCATCTTCTTTGTTTGGTTACTTCAATTTCTAGTGGTTGCTTGCTTTTAACCTCCAGAATCTCCCCTTTTATTCAGTTTCAGGACACCACCTCTGCAATCTCTATCAGCAGTTTACAGACGGGGGCGGGTGGCTGTCCAATCAGGACAGCCAGACCCCCAGTGGGAGCTGGTTCTGTTAAAGAAAGGGCGGTGGAGTGAAAAGCTCACCCCCGCCCCCTGCACCCCCCACCAACCCCCACTTCCTGCCTGCTCAGACACACTGGAGCCAAGGTGGGGACACCCAAGGGTTCCCGCAAAAGGCAAAACACACACACTGAGACCTGCCCCCCCCCCCCCTCCCCTCCCAGAATGTTAGAAGGGCTAACGCAGAACAACCATGCTAGAAATGGCAAAAAGGAAAGGACTCAAAAGAGGGGGTGGCTGGAAGGTTTGGAATTAATCCTAACCTCTGGCATTGATCTGGGCAACTCTCCAGACCATCGTTCTTCACCTGCCAAGCCATTACGAAAGGGGAAATACTGTATGGAAATCAGGCTTGGTCCCACCCCAAAATGGGCAGTCTAGCCCGAACTGCTTGTTCACATCCCTTCTGCATGCGACCACAAGCATCTTTCGGCCTTGTTGGGCCTCATCCGGGAGGAATACCTATTGTCTCTACGGAACCAAGCTGCACCTCCCTGAGGAGGCTCAACAAGGCTGAACCTTGTCTGTGGTTGCTTGTGTTTCTGTGCAGAGGGGACCTGGCCTAGTAGTTCGGGCAGGGCTGTTCCCATTAGTTGCAGTATTTCACTGATTTGCATATGGCTGGGCCCCTTTGCAATGGTGCAGACGTGCTAAAAAACAGTGGTGTGGAGGATTGTCCAGAGCAATGCAGTGGTTCAGATTAATTTGAAACCTTCCACCCATAACTTTTTTGAAAAAGGAAAGCCACCAAGTTTGTACTTGGGTGGCCATATTGTGCACAACCAAGACTGTGAACACAGCCTGCGTTAAAAAATAACCCAGTAGTTGGTAGAACATGTCCACTGCCACCAGCCATTACTAGAGGGTTGCCTATGTGACTAATGCGTCACTGGAGCAGAGAGAAGGGGGATACCAAGTATTCCCTTGACACTCCACATAAGGTGGTGTGCCAATCTCTCAGAATATAACGTTTTAGAGGAGATACAAAGTATCGCTCTATCCTTAAGAACAGTAGAAAGTAAGGATAAAGGAAGAATCTCAAATGAGAACCCAAGAGGTTCCCAGCGACACTGCCCAGAAGGAGCTGTGTGCTGCAAAAGTAAAATACAGATGCCTTAAGAGATATGGAGGAAAGCAGACTCCATAGGACCGGTAAAACACAGACCAGAGTTACAAAAGACAGATCCCATAAGAATTAATGAGTTGAAAGGCTCCACCCATTCAGGGTGGTAGGAAAAAGGTCACGAAGTCCAGCAAAAAGTGCTGGGGGTCTCGCTATGAGAGGGCATTACGCATAAACAAGATAAATCTCCCTAACTATAGGTCTTCTTGTAGTTGTGTCTTCTGCAGGAATCCTTTATGAAGCCCGCTAAGGCTCCAGTCTGTCTGCTCAGGCAGGAAGCGAGGCTGTCCTGCATCTGAATGAATGGGTTTCTGCATACAAAACAAGGCTTTTGGGGCAGAAGGCCAAGTCAACCACTGGAACAGAAGATTCGTAGAAGACGACCAGAGATGCCGGCAGATCCTCCAGCACCTGAAGAAGCGCCGCTGCTGCCCTGACCCCGTTTTCACATCTAAAGGGAAGTTCCGCCAAGGACGACTTCCTCGTTTGGGCTGGTCAGCATAACCATCCTAAACACCATCTTCAATTTGAGCCACCGCCCGAGGTCTTGCGACCTTCCTGGGCTGCAGAACCCCAATACGTGGGGTACCTCTACCTTCTTGGAGTACATCGTCTTTGCCGTGATCAAATCTCACTGGAACTTCTGTGGCATCCGTGTGGACCCCCAGAAGCAGGAATCCTCTCCATAGGGTCCTCTCACCAGAGCGTAGAGCCAAGTTACGGGGAATAATACAACCGGCGATATCCATTCACCCTGGTGTCTGTAAAAAGACATCAAATCCAGAGAACGATAGTGGAGCACGAAGAATGCTTTGCTGGCGAGTCCCTCTTTCGAGTACTGCAGAGTCCCTCCTTTCTTCACCACGACAAAGGAACAGGAAACCAGGTCTGCATCGTGAAGGTGTCCAGCTGCATCATCTTAATCACTGGTCAGGTACTGTGAAGCGCTCAGTAAACGTACCTTGAGCCATTTGTGTTGCTCCCATGTCGTTAAGAGTGCTGTGTCTGCTGTTTGGGTGTTATTTGTCACCCAGGCCTAATAGCTTGTGCACCTACAGGGAGGCTTCTCCAAAGTCCCTGTGTCCTTTTTGAACCTACAAAGGGTTACTTAGCGCACAGCGATTTAAAAAGAAAAAAGTCTCTTCTGCTTTTCCTATTGACTTTGGCATTGCTTATTTTTCTCCAGAAAACATTCTCCTTACTGACTTTGGCATTGCTGGGTTCCCTCCTGAACTAAACTCTTATTCTAAGTAGGGAAGGTGTCGGGGGGGGGGGGGGGGGGGGGGGGCGGGTGGAAATTGTGCCGGGGTCGGCCGGGCCGTCCGCAGACCTCCTCCCGTATATCCCAAAAGAGATAGAGTATGAGACACACGCAAGAAGCAAGGTGACTCTGCTGTTTGACAAAAACGGCAGGGATGGGTCAAGGAGCGTACGCGTCCGTCCTGACACACACAATCGTAGGGTTCGCAGGCCCTTTTTACCTTAGTATGTGTCAGGTCCCAGGTTAGGTAGGGGTACTTTGTAAATGAAATTAGATTATAGATTTAATTAATTTATTGTTTTAATCTGATTTTGGGTTGTTGATCTTAACTTCTGTTCATCAGAGTGCTAACTCCCCAAACCAACATGGTGGCAGTAGTGCCAGTTCCTGATTGGAAGTTTCATGAACCTCTGACCTTCCATACAATTCTAAACTGCCTTTCATTGTTCACCTTCAAGAAGGAAGGTCCTGTTTTGATTAAGTTCCTGCGTCAAGGCCTTTTGATGAGATTCTGGTGAAGTTTACAAAGATAAATATTGTTTCCTGAGAAGCTGGTCAACGTGGGACAAGCTCAGCTGATAATTTGGTGGGAGCGTCGCTTTTTCTCAAGCTGGAGAAAAGTTGCTTTATTTTTATCACTTTATTCATGTTAGGTATTTATTTAGTTTAGGTATTTAGATTCGTTTCATTTTACTTCAAAAATCTGCTTGACTTTTATGACTCTGTGTAATTGACACGGTTTTGAATTTCTGACATTGTACTGAAGGAAGAAGCGTTTGGAATTTTAACTGCGCAGTTTTCTTAGATCAGTGCTTCAGAGCCTTCATTTTTGTTTCACGCATGCGCAAAGGAGAAGTGTCCTTGTTTTACTGCTGTGTCTCGTATCTGATCTGATTTCAAGTCTGTCAGTTTCAGTACGGTTGCGTGAATGAAGATTGCTTAAGGAAAATACCTGAGCCTAAGTTTTTGATGTTGTTTAACTTGAATTCATAAGGCTTTTAATTACGCTTGCGCGCCATTATATAAGGTGGCTTCTAAAAATATTCACTGTGCGCATGTGGAAAGTAAAGACACATTGATTTCATGAGCATAGCACATTTTTCTGAAGGATAAGGCAGCGCCTGAACTTGTCTATTGTGCGCATGTCAAAGGCAAAAGCAGTTGTTTTCGTTAGCTTTGCGCATGTGCTCAAAAGGTAAACAGCATCTGAACTCATTTACAGTGCTTAAGTCAAAAGCAAAGCTTCGGATTCCATTAGCATTGCGCATGTGCTTCAAAGGTTGAACAGGATCTGAATTCATTCTTATTGTTCTTGTTTAAAGTTTTAAAATACCATCTGAACTCTTAATTGCGCATTTGTTACTAAAGTAAAAGGAACATCTGAACAGGAATACAATGTGCTTGAGAAAGGATGAAATGCAATTGAATGAATGAACACTCGAAAGTGATTTCCTCTTTAATTTAAGAAGATTGCACATTCTTGAACTCATTATTTTGAGCATTTTTGGTTGAGGAACAAAATGCATTCTTAAATTCACATTGCCCTTCTGAAATTGAACATTGACTGTGCAAGATAAATTCTCAATGGGTCTTTGTGAAAAAGAAGTTAATTAATCTCCAAGGTTATTTCGGAGATTGGACAGGTATGGGTTTAGATATTAAATTATTTGATATTTAGAGATTGAGTTAATTTAATGCATGTCTTCATTATTTAATAAACATTAATGTCTCCTTCTACAGATTGCAGCCCACCAGAAGTAGGCGTCTGTCGTTTGTTATTTTCTCCACTTCCCCTTTTCCCTTGGGAGTGTTAGTTCTTCAACTGGGTTTAAGACAGTTGTTGATCAAACGTTCTTGAGAGATCTGTGGGGCTCAGCATCTCCTGCAGACGCAGACGCCAGGACCGGACAGTATGACGCGCTACTTGCGTCACCTTGGAAAGTAAGCAAAAAACCTATCGCCACTCTTAATTGGTTGCTCGAGTGGTAGGGTTAGTATAGCATACATATAGAGAACAATATTAGTGGACAAGGGTTAGTCAGGTGATATATCTGGGTTGTCCCTACAATTAGATACATGAGAATTGTTACATGAAGACCCCTGATGATTGGTTAATGTTAATGGCGTCGGTGATAGGAGCCCCATGTTCTGATTGGTGCGCCCGCGAGCTTCCCAGCCTGGGACCATCGCTGTTCCCAGCTCTCGGTGTACCTGTCATTTGCAACAATGTTTCACTATGAGTACGTGCAGACAATGTGAGGACTTATTCATAAGCTGGAAGGCCGACTACTCCCACTGTCGCAGATGTCCATTGAGCCTTTTAATTGTATCTGCCTATGTCTTGTAACGAGGGATCCAGACGCCTTCTTTCTCCTGGGCTTGGCATCCTGTCAGGTTCGGCTTGGTCACGTGTGGTGGGACCGTGTTTTGAGGCAGAATTCTGCACAATTAATATTGTTTTTCCCCTGTGTGCCTGGTTTAATTTGCAGGTGTGACTTTAACGTTGGTGTGCGGCGTGCGAGGTTGCAACATCGTGCCCTTGATGGTCTGCTTTCGGAATGTGGGTTTGCAACATTGCGACCTTGGCTGTTTGCTTTCTTCGGGCTCATTCTGCAGGATCAGCAACCTGACTCTTGTTCTTTTAACGTCCATGGGAGCTCTTGCTTGCGGCCTACTTAGGCCTGGTGTATAGGTGGAACCGTTTGGTGCACAGGCGCTTTAGGTTACAGTACCATATTGTCTTATGACCAGTATCGTGTCTTCATTATATTTCTCATTGTGGCACCTGGGTTTAGGAGAAGCGTAAGCAAGCTTTTTAGATGAGTTCATGATGCGGCTTGCGTTTCTGCATTTTGAAAGTCTATGTGGAAAATAATAAAGATGCACGTCTGTGAGTATGTCTGTCGCCTACGTCATAGCACTGAGTATATTCTTCGTGTAGATTGGTGCGGGAGTGTCCACTGTGTATATTTGTACCGGTGTGCTGACCGTTGGCTAGGTCGTCATGGCATCTCTAACGACGTGTAGGTTTTAGTCTAGTTGATCCGCGCCGCAGGTGTCGGCATGGCCAGGGCGGGCTGCTGGGCAGGCAGATGGACACATCCGTATGTTCCTGTACCAGGGTATTTGGTCGTCTGGTAGATGGGAAAACTCTTCTCGTGGCGGGTGCCTGGGCCGTGACCCTTTAGGCCAAGCGGGAGAGGTGAAGGACGGGAGCCTGGTCTTCCATTCTCCCACTTCAGTCCCCCCTCTGGTCGACTTGTCGACCACAAACATATCCTTTTCATTATCTCCTCTTACTCTCCATATCTTAGTTATTCCTCCTAAATGTCCATAGTGGTTCACATGATCTTCAAATGACCAATACATATATTCACAGGTTCCTCCAGGAGTACAGTATACCCATTTCCCTATGTAGCTCCTGGGGTTTCTTGGGTTCTCGATCTTCACCGATGGTGGGTCCAGATGGTTGGTGATGATCTGGTTGCGCAACTTCTCTCTTTCTTGTATGATTATGCCTGTGTGTTGGCCGTCATCTGCTGGCATCAAGGGGTGCATACCGACCATTTCAAGCAACTCGTCAGTGGTGCGTGCCTTCCGGGCCTTCCAAAATCTTATTATGATCAGTGTAGCTCCAGCCAAAATAGTACAACCAACTATAATTTTCAGTCCATCTGACAGCCAAGATGACATCCATGACCATAATAGCGAAAACCAGCTCTCATCCTTGTTCACACCTTTACTTTCATCCATCATTTTGGAGTGCATCTGGGCCAATTGTGAAACTGCTTCTGTCAGTGTACCATTGTCAGCATCGTTGGCAGGAATGAACGTGCAGCATGATTGTCCTATCTTTGCGCAAACTCCTCCTTCCATGGCTGTGAGGAGGTCCAATACATATCTGTTCTGGAGTGCTACCATCCTTACAGCTCGCAGCTCCTCTTTTATTGCGTTGAATCCATTTACTGTAGAATTGATGGTCATCATTAGTTCCCATCTAGTTATCTGGAGCCATTTTGCGTTTGCGTAAGCCTGCAGTCCCGGATGTATTATTGAGGAGAAGAACATTGCTGCTCTGCTGAATAATCTGTGTTCTGGCGGAATTGAAGTGAGTGCCGTTTCCGACCTTCCCCATAGGTAATTTCCTGTCAGAGGTTCTCCTTGTCTTTTCCTTCTATTTAGGACAGTATCATTGCCGTTGGTCCTGTTCACTTGTTCCTCCTGAGGTGGTGCAGATCTCTTCTTTCTCTTATCCCCTTCATCCATTTTGGGAAAGTTCGCCACATTCACATGCTTCTGGGGTACCACTAGTGATGGTACATTGACATGCACCATTGTGCACACACCATTCCACAGGGGAGGCAGTGTATGGTATGCCTTTTCTCCACAGGCCCAATAATGGTCCATTATTACTGCTGTTCCTGCTCCCCCCTCAGGTAACTCCATCACGCTTGCACAGTTGGTGTTGTATCCTACGTCCACCTCTCCTCTATGTTGGTAGCATACCTTAGGCGCAGTCAGCGGCAGTATTGTTATTGGGTCTTCATCCGTCTCTATCCACGTGAGCATGGGTACGTACTTGATCCAAGTCGTCCAACATCTGTGGTTGTGTGCCTCGATAGTTGAGATAGTTTCTTTTGTTACCATGTTGCTGCCAATCACTCCTATCTCCCAATTGTTGTCCAGGTACACCTTCCCTGTTATCGTCACCAATGGCCTCTCCCAACATCCGGGTTTACCAGGAACTTCAGTGGCGTACCAATCACATGGTAAATACTGCAGTGTTACTTTCTTTGTTTCCCCTTTTGCAGGACCACTTGTTATGTATTTGAATGCTTCAGCATGTAGACTGCTCTTGTGGTAACTCAAATAGGTCTTGAGGAAGTTGTTTTCATATGGGTATGAGTCTCGTGTTTTCCACACCATATGCACCACTGTCCCTTGGAATCTTCCTTTCGTTTGGAACAGTGCCAAGTATATTATGCATTGTGCTGTCTTTTCATCTATTTCTGTGGCAACAAATGTTCGAGAAGCGCTCATGGCGTATGGTATTAATGAGCAAACGTAGCAGCTGTCCTCTGTTGTCTGCTTACCAATGCGGGTCATGTGTTGGTACCATATGTTGTTTGAGACGTGTGCTGAATCTTGTATATAATTATCAATACCTTTATTATCTGAGTATGTGCTGCGTTGAACTCTATTTTGCTTGTGTGCAATTTTACTAGTATCACCTGACGTAACACCTGTTGCAGCTGGGGATGGGGGTGTATTAGGTTTGGGTACAGCAATAATATTGAAAGCATAGCTGTACTGCCATACAGAGGCAGCCAAGAACCCGGTGATCATCAAAATCCCTATTATTTTTATTACATATGCTTATTTCACCGGCATTTTGCTCTTACCTTGCTGCAGTCCTGGCAGCGTATTCTTGCGACGTTAAAGTTGCCCGCCTGAAAATTCTCAATATGCTGGTTATTAAATGTTAGTTGTTGTTTTAAGCTCTCCCTATCAAATAGTCATTCAGTGCCCAGGTGAAGAGCTGTTCCCACGCTACTCTAAGCGATCTATCTCTTAGGACAGGCAAGTATGGGTGGAGGTGGGGCATTGAGTATTCTATGGCCAAGAGGAATGCTGTGTAGTAGACACGTACCCTTCTCCTTTTCAGGTACGTTGGCCTTTTTATTTCATATACAAATTGGTGTGACAATTCTTCTGGGTAGTTATCGTCTGAGGGTACCATCTACTCCTGGGGAGTGAATTTGTTAGTTATCTATTTTCTTAGCAGTACAATAATACGCAGTTCCTGCATGTGCGAGAGAAAAGAAAAGAGAGCATTCACGTGTTTACATGTGTACGTGTGCAAGGCAATGTCCTTCAGTTCAGTTATTACTGCTGTGGGGGTAGGGGTCAATGGGCAGGGGGTTTGGGCTCAACTGGCGGAAATATCTTTACTCTTTGAGCGTGTGACCAAGGGGTGGGCATTATGGGGATCACCCCTTTCTTCTTCAGTTATTGTCTCTGGGGAATCTGGGGAGTGACAGGGTATGGGAACACTTGGGTCGTTGGCTGTGGTAGAACTTTCTTCCTCCGTTGGTGATGTTGTTGCTGTTCTCCCAATGGACCTGTCGGTGGCGCTGGGGCGGGTCTGGAGTTTGTAGATCTTTACATCGTGTAGGTGGTTCCAGGCACGCTTGTCCTGTAGCTTTACTGCTCTCGTTGATACCTCCTCTACCAGATGGGGGCCAGTAAATCGTGGACTATTCCATTTCCTGTTGAAATTGCGAAGTAGTACGTGGTCACCTTTAGCAATTTTACACAGTCTTTCCTTTTCCAATTCTTTATCCGCGTCTTCTTGTTGATTGCTGTTAGACCCGCCCTGTGTGCGCTCGAGCTGTTGAGACACAAACACTACACTAGTAATCAAAGAAGACACATATTGGTACATTTCATCACCAAGAACACTCGCTGTGCTTTCGTGGTCGGTAAATGCTCTTGATGTTGGCGTTAGGGGAAGGCGCATTTGACGTCCGGTAACCACCTCGTGTGGGGTGAGGTGGTGGTCGGACCCTGGTCTATTCCTTAGCTCAAATAGGGCTAATGGAAGGCAATATAACCAACTCTTCTTTGTTGTTTGCTGTATCTTTGCAATTGCCTCCTTTAATAGGCCATTCAGGCGTTCACATACACCGTTGGCCTGTGGGTGGTATGCACATGCAAATTTATGCTTTATGTTCAGCAAGGATGTGATGTGCTGGAACATTTCGTTTGCGAAATGTGGGCCATTGTCTGACCTTAACACCTCGCACACTCCCCACCTGGGGAAGACCTCCCTCACTAGGAATTTAGCTGCTCTAAATGCATCTGGGTGTGAACAGCGCCCTGCTTCAATCCACCTAGAGAATGGGCATACTACTACAATCATATACCTATTTCCTTGACATATGTTGATCATATCAACATAGTCAATATGGAAATGCCGGAAAGGTCCCTCTGGCCGGGGTATAGTACCTCTTATCACCTTTAGGGTATGGCCGGCCGTAAACTGTTGACATGTGAGACAATTGCTGATAAAATTTGACACATGAGAGTTTAACTCGGGGCAGAACCAATCTTCTCTAATTCGTGCTGCAATTACTTCCTTGCCTGTGTGGGCTGGATGATGTAGTTGGCTCAGGGCGGTGTTCAAAAGTGCCAACGGTATTACAACCTTCCCAGTGCCACCCTGGCGCCATAATGCGTCGGTTGGTGACATTGTGCATCCTCTTTTTACCCATATTTCTTTTTCGGCCATTGGTGCAGCCGCTTGTAGCTCCATAATCTGTGTGGCTGGGAGATGGGTGTACCCTTCTCTTATCAACATCTCCTTAGCCATTCCCCTCCCTCTCCCTCTCTGTGACTCTGGGGGGTTCCATATCTCACCAAAGTATGCAGCATACTTCGCATGTGCGTCTGCTGCTGCATTCCCCTTCGAGACGTGGTCTTCACCATTGGTGTGTGCGGTGCATTTTACTAGGGCTAATTCTTGGGGGTCATTTATTACTTCAATTAGTTCAGCCAATAAGAGGGCATGTTGCACTGGAGTGCCATCAGCTCTCCTAAACCCTCTTCTCCATTTCGACAGCCCTGAGTGGACAGTGGATGTAACATATGCCCTGTCGGAGTATATGGTCACTCGTTTGTCAAAGCTTTCCTTCAACGCCAAGATCAGTGCAACTAATTCCGCCGCTTGAGCGGAGTAATGCTGTGGTAATTGTACACATTTCATTGCCACACACACCGGTACCTCCATCATTTTTACCACTGCTGCCCCAGTTCTCCTTATCCCATCCCTTTGATCGATAGTTGATGACCCATCAATAAACAAGAGCTCACCTCCCTCTAGTGCGTTTTCTTCAACCTTTCTAGTACATGAGTACATTTCAGTTATTTGCGTACAGTCATGAGCATAATCTCCCTCCTCAATTACTTCTGCTAGGAACCTTGCAGGGTTGACCGTGCTACATCTAACAATTGATAGTTCAGCTCTGGATAAAATGATCTCATAACCTGATGCCCTCTGCGTGGTTAGGGTGGACTTAGGTTTATTCAATATTGCAAATAGTGCATGTTCCACAAACAGTGTAGTTGGGCACCCCATGGTGATTGCTGATGCTTTTCCCACTGCAAAAGCAGCTGCAGCGAGACCTTGTTCGCAAGGGAAGTGACCTAACATCACAGGATCTAAGTGGCCGCTGTAAAATGCTACTGGTTTGTAGCCCATGCTTGTTTGTTGAGCCAACACTGCTTTCATTACTGCTGAGTCGCAATGTGAAAATATAAAAAATTGTCGCTCATAGTCTGGGGATGCCAGTACTGGAGCAGTTGATATCGCATCTTTCAATTCATCAAAAGCTTCTTTCATTTCCATCGTCCACCCCAGCTTTTTCTCCCCTTTATTAGCTTCCCTTAACGCCTCAAGCAGGGGTCCTATGTACGAACTGTAATCAAATACCCATGCTCTACAGTAGTTGTACAGCCCCAGGAATTGCTGTAGTTCCCTCACAGTTTGTGGCATTGGAGTGCTTGAAAGGGCCTGTGCTCTTTGTGGTGCAATCTTTCTTCCATGTTGGGATATAAGTTGACCAATGTAAAGTACCTGTTCTTGGCAGTACTGTATCTTTTCCATGTCTACCTTGTAACCTTTTTCAGCCAATATTGTCAACATCTTTAAGGAGTCCTCTCTGTATTTTCTTTCGTTTGTACTGCAAATTATTATGTCATCCACATACTGCAACACTGTGCTTTCCACTTCAATGTTACCCAAATCCATCTGTATTACTCTATTGAAAATTGAGGGTGATTCGCAATACCCTTGTGGCAATCTGGTATGCTTCCACTTTGTGTTTCTGTAAGCGAAGCTCGTCAGATCTTGTGAGTCTGGGTGCAATGGTATTGAGAAAAAAGCATTTTTAAGGTCGATCACAGTAAATCGTGATGCTTCTGCTGGAATGCCACACAATATTGTGGCCGGGTTTGCTGCTACGGGATATTCTGCTTCTACTATGTTGTTCAAGGGCCTGAGATCCTGTATGAAGCGCCAAGACCCCCCTTTAGCCTTGCGCACTGGGTACACAGCCGTGTTACATGGTGATTCTGAGGGGACCAATATGCCATTATTTATAAGGGCCGTTATGGTTTCATATATGCCCTCATCTGCCTCTTTTGACAGTGGGTACTGTTTCACTCTGGGGAGTATTGCACCTTTTTTCAATTTTATCCTTACTCCCCCTATGCTTTTTATGCACCCCACGTCATAGGGGCTAGTAGTCCACAATGATTTGGGTACCTTTGACATATCCTCCTTAAAGAAGGGGACTGGGGTGCATGCGGGTGCCTCAAGTGCCATTGCAATTTTCTGTGCTACTTGTTTGTAAGCCACTCTTAGCCATATTTCTACACTCATCATAAACACCATTTCACCTTCCTCCTTTTCATCTGAGAACAGCTCCTCATCTGACACCTGGGTGAGCCTACATCCTTCTGCTAATGCTATCACGGCCCTCCATGCTCTTCCTTCTCTGTCTTGGGCATGTACAGCAATGTAATCAGCTGTTGCAATAATGCTCTCAATGTCCATTAAAACCACCTTTCCTTCTGGTTCATTAACAGGTGTTTCTGGTCTGAACAGATAGGCTGCTGGCCTCCTCCATATTTTCCCTTCTATCCCTGGCATCCATGCAAATGCCATATCTGTTCCATACTGGAATAGTTCGCCATCTACTGGCTCCGCCCTAATCGCTGTCTGTCCGCAGTATGCTTGCATAATCTGTCGTGCTGTGAGCATGTTAATCCCTGGAGTAGAGCAAATTATGCCGTCCTCAGTAAAGGAGATCGTCATATTCAACCTGTTCATTATGTCTCTCCCCAGTATATTTACTGGTGAGGCACTATAATATAGAAGTGGAACTGACAGATCATAATCTCCAATGGATAAGGGAATGTTATCATTAAAGGGAACCAACCCTCTAGCCCCAGAGAATCCTTGGGTGTTCATGGCTTCGCCTGACATCTTGAATTTACCTTCCCTTATGCAAGACCGGGTCGCCCCGGTGTCAACAAGGAATGATAATTTTTTGTCACCTATCGTTACCTCTATGCGTGGCTCCTCCGCACTATTAGGTGTTACTGACAGTATGGGACACACCAAGGCCGTCTGTGGGCTGTCCTATTGAGGGTACAATGATTGGCCATTTCCTGTGTAAGGGTTGTGTCCCAAGACCGTCACCCTACCCAGTTGTGTTTGTTGTGCTTGGGGTTGTTGTGTTATCGCTACCTGTTGTTGTGGCAGTGAATATGTCTGTGGCTGTTGTTGTGTTATTTGTTGTTGTTCATTTCCTTGTTGCAATGTCTGCTATTGCTGTAGGCCCTGCTGTTCCTGTGAGGGCCTTGGTTGTCCCTGTTCACTCCATGATGGTGTTCCTGGTCTAACTCTACACGTGCGTGACATGTGCCCTAATAGTCCACAACTCCAACACACCGATGGTTCCCTACTCTGCCATGGGAAGCTCCCTGTGTTGTCCTGGTATACTGGTTGCCCTGTGGGGTAGGAATTTCTAAGTCCTCCCACCTGCTGTTGGGTGTTATATCTGTATCCTCTCCCTCATAAATCCTCCTCTCCCCCTGTTATAATTATAATACCCAGCTCCTTGCATTGGGTGTCCTCCTCCCATGTTGGTTGTGTATGGTTGCAGTGGCGGCGCCTGTTGTGTTAGTCTGTAAAGGTGGTATTTGGGCGGAATCTTGTGCAGCCACTACTTGTGTGGGGCTTTGGGTCATTGTTGTAGGCGTAGTTATTAGTGCCCCTTCCATTGTGTATTTAGTAAGCTTTTTCTGTACTAATTTAGCCTCTTCCGTTTTCCTGTCCTCTTCCTTTTGTTTCATTTTTCCTTGCCATGTCCTACAATGATGCACTATAGTCAGTTGTATTTCTGGCCATGGTTTTGCTTCCATTCCCACTACTTTCTTTAGTTGTTTCTGAACTCCTTCTGGGAGCCCTTGTACTAGTATATGATAAAATATTGCTGGTGTTTTATCCCATTGCTCTCTAGTTTCCATGCGCCACGTCTCTTGGATCTCCTGGATATAATCAGCAGGATCTTCATTCTCACGCATCTTGCGGGAGGTAATTGCTCCTATGTCTGATGTGTCTGGGTACTGCACCCTCAGGGCCTGCCATAGTGCATGTCTACAGTTTGCGAATGGTGCCCCATCATGCGATGTGTTTGTTATTGTTACCCCATGGAATTCCACTCTCTTCCAAATGTCATCCGCTCTATCCCCTAATATTGATATTAAAAGGCCCTTTACATCTCCTACTGCCAGTTTCTGTCCTGCGGTGTGTTTTTCCATTTCATATATCCACTTACCCGCACCTCCACTTAATGATGGGAGCCTGCATTTTATATTTTCTTTATCTGTATGCTTCCAAGGGACATACTGTGGTCTAACCCCTCCTCTCTCCAAAAGTGGCATTAAGTTATCTATCGTTTCACCCTTTGTGTTCCATAATATTGAGTCCTCACACCCTTCCTCCTCCTCCCTTTCTTCTACGTCTTCAAGTTCATCCGTATTTCCCCTTCTCGTAACTCTTTCTTCTCCATCTTTTCCCCTTCTTCCATCATTTCCTGTATTTAATGTGGGCATGTGTATTCGTCTGTCCTGCCTACGACTAGGGAGGTCTCTAAGCCGACATGCATAGGGTGTCAGTTCGTCTGTGAAGGACGCGAGTTTTATTTTGCGTAACGAGCGTGAGGTGGTTGAGCATTTAGGGTGCGATGTGGGAGGGCGTGATGGGGATGGGGATGGTGCGGCCTCATATGTCTGTCTTTCCGCTATTCCTTGCTCTCCCTCCTCACTTCTCTCCAGCTCATTCTTTCTCCTACTGATCCATGGTGAGTCTGTGTTGGTCCGGGTGATGTATAGTTTAACTAAGCTTTCCCTTTCACTGTTTCTTCCTTCCTTCTCCACTCCTTCTTCTTCCTCACTACAAAATTCAGTCATAAACGGCACCCCCCACTCGGTCTTTTCCCCTTGATCGTTACTGTTTGTAAGTCTATTAGGTCCAGTTCTCCTTTTTCTCCTTTATTACCCGCTCCCCTTTGTGCTGATGTTGTTGCTACTTCTGTGTTTCTATATACATCCCCCCATTCTTCACTCTCCCTTCTCCTATCTTCTCTTTCTCCTTCATTTCTCTCCTCCATCTCCCTACTATTTTCCTCCCTTTTCCTTTTTAATTCCTCCATCACTTCACTGCTCATCTGTTCCAATATTCTTTCATCCTCTTTCTTCCTTTCCCATTTCACCCTTTCTTTCTACTATACTCTCTATCACCCTCCCTTCTTCATATTTCTAAGTTGTTTCTGATAGTAATCTCCTTTTCCACATTGCCATTTCTTTTTCCTTTTCTTCTTCTTCCCTTTTCTTTTCTCGCAACACTAGTCTTGATACCCTTTCTGCTGCTGCTTTTACCCTTTCAGCTTCTCTCCTTTGCTCCTCATTCCGTTCCCTTATTTTTTCCAATTCGTTCTTACCCTCTTTCCTTTTCCTCGCTCTCTCTCTCTCTTCCCTCTCGAGCTGTTTGATCAATTCATTCTGCTCATCCCTCAGCTTTGCTAGTCGTTCCTCCAAAATCTCTTCCTTTTGTCGTAATAGCTCTTCCCCCCTCATTTCACTCTCCCTGGCATTATCCTCGTCTGTTTTCTTTACTACCTCCTTCTCTTCTCCTGTTAATGAACCTCGTAGTTTTAATAATATCTGTGCAGCTACCCAGTCATCATTTCCTATTTCCACAGTCTGGTCTTCTCCAGTCCTCCCCTCCCCTGCTGGCATCTTCCTATGAGCCACATATGGTGGAGGGCTGTATGCCGGGTTCGAGTATCCCTCAGCCGCCCTTAACTGTCCTCTTTCTATTTCTCCTAATTCTCTTAAAGGGTACAACCCCCCCTCCCTCTGTTTTCACTCCCCTTGCTATGGGTATCTCGTTGCTCGGTTCCTTTTTTATGTCATCTGATGTATTATTCTTTTCTCCTCCCTCTCGTCCGTTCCCCGTGTTCTTTGGGTCCTCACTCCCCTTTTTCCCATCCTCTCCTTCCTCCTTAATCTCTTTCTCTTCCGGTATTTCCCCCATAGTGAACATTCCATTTGGTCCTGGTCGGGACCCTTGTAACATCCTCCATAGGTTAAACACCTCCACATGGTTTGCCAACTTCTTCCCCTTGTATGTATTGTGCAGATGGTTTAGCAGTGAATGTTGGGCATATGGATTGAAGCTGCCATTAGGCGGCCACGGTGTTAGCATTTTGTTATCCGTCCCCTGGGTCCATTCTATGCTGTACTTAATCAGTTTCTCCCTATGGGGTGGCAGTGTTGTGCATATGTGTTGTAGTGGGGTAGTGAGGGTGTTCCCCCACCCTCCCGATCCTGTCCCGTATGACATAGTAGCGCTCCACTTGTTACCCTTCCCCTATCTGGTAGCATTTTACCTCACTGGCAGTTTACAATATACAACCTTATATCGTTTACCTGGCCCCGTAAGTCTGGGGACTTACGATAGTCCGCTAAGGAAAATTATAAAAAATAGGGTATTTTACATTTGTATATTTTCTTCAGTCTTCCTTTCTTTATACAACACCTTTACGGCCCCCTGCGGCCGAGGCGCACGTAGCCCCCTGCGGCTGCGTACCCCTTATGACGCTCTTATACAGTCGTCCTATTTTCACGTGCTCCTCCCCCTTCTACACTTGCCGTGGCCGGCGTTCTCTGTGCGCAGCCACGTCCCCCGTTTCGCCTTTCCCCGATCAACTCATTTACCGTTTATCTCCGTTTCCACTCCCTTACCACAGTTCTCTTCCCCACCACTCTCAAAACGAAGATGCCTTGTGCTCGCGATATCCTATGAAAGCCCTACTGGTGACGTCACCGATCTCTTCGAGCTACTGGTAAGTTCTTCATATATTCTTTAAGTTCAAAATACACTTGCAATCTACCCCCGTTAACCCTACAGCTGTCTTCCTGTCACTCCTGGAACAAGGTAATCAAATCAATAATATAATCGGACTGCGCACGCTGCGTCGCCTCGCGTGTGATACGCCCCTCAACAGGAGGGCTTAACCAGCCAATTATCTTCCGTATTGGGCAACTAACTAGCTACCGCCTACAGGGAAACGTCATCTACTTATCGAGTTTCTTGCTCGAACAATAGGGATCCTCATCTACTCATTGATCAATAAATGCCAAATCGTAGGAAACCACACACCCACCCTTACACGTAGTCGCGACCTAGGCCAATCAGTTTCTACGAGCGGCCGCACGTGATGTTTTCGTGCTCCGCCCCCCTCTCTTGCGTAACGTAGCCGACTGCCTTCGCACTTGTTCGGCTACCATTCATTCCATTGCCAACACTAAATTGTCAAACCTTCGCCGCGCACCTGTGCAACACCTCCCTCCTCCCGTGTCTAATTCCTCCCCCCTCCCTCACAATCTCACATTGCTTGTTGTGCGTGGCATGCTCACCAAGTTCTCTTGATGCGGGGCCGCTCGACTGCGTGCACCCCTCCCAGCGGCTCGTCACCTCCCCTCGTCTGGACCACGTCTGGACACTCGCCAACCGCGGGCGGGATACTTCTCAACCGGCTCCCGAGGGCCAATATCCGGATTGCGCTGTCCGGTCTTCTCGCAGCTCCGCGATGGTCCTGTAGTCCTCAGAAGGGGGCAACGGCAGAGGGGGCAGCGCCGCCGGGCCTCCTCGCAACGGGAGTGCCTGGAAAAAGTAAAAATAAAAAGGTGGATCTTAAACAGATCTCAGCAGTGCCTCCAACTTGTCGAGGGGGAAATTCTGCCGGGGTCGGCCGGGCCGTCCGCAGACCTCCGGGCAGGGAGGCCCCAACTCCTCCCGTATATCCCAAAAGAGATAGAGTATGAGACACACGCAAGAAGCAAGGTGACTCTGCTGTTTGACAAAAACGGCAGGGATGGGTCAAGGAGCGTACGCGTCCGTCCTGACACACACAATCGTAGGGCTCGCAGGCCCTTTTTACCTTAGTATGACGCGCTACTTGCGTCACCTTGGAAAGTTAGCAAAAAACCTATCGCCACTCTTAATTGGTTGCTCGAGTGGTAGGGTTAGTATAGCATACATATAGAGAACAATATTAGTGGACAAGGGTTAGTCAGGTGATATATCTGGGTTGTCCCTACAATTAGATACATGAGAATTGTTACATGAAGACCCCTGATGATTGGTTAATGTTAATGGCGTCAGTGATAGGAGCCCCATGTTCTGATTGGTGCGCCCGCGAGCTTCCCAGCCTGGGACCATCGCTGTTCCCAGCTCTCGGTGTACCTGTCATTTGCAACAATGTTTCACTGAGTACGTGCAGACAATGTGAGGACTTATTCATAAGCTGGAAGGCCGACTACTCCCACTGTCGCAGATGTCCATTGAGCCTTTTAATTGTATCTGCCTATGTCTTGTAACGAGGGATCCAGACGCCTTCTTTCTCCTGGGCTTGGCATCCTGTCAGGTTCGGCTTGGTCACGTGTGGTGGGACCGTGTTTTGAGGCAGAATTCTGCACAATTAATATTGTTTTTCCCCTGTGTGCCTGGTTTAATTTGCAGGTGTGACTTTAACGTTGGTGTGCGGCGTGCGAGGTTGCAACATCGTGCCCTTGATGGTCTGCTTTCGGAATGTGGGTTTGCAACATTGCGACCTTGGCTGTTTGCTTTCGTCGGGCTCATTCTGCAGGATCAGCAACCTGACTCTTGTTCTTTTAACGTCCATGGGAGCTCTTGCTTGCGGCCTACTTAGGCCTGGTGTATAGGTGGAACCGTTTGGTGCACAGGCGCTTTAGGTTACAGTACCATATTGTCTTATGACCAGTATCGTGTCTTCATTATATTTCTCATTGTGGCACCTGGGTTTAGGAGAAGCGTAAGCAAGCTTTTTAGATGAGTTCATGATGCGTCTTGCGTTTCTGCATTTTGAAAGTCTATGTGGAAAATAATAAAGATGCACGTCTGTGAGTATGTCTGTCGCCTACGTCATAGCACTGAGTATATTCTTCGTGTAGATTGGTGCGGGAGTGTCCAGTGTGTATATTTGTACCGGTGTGCTGACCGTTGGCTAGGTCGTCATGGCATCTCTAACGACGTGTAGGTTTTAGTCTAGTTGATCCGCGCCGCAGGTGTCGGCATGGCCAGGGCGGGCTGCTTGGCAGGCAGATGGACACATCCGTATGTTCCTGTACCAGGGTATTTGGTCGTCTGGTAGATGGGCAAACTCTTCTCGTGGCGGGTGCCTGGGCCGTGACCCTTTAGGCCAAGCGCGAGAGGTGAAGGACGGGAGCCTGGTCTTCCATTCTCCCACTTCAAAGGACTTCCTAAGCCTTGTCAGTCCGTCAGAAGTGGATCTGTGTTGCTTACCTGTGAATGTTGGTTCCCCCCCATTCTTGATCTACCTACACCAAATTATTGCTGAATAACTCTACATGCCTTTACATACCTACTGAAGTCATTCATGATTGGTTGCTAAAGGAACAAGCAACCTACCGAAGCCCCAATGAAGAACTCTGCTCCGGGTTGAAATCACAGCAAGCCGGAGAAGGATAGACGCACAGCAACATTTCGACCAATGCAAGCCAGGGGTATTATGCTGTAGAAGGGGCCGGCAGAGCCCCACTAGACTAGAGGACAAGTGCTCAGTCACTACAAATTTGGCGCTTGAACTGTGAAATAACGCTGTACTGAAAGGGTTTCCTTAAAGGTCCACAGAAAACCTCTGTGCCAAGGGTCTTGAACTCTCCCCCAGCGACAACGCAGACAACTGATCAGAGCTATAACACAATAAGGCGAAAGCCCCAGGCAGAATCTGCAGCAGTGACTGAATAGACACTAGGAAAACAAAGGGAACCGACCAAGAGATAAGTTCAGCTCGAGGTTGTACCAGTCAGCAAAGAACAGCCCCACAAGCTCGGCACTGGGTGGAAGCAACCCAAGGATGGCACCGGACTGAGATTAGGTGAAATTGCAGTGAGCCGCCACCCCTCCAGGCCTGGGAGAATCCACAGATAAGGCGCTTGGTCCATTACAATTTTTGAAGGAGGCAGTGCAGTTGCCAGGAAAACCTCTCGGCCAAGAACTGCGGGCCAGCCAGGTAGGACCGGAGAACCAAAGGAGTCAATCAGGTCAGGGATTCCACCTGCAGGAAGATACTGCTATGCAAGGGACAGAGCACCTAGGACTCGGCTAGTGTGGCCAGACAAAAATACCTTGGGAGCATCTCTTTTTTTTCAGCAGCAGTCTTCAATGGGGTCAGGCAAGAAGAGCAAGGAAAGGGATCAACACCGTCTTTCACAGATATGCTTTGCCACTTAGAGGCAGGCCAAGCCAGCACCCCAAACACGATAAAAGGTAGGCACACAAAGGTAGGCGGGCAGCCAATCAGTCTGACACTAAAAGCCTCCACCTACAGAAACTCCCACCCTGTGTGTATTTTGGCTGTCTCAGAGCAAGTAACAAGGCACTTTAAACCACTCTAAAGGTTATAAGGCCCAATTTGGAGTGAGCCCACATCAGCACAATGGGCATTTTAAGCCAGCTCATGGTTCCCACAGATAAATGAATGGCTAAAAGTAAACTGACCAGATGTAGGGCTAACGATACATTAACACCCAAATGGCTACCATCTAGACCCATTGAGGATGGGGGGGGGGGCACTGGTCAGTCCCCAAGGCTTCCCCCATTTGGAATTTCCTATTTTCGTGCTCTGGCACGCAAGCCACTTTCAGTGGGCATTTTGTATCCCTTTTTTTGCCTGCCAACATTTTGTATGCGTTTGTGTGGCTAGGACGAGTTTTTGGCACGAGTTGGTGGCAGTGAAAAGTGTTTTAAAACTGCTTCCGTGCACCACTTTTTTATTTTTATTTTTTTTATTTTCTTTTAGTCGATAAATGGTATTTTAAGTAGTATATGCTCAAACTGGCTCCTCATCATTGGCCATCTTGCTTTTTGTCAGTCCGTGACCCATCCCCACTTCCCCTGGCTGCATCGCCCCCAAATACGGCCATTTACTTTCAAAGGATCCAGTGTCGGATTGGTGATCAGTGCATTGTGTGGCCAGAAGTGGCAAAAACTGGGATTCAGTTTCTCGTCCCAATCCACATTTCTTGCAGTGGATGTCTTTTTCTGGGAAGAGGTGGGGTAGCTGGCTGTCCATAATTGGGCAGCCACTACCTGTTTCAATGGTGCATATTCTTCCAATTGGCGGACTGGAGCCACCCACAGCCCAGTTTTTGGATTAGAGAGGTGGAATTGGCAAGGGTGGGCGTCGTCTAGATCCATCCTAGTGGTTATCCACTGAAGCCAATAATCTGAAGAGAAGACCGCTCTGGGAAGACCCACTGGACTGCATCAGAAGGAAGCCCTATGCCAATCACTGGTGAGCCTCTACTTCATCTCTATCGACCAGGGAAGACCTTGGTGGGCCTAACCAGTCTTGTGTCCTACAGTCTTGTTTTCAATGGACTTCAAAAGTGTCACAGGATCTTCCTGGCAGCTGCACATCAGTTGAAGAGGCAGTGTTGCTTCAATGGACTTTGTCCCGAGATGGAGCTTTTGAAGTTGCAGATCTTCAGCTTTTGCCCAGGAAGGTTGTCGCATGCAGCAGCTCCTGAGGGAGGGTGTCCACTGTTGGTATTGCAGTGGTTGGTGAAGGTCTGCTGTCCTGTTCAGCAGGGGGGTTTCTTGGTTATCTTTGGAGACCCGAATCAGTCTAGTTAGACCCAGAGCCCTTCCTCATCTACACCTGCAACAGGACCATCAGGCCAGTATCTAGTTCTGGGCCCAAGTTTATATACTACCCTGGGTGCCCCATCATCCATACAGCTTGTTTGGGCCTATAAATCACTCTCTAACATTACCCGTACCTACCTTTTGGTAGTGAAGTTTTGGCCCAGGATTCCTCTTTGGGGATCCCATCAGTGTGGGTTTTCAGACTGTGCCCTCTTTCTTATTCCAAATCTGTTTTTTTATTTGTACACTTTTACCTTTAAAACTGAAAGAGGACTTTTGAGACTTTCTAAACCTCTTAGCGGGCGCTTCTCTGTGAACATAGCTTCTTTGGGACACTAGAACTTAACTTGTTGGAAGAGGGCTGCTGTTAGGAAGAACATTGCACAACCCTCTGCTGGGGCTGTGTCATCTACTTTAAGATGGCCCACAGTTCCAATACTATGTTAAAGACAGTTAGGACACTTTTTATGAAGTCAAACAAGGGCTTAGTAAAACCATTCAACTGAGGCAGTACAAGACTCCACTCTTAGTATAAAGCTATACCACCTGAGTATAGGGTAGCGTAGACAGAGCAGCCAGGCTTATCTTAGGAGGGAGAGAAGTTTGTAGAATCAGTACAAATAAATTGTAGTACAAATGGTCTAAAGAAACACAAACATTTGAATACAAGTAGGCCCAGATAAATCTTGGGGAAAATAAGTAATGGCAGAGATTATATAAACACATTATAGAAAAACACAACACTATGGTTGATGGTACACAAAGCATATAACCTTATTTGGAACACCTAACAGTAGTTCTATGGAAGTCAAAACTAATAGTTACTTTTAGATTACTTTAATAATACCAGGGTAGTAGACCCGATCAGTTGTACCGTGACGCTCCGCGAGAAATCGCGTAGTAAGTCAACTGGACAATATACTTTTCAGAATCGTGGAATACTTATTCGAAAGAACAGTAAAACACCTATAACTCTGATTTAGGATTAGTTATTCAAGAAGAGTTGGACCTTGGTGTGCAATATTAAATTACAGTTGATTTTCATTTCACAGACTAAGCGAAGCAAGAACGCTATAAATAACAATTGTACTCAGGGTAAGTAAACCCTTCTGATGTAATATTCAATTACAGTTGCATTTCATTTCAGACTAAGCGAAGCAATAACTCTAACTAACTTATTTTAGGATAACACAGTTATGCTCAGGGTAAGTAAAACGTATGTACTTTTTTCAGGAGCTACCAGCAACCTAAAATGGAAGTATGACCTAGGCAGGTTTATTCCGGACATGCTAAAAGCAAGTCCTGGGGCGGGGGGAAGCAAAACCCAATTGGGGAAACTCATTCAATTATCCTCACAGGAAAAGTGAAACCAACAACAATATTTTTGGGAAGAGGGGAACCCAATTCACAGGTGAGTAGGTTCACCCTTTACCTACTTTCTGTTAGAATGGCGAAACATTTTCTAAGGGAAGTAAGACTTTGAGAATACTTATTTTAAGAAGGCACACAGCTTATTCAAGGTAAGTAAATCCTATATTTCTGACGTTTGTTAATCTGCTTAGAATCACATGCTGTGCATAGTCCGACATCCAGTGGTCACTGCGGAGTATTGCATTTTGTTTTTCGTTGTCGAAAAGGGGACATAGACAAGGCGTGTCTGTAACACTATCCCTATAGTGACGTGCAGTGTACCCACAATCCCTCACGCAAGGAGGTCCCTCAGATTGTTTTTTTCCGCCCAGATATTGGTCGCCTTTACGCGGAGCTCCTCCAGAGACATTGCAAATTTATTTACTTGACCTTTGGTCGTTAATTATTAATATCTATTACATAGATCCCTCCCTCGACGTAGCTGCGAAGCTGTTTCTCTGCCGAGTAAGAACTTCGACGGCGGGGTCGAGACGGAGGAGATCCTTCGGCACTGCCGAACACGTGGCCTGCGGCCAAAAGACAGTAGAGAGAGTGGGGTCGTGGGACATTTCTTGTTTGAATGCCTTTCCTTTTCCCCTCCCTTTCCCTCGGGGTTGTTATCACAGTGAAATATTGCCTCAGCTATGGAGAGGACACCCTTTAGGTTTTGCCCGCGTTGCAAGGGCAAGTTCACATGGAAAGACCAGCATAAACGGTGTAACGTTGCTTGCCCCTCGACACAAGGAAGACGGCTGCGTGGCTTGTCAGCTTCTTAAGCCTAAGACTTTAAAGGACTTTAAAGGACCGCAGGGTCAAAAGGTGGGCGGCCTACGCGCCATGTAGAGGTCCAATTCCTCACCCGCCGCAGAAAGTGACGAGGAATGTGATAACCCGACATCCGTTTCGGAAGTCGTAGACCTCCCTAAGGAGCGCTCGCGCTCCTCGTCTGTCCCTAGCCCAGACAAGCTCGGCTCACGCCCTGCTTATGGGGATGAACACCCCGGCGACACTGACGCACACAAGAAACACTCCCATAAACACATAACCCACGGCTCTTCTTCGTCGAAGACGAAGAAACCATCAGCGCCAACGGAGACGCAGGTTCCACCGGCGTCCTCCTCAGACAGTAAGAGTATTAAGCCCCCTTCGCAGACGCGACCAGCGACTGGGCTTCCCCCAGATAAAGGCGCTACCCCCAAACCGCCAGACGAAGCACTCCATCAGAGAGCGCCCGTCGCCGTAGAACACGCGACGCCCGTAACATCAATACCAGAGCCCTCCAGACAGATTAGTCGTCGAGAGCCTGGCGAGGATCGTTTCCGCCGATAGCCAGAGGCGGACGGCGAAAGATACGTCGAGTACCGCTCAGAAGGCTAGAGAAATGCCGAAAAGGCCGGAAGGAAGGCAGGAACTGCCCCCTTCATCCAAAGGGACTACTAGCCTGCCAGAAGGTTTTTCAGACGGCGACAGAAACCTTTCTTCGACGTTATGGGAGAGGTCAAAGCGTTTTCAGGCCCAAAACCCTATTTCTTCCCCCCAGACCGCTCAGGGGTACCTAATGAGACCCTGGAGAGACTCCAGTTCTGTATGGAGAAGATGGAGAGGTTTATAGAGACTCAAAACCTACCACCACCCAAAAGGGCAAGAGAGGGACCTCAGGTGGACCCCAGGGCTAAATTCCCTAGGCTGTTTAATCCCTCCCAAGTGGATGTAGATTTATGACCTCACTGAAGAGGACCCCCACTTTCAGGAGGAGGACGAATTTTTAGGCAACGAAGAGGAACAAAACATGGAGGAGGAGGGTTTTGAAGATAATCCAGATATAGGTGGGGGGGGGCTTCGGAGAAGACCCAGAGGAAGGGGCTTCACAGCCCTGGCAGTCCCCATCAGCGTTTTCGGACCCTGATGCACTAAATCTGTCCCCTCCCGAGGACTCACCTAATAGGAACACGTCACCTATAGACAATCAAACTACATTTAATGCACTACTACGCAAGGCAGCAGCGCATTTCGAAATAGACACTGGGGAGATTTCTCCTGACATTGACTTTGTGGAGAAGGTAATCAAGGAGAAACCCCCTGTCAGCCAAACCATTCCCCTCCTCGCCTCAGTAAGGAGACAAATTATCCCTTAACTATCTACACTCGCGTTGGTCAGAGGGGGTCAACCCGAGGATAGAAAAACTATTCAGTCCCTCTCCTTCAGACCCGTTGTACGTCAGGGGCCACTCTGTACCAGACGCCCTAGTGGTGACAAATACAAGGAAAGAGCAGGGGTCCCTCTGTCTACCAGCGAAGCACCACCAGATAAAGAGGGTAAAAAATGGTATGCCCTAGGGAAGAGGATCACAGCCTCTGCTGCTTTTTCCGCAAGGATTGCAAACAACTCCTTGCTAGCAAGTTACGCAGATGCACAATGGAGTAAGCTACGTAAGGACGTCGAGGAGGTACCAGAACCCCTACGTACACGGCTTCTGGCCACGATTACTGAAGGGACCCTAGTCAACCAAAGCATTGTGAAAAACACTCTGGATGCTGCAGAAAGGCTGGGCGTTCCCTAGTCCAAGGAATACTCCTCAAACGCCATGTCTGGCTGCGTAATTCGGTGTTTAAACCTGAAACACAAGCTTCTCTAATCAACAAGCCTATAGAAGATGCCAACCTCTTTGGAAAGGCGGTTGATGAGGCACTAGAAACGGCAAAGAAAGAGTTTGACACCATCAAAACCCTAGACCAGATTTCTAGGCCTCCTAAGAAACGTGGCTATGGCAATAGGCGCTTTTTTCGAGGCCAACGCCAGCAGCAAAATCAGCAGCAGCAATACTCTGCAAACAACTGGTCCTCTAACCAAGGCACCAGTGGGCAATAAAACCAGAGAGGACAACGCCGTGGCAAAGGGAGAGGTCGGGGTTCCACCCCTAGAGGTTCTCAAGCCACCAACACCAAATGACTCGAAGATTCGGGTCCCCTCCCATGCATCGCTGGTCGGGGGCCGGTTAACTTCCTTTCTTCCAGCATGGGAGGGAATAACATCAGACCGCTTGGTACTATCAACCACAGCCCGCGGCTACTGTATAGAATTCAACAGTTCCCCAACGTACAGACCCCCAAGGGGATGACGCATGACACCAGAACACCTCGCCATCCTTCTGCAAGAAGTGGACCAGCTACTGGAAAAAGGAGCTATAGAGGTCGTGCCTCTATCTCAGGTAATGGAAGGTATTTATTCAGTGTACTTCCTTGTACCCAAAAAGGACTTAACCATGCGCCCTGTATTAGATCTGCGCCCAGTGAACAAATTTGTCAAACCTCAAAAGTTTCGTATGGGGACCTTACAGGAAGTGATCCCCCTGCTATCACAAGGAGATTACATGACAACAGTGGACATGAAAGATGCATACTTTCATATTTTAATGTTGCCAGCGCACAGAAAATACCTCAGGTTCATGATAGAGGGCAAACACTACCAGTTCAGAGTGCTACCCTTCGGGATAGCATCAGCACCGAGGGTATTCACGAAAGTACTGGCAGTGGCCCACCTGCACAGGTTGTCCATCCCAGTATACCCTTACCTCGACGATTGGCTCATAACAGGGGATTCCTACGAAACATGCTTCTCAAATACCCAAAAGACTGTAGACCTTTTGTTCCAACTGAGCTTCTCCATCAACGAGAAGAACTCCAGCCTAGACCCCAGCCAAGTCAAGCAATTCCTAGGGGCTCTTATTCGAACAAAGGACGGCCTCGTCTTCCCCTCCAACGAGAGGGTCCAAAACATGCTGTTTCAGATCCCTCAATATGTGGCAGGTCGAGAGGTGACGGTACGCAAAGCAATGCGCTTGCTAGGAATGATGGCATCATGTGTTTATTTGGTACCGCACGCGCGCCTGCGCATGCGCCCAATGCAAGAGTGGCTCAACAGCCAGTGGTGTCAGGCCAGCGGACAATGGGACGATCTAGTGGTGGTCTCGCAGGCCTTGGTTCTCTCGCTACGGTGGTGGTCGAAGGAAAACCTGGTAATGGGAAAACCATTCGCCACCCCCGCAGTGGAAGCCACTCTAACCACAGACGCATCCCTCACAGGATGGGGGGCTCACCTATCCCATCAGACTGCTCACGGAGTTTGGACTCCGAGCGTACCATCCAAGCACATAAACTTACTGGAGCTACTGGCTGTGTTCAAGACACTAAAAGCCTTCCAGGCACACCTACAAGGGAAGACAGTGATGGTCCTCACGGACAGCACCAGAGCCATGTACTACCTCAACAAACAAGGGGGCACTCGCTCTCCTGGACTGTCCAAGCTGTCCCAGAACATCTGGAAGTGGGCTCTCAGACACATGTTCCTACTGTCACAACCTGTACCAGGGGAACTCTATCTGCTAGCAGACGAACTCGGCAGAGACTTCCCTCTGCCCTCAGAGTACGAATGGCGTTTACACGAAGACATTGTCTTCGACGTCTTCACACAATGGGGATTCCCAGTAATAGACCTGTTCGCAACTCTGGAGAACTCACAATGCCAAGATTACGCCTCCAGGTACCCCCAGAACCAATCCAAGGGGAACGGTCTATCGATTCCATGGTCAGGGAAATTTGTTTACTCCCCCCCCCTCCCCCCCCCGACTCCCCTTCTCAACAAGATTGTGCACAAGATGCACCAGGAACAAGTTACCATGATACTAGTGGCCCCTATGTGGGCCCAGCAGCCATGGTTCGCTCACCTGATGGAGATGTCTCTATCTCCTCCAGTGAAACTTCCCTCCCCGTACAACATGCTGTCACAGGACAAGGGCAGGACACTGCATCCATGCCCTCAGACCATGAACTTAGCAGCATGCCGCCTGAGATCCTAGAATTTGGACATTTACAACTCCCGCAGAGATGCATAGACATCATCAGGGAGGCTAGAAAGCCTAACACTCGTCACTGTTATTATAGCAAATGCAAGAGATTTGTCATCTGGTGTAGAGGAAGAAACAACCCTGTTGACTGCTCTCCCACACAAATTGTTCTGTACCTGACCCATTTACTGGACTCAGGTCTAGTATTCAATTATATTAAAGTCCACCTAGCGGTACTTTCTGCATACACCACTTCCCAACTTAGTGTCATGGTGGAAAGTCCCAGTTATTAAAGCCTTATGGAGGGGGTAAAGAGAATACACCCTCCGATAGCAAACCCAGCTCCCGGCTGGGACCTAAATGTGGTACTTACCAGGCTCATGGGCTCACCCTTTGAACCCATGCACAAGGCAACTCTTAAAGACCTCACACTTAGGACTGCCTTCCTAATAGCTATTGCCTCCATTAGGCGAGTAAGTAAACTACAGGCTCTTTCTGTTCTAGACCCCTTTGTAACGGTTCACAAAGATAAGGTGGTTCTACGCACACACCCGAGGTTTGCACCGAAATTCATCTCGAAATTCCAGGTCAACCAGTCAATACAACTACCAACGTTCTTTCAAAACCCTTCAAATTTGGGAGAAAAAAGCCTGCATACACTTGATGTGCGCAGCGCTGTCATGTTTTATATGGAAAGAACTAGACCACTGAGAAAGACTAATCAGTTCTTTGTCTTGGTGGCAGCAGGAAGAGAAGGAGATGCAGTCTCAAAGTCCACTATATCTAGATAGATTGTTCAATGCATCACTCTGTTACACTCTTGCTAAGAGAGAACTACCCTTCAAGCCAAGAGCACTCTCTACTCGAGGCACTGGGACATCCATAGCATTCATTGCAAATGTTCCCCTTGAGTCCATTTGCAAAGCGGCAACCTGGAGTTCTGTACACACCTTTACAAAACACTACTGTCTAGATGCCCACTCTAGGTCTGATTCCCAGGTGGGACAAGCAGTATTAAGACATCTTTTCTCTACTGTTCCTTCTCACAACCCACCTCCAACTCCGGGTACTGCTCGCTAGTCTATGCACAGCATGTGTCTTTAAGCAGATTAACAAACATCAGAAGACAATGCATTACTTACCGTAAAAAAGCATTTCTGATGGTTGTATCTGCTTAGATTCACATGCGCCCACCCTTCCTCCCCGCTCGGATGGAAGGAACATAGACATCTTTTTATATCTCTCTTTTCTGTACTCACTCGCGTCTAGAAGGCACCCTCAGGGCAGAAAAAATACAAACAGAGGGACCTCGACACGTGAGGGATTGTGGGTACACCGCACGTCACTATAGGGATAGTGTTACAGACATGTAACGCTCACCTGACTCCCACGGAGACGCTGACCAGGTCTGGACTGCTGCGGCCTCTTCTAAGGTGATGCGCAGAACTCGGAAGACCGACTGGACAGGACCCCCAAATCTCGCTTGTCTGACTCGCAGGAGAATCCTTCTGCAGATGGAGAAAGGGGATTAACTAACTGCAGAGTAGCGCGTTGGCCTCCCACTTCCCTCTTTCACTCTCCTCAGACCACCTCTGAAATTCCTCGTTAACTCTCACCTTAAGGTTTGAAAGGACGAGCTCTCCATCCTGCTTCTGGTGCAGGGGTGCGATTATATCCAGTTACTTCGCTGGTGTTCGGGTTAGTGAGGATCCAAGCTTACTTGACTTTACTGGCAAGGTGCCGTAAGTATACTGTTGTAAAAGTTCAAGATTTGGCCTCCTTTTCTATTTGTCTTTATATTCAGTAGTCCGTCTCTTATGCCTTTTATCACAGGTGCTGAGTGAAGATTTTGCGTAGAGGAAACAATTCACCGAAGGTAAACTCAGGTGAGTTTATGATGGGTGGTTCCTTTAATGTCCTTATATTCAACCACTAATGCGTGTGTCTTTTTTCCCCATAGGGGCCAGGGTACGGTACTGCCGAAGAAGCGGCGCCGACCCGAGATGAGGAAAGATTCTCCCAACAATAATCAAGTAAGTCTTATGGCGAAAATCTGGCTTTCCTCAATATGTTCCTTTTGCTCACCTTTTTGTTCTTCTCTTCCCCCTTAGGCGCAGGTATGCGGCGGATCGTGCAGATGGTCGCTAAGGAGCACGGAGATGCCTTGTGAACAGGTGAGTGGAACGCGGCGCTGCAGCGAGCAACGCGATGCGTCTTTAAAATAAATGTCTTCCCTTAGGATCGCCGGCGTGATGACTCCGGACTCCGGGTAGAAGCAGGTAATGTTCTTCTGTTCACCTTTTCCCTTCCCTTCTCTTCTTTCTTTTCTGGTGTTCCAGGATGGAGGCGGGCGTGGCTGGAGTCAGGATGCAGGAGCAGACACGGTGAGCGTCCAGCTGCTAGGTGCAGAACAACGCGAAGCGTGAGCTGCTGTCTGGGCGTGGCTTAAATAGCCCCCAAAGTAGTTCCAGGTACGTATTCTTCCCCGGCCACGCCCGAGTGGCAAAATAGTCCCACAGGTAAAATAGTCCCTTTCAGGCCTCAAAGAGGTCTGGATCTGGCAGCACGGTCTGCATCAGGTAAGTTCACATAAACACTCCCTTTATGAGCCTGGCGCCTATGGCGCCAGGACTGAGGTCCAAAATGAGCCTGGCGCCAAAGGCGCCAGGACAGTGTCCAAAGGGCCCCTACTAGGGGTTGCTGGCCTTTTCCCCGGGAACATGTCTGCTTCCGGGGACGCTGGTCCTGGACTGGTTCTCCGGGAGTAGGCATCATGACAGCCACGCCTTGTCGACGTCCCCTTTTCGACTACGAAAAACAAAATGCAATACTCCGCAGTGACCACTGGATGTCGGACTATGCACAGCATGTGAATCTAAGCAGATACAACCATCAGAAATGCTTTTACGGTAAGTAATGCACTGTCATACTTTTCAGAATGGAAAACATATCTAAGTTAAGTAATGACTCAGAGTTAAAAGAAGGTTATTGCATAGAGCTCATAATGTAACCACACGATTAAGAACTCGTAACGAGGACAATGCCACAGGAACATCTAAACATTTTACAAGAGGAGAGCCAGGCACTCATCCTAAAAGGATCAATGGAAGAAGTACCAAGAAAACGGGTAAACTGAGGAGTGTATTGTTTTTTTTCTTGGGAACCAGAAAATAAACAATGAGGCCAGTGCTAGACTTAAGACCCGCAAAGAAATATGTAAAACCACAACAATTCAGGATAGCAACCCTTCAGGAGGTTATCCTGCTTTTAAGAGGGGATTTGCATGACATTAGATTTGAAAGATACATACTTTCATATTTCAAAGTTCTAAGTGCACCGTAAATACCTTGGATTCAAGATACCAAACAAACACGACCAATTCAAAGTTCTTCCTTTCGGAATTACATTTGCACCTCATTGGCCACCAAGAGGCTGGCAGTGGTTGTGGCCGAGCCATGTTGCAAGGCAATCCCAGTGTACCCATACCTGGACGATTGGTTACAAACCGGAAGTGATGCACGGGCGTGTCTGGCACACTCAACACACCGTGAACCGGCTCCACAGACTAGGTTTCTCAATCAATGATAAGAAGTTGAGTCTCACCCCAAGCAAGGAAAAGGTGTTCCTAGGGGCAGTCCTAAACACTCAAACTGAAACATTACCCAACACCAGGAAGAGTGCAGGCCTTACAATCACTGATTTCTCTGTTCAAAGCAGGCCAGATTCTAACAGTCGGGAACATTATGAGACGTCTACGTATGATGGCATCATGCATATTAATAATACCACATGCACATTTCAATGCAAATAACAGCAGTGGTTGGCAGAGCAAAGGACAAAAAAGACCAGCCAATGGGATAATCTAGAGGTAGTCTTGCAAACTGTAAACCGAAGTCGTCATTGGTATCAGTTAGCAATATGAACATAGGAAGAACCTTCATTTCTTCACTGCCATGGGGTGACAAAAACAGATGCATCTCTAGTTGGTTGGGGAGCACATTGCCAGCACCTCACAGGAAGTGGTCAACAAAACGGAAGACCTACCACATGACTTTATTAATCTCTTGGCAATAAACATGGTACCGCTTTCCTTCCACGCTGTCCTAGAGGGGAAGAGCTTTCTCCTGTAGACAGACAATACAACCGAAGAGGGTGGAACACACTCCAAACGGCTGTCCATCCTAGTACAAAACATTTGTCACTGATCTCCAACCAAGCACATGTCTAGCAGGCTCCCTCTGCAGGGTTCTAATACCAGTAATTGCCAAATAAACACCAATACACTTAAACAGATAATTGCAACATGGTGTCAACGAACAGTAGACCCATTCGCAAGAAAAGAAAAACACAAAATGCCAAAACTGTGTCCAGGTTCCCACCATCGGGTTCCCTGGCCAACCTACTATGGATGAGCTGGTAAGGAATATTTGCATACGCCTTTCCCCCCTGACGCCACTTGTCTGCATTCACAAAATGCACCAAGAGAGCTTAACCATGATGATCATTGCGCCAATGTGGGTAAGACCGCCATGGTACTCGCACCTGATGGCCACCAATCAAGCTCCTCCTTATTCAAGACTTACTAACACAAAGGCACACTGGTAACGCTCGACCCACTAGGCAACCAACTTAGCAGCTTTGCTGCTGAGGTCATAGAATTTGGTCATCTTCATCTTCCCACAAGTTGTATGGATATTATGCGAGATGCTAGAAAACAAACACCAGATACTGCTACTTCAACAAGTGGAAGAGATTTGTTTTCCGCTGTAAAAGAAACAAAATCAATTGTATAAATTGCTCAGCTACAGATGTGGTACTATACCTCACAAACCTACTAAACTCAGGGCTGGTGTTTAATTCACTCATGCTATCCTTGGCAGCCTATACAACATCACAGCACAAATCGTCATGGTAAAGATAACCAGTTGTTAAAGCCTTCATGTTATGTTATTTGGCATTTATATAGCACTCTGTAGTCACCCTCTGTGTCTCCAGTGTGGGGCTCTAAACAGTCCTTTCAGGGTTCATGGGTCCAGTTTATGAACCCATGCACAAAGCACCACTTAAGGAGCTAACATATAAGGTAGATTTCCTCATGGCTATTAAGTCAATAAGCAGGATAAGTGAGAGTGCGTCTAAGTTTTCCCAAAATTAATTTCAAAATTCTATGCAAACTCATCCAGTACCAGCTTTTTTCTTAAACCCACAAAGCAAAGTGTTAGGGAGGATTTTCATTTTAGTGCTTAATTCCTCCCAACCTAGAGACCCCCAGCTCTTTTGCTGGATTTAAGGACTTTTTCATTTTAACCCTGGAGTGAGTGAGCCAGTTTTCTCACTCTTATGTGTTTTGATCTGATTTGGATTATGCGTTTCTTTGTTTTTGGAGTCTGACAAACTCCATAGACAGCTACATTAGTATTGTGACAAAGCATCTTCAGTGCAATGTTGGCGAAATCCTTTAGATTTCTCATTAGGTTTAAATGTCTTTTCTTGTGAGAACTACTGTTCCCAAGAATTGTAAATTGAAATTGACTTTACTTATACACCCCATCTTAAGTGGAGTGCTGGGGAGGTACTTAGTAGCCCTTTTTCCTACTTACTCATGTAACATTTATTATGTTACCCTCACTACTTTAAATGGCTGGTGGCAGTGGTTTCATTTTTGTAAAAATGACCCTGGTCTTCTTTTTTTCCCCATTTTCTGTTTGTGAGGTCTTTGATGGGTTTTACTCTGCGTGCCAAACCAGGTTTAAGCCCTTTGTTCATTTTGCCTTTGGCCGGATTCAGTACTGAAACCTGCCTCTGGCTCCAGTGTGTCTGGAAGGGCAGGAAGTGAGGGAGGTTCCCGAAACTCTCCTGTCCTTTGTCTTTAGGAATGCCTGAATGCACCCAGTCCTGATTGGATGACTGGCTGTCCTTGGAGGACATCCAACCTGCTGTTTGAGTGACAGCCTAGGCTGTGGATCAGTGGGAGGAACCTGCTTAAAAGGCGAGGGTTTTGGAACGGAAGACAGTCGACCACTGGGGAGGACATCCCGACGAAGAAACCGTGAACGAAGCTTGCTGCATCCTCCTTGTTAGGAAGAATTCTCATAAATGTGCCAGTTCCTCCTACCTTCGAGCCCTCCAGCTTTTTTTCTAAACTTTGGGACTTTTAACTTTTCAAATCAATGTGTGTTCTGTGTTTGTTTATTTGGTTATAGAGTTTAAACAACTCCATAGGCATCATCTTTGTTATTTGTGTCACAGCACCCTCAGTGCAGTGGCACAGGGAAACCTTTTCAGGCTTTCCAAAGGTTTAAATACCTTTGGTGGGATAAACTACTGTTTCCCAGAGAAAGTAAAGTGAAATTGAGTTTACTAGTCTTTTCAAATTCCTAGACCCAGCACACCCGATCTTACAATAGAGTGCTGGAGGGGGGGGGGGTTACCTAGTATCCCCCTGTGTGTAGATACTCATGTAGCAGTCAAATGCTACCCTTTCCTATCGAAATGGCTGGTGGCAGTGGTTTTACAAGGTACTACTGTGATTTTTTTATTTTTATTTTATTTTTTTCTTTCCTGACAGTGAACACCAGTAGTGTTAAATCACGGGAGCCATGCTGTTCAAGATGGCGTCTGAGCCCCCTTTGTTTAAACACGTCCCGGTCTTCGCCATTTTTTGTGGAAAGGTCCTTCTAGAGTTTTGCTCTGTACACCAAACCAGGTTTAATCCCTTTGTTTCATCGCCTTTGGCGGACTTGAGGCCTGAAGCCCGCCTCTGGCGCCTGAGGGACAGCCACCCTGCAGAGTGAGTGGCAGCTAGGCTGGAATGAATGGGAGGAAACTGGATAAAAGGCGAGTCTCTTTGCTTGGAAGGTAGAGTCGACCACTGGAACGAAAGAACTGAAGACGAGCTTGATGAGGACGGCTGCTGCAACTCCTGGACCGTTGGTTTGCCCAGTGAAGCCCTCCTGCAGGTCCAAATCGCCAACTTGATCTCGACAGAGAAGCCCTGCAAGGACGACTTCTCCCTTTTGAGTTGGTGGGACCAATCAACTCTTAAGCTACCTGGATACCATTCTTGGAGCTGGTGGTATTTTCCTCAGAGTGCTGGAGGAAACCGAATAACCAGGGAGAGTGACACAGTTTGTGTGCTTAACTGAGATTTGCCAAGTGCCAGCTTTGACCAGTCCCAGTGCAGGAGTCCCCCGACGTCCTCCCTCTTGTCCCCACGACTGAGGCTCAGGAACAGTGAGATCTGCAGGAACTGCCAGGAACAGAAGTCTTCAGCTGCATCTTTTTCTTCATTATAAGTTACTGTGAAAACCCGACCGAGAGAACTTACCTCTCACTGTGAAAGTGCTTGGAACTTTGGCAACTTGCAAGCCTAGTCAGCTTGTGATGAACATATGAATCATTTTTACAAACTACTTCTGAGAACTTTGGCAAAGATTTTTCCGTTTAAGTACCAGAACTGCTTTATCCTATACAAGACTTTAGCCCATTGACTTTGGCCTAACCTATTAAATTGAATCTGCTCCTCTGGTGAACTCAAACTATTTGCACTGTCTAAAGAGTAATTGTATCTTCTTTTCGTTAACCTATGCCTTTTTGCTCCTACTTCAACATACTCCGAATGCCATTTTGCTCCTCCTACAAAGTAGTTTAAATGCCTCAGACCTGTACCGTGTAAAGTACTGTAGTATATTTTTGTGATATAGATTGCCTCCTTCTATTGAATGTTTTATAACTGACTTTTGAATAAATTAATAAGTGTTTAACCAAGAAACCTTGAGTGTAAGAGTTTATTTGAATACTTTTGATTGTAGACCTCTGTGTAACCTCCTTATAGCTCACATTCCCTCTTGAGATGAGCCTGGCTGCTCAGCTCAGTTACCAAAAACTGTGTAGTACAGACTTGTACCAAAGGTTTGTTTTGCTTACACCTGTAGTCATAGTTGTGTGTAGTGGTCCCAAATGGTACTGCATACAAACTCTGCCTTAACACTCCTGGACCGTTGAACTTCCCAGGGAAGCCATGCTTCTGTGCTGAAACTCCTTTTTCTGATTGACAAGAGAGCTCCAGAAGTGACGGACTCCATTGGAATACATTCCCTGACTGGCTGTACTTTTTTGCTGCTGCAGGAACCGAATGCCAGGGGTTGAATAATCCATAGTAGAGTGCAATATCTGCCAGAAACTCCACGAGTCTCCCAGGACCCTCCAGAAGCAGGGCAACCAGAGCTAGAGTCCCCTCACCAAAGTGGAGGACTCAAAGAGTGAAGGAAGCCCAACCAGTATCCAAGATCCGCGGTGGTGCTGTTTACCGAGCGCAGAAACCGCAAAGTGCTGCTGATCCGAAAAGAGCCTGTAGCTGCTGCCGACCTTTGCATTGCTGCAACCAGATAAACCAGCTGGACCCTCTTCTAACCAAATGTATTGTTCTGACTTGGGGTACTTGCCTAAGTGGCTGTAGCTTGCTCTTCTCAGTTGAGACTTGCAGTAGCTGCCTTTTCTAGAGTTGATTTCAGGTCTAACTTTCGCAAGCGTAATAGCTTGTGCCCTTCAGCAATTTTTCTTCAACAGGCTCTCTAACTTTGTGCAAGACCTTTATTATCTAAGAAGTGACTCAGCTCCATAGACTTTTCAGGAAATTGCCTTTGGCTGTCCTGGCTCCCTGCAGACTCTTCTATTCCATTTGACTTTGATTCTTACTGTCCATCATAGGTGATGCATTGGTTTTAAACTAATATTGCTGGGAAAGATTTTTATTTAGACTTCATTGGAAAATGTAATGTGCTCACTTGCTCTGAGAACCTGTTTAACCTTTTTCCTTCTTTTAAACTTTCCTTTCTGCCAACCTCAGAATTTACAAAGTGTACTAATGATATATAAATGCAATTACTGTCCTAGTTGGTGAAGTCACCTCAAGGTGTAGGAAGTGTGTAAGAAGCATCTCTAAAGAGTATCTACTAGGTTGGTCTGAATTCTGAACAAGTATTTTAAAGTGTATTTGATTGCTAAATTATTATTACATATATTGCCCTTTTTAAAGGAGGCTTACTTAAAAATGACCGTTAAATAAATAATTATATACAAATATTGCTAGATGGATTGTTCAATGTATACAAATGTGCTACAGCAAAGCTAACAAGACATTACCATTTACACGATGGGCCCATGCAACAAGCAAACATTGCTTTTCTTGCTAATGTCCAACTGGAGGCCATTTGCAAGGCAGCTACTTGGAGTTCAGCACACACCTTCACACAACACGATTGTGTGAACACAATCAGAACCCCAGGTGACATTTATTCACTTCTACCGCTTCAACTCACCGGCCTCCATCACAAAATGCTGCTTGCTGGCCTATGCAAAGCATGTGAATCTAAGCTGTTTCGCAAGCTCCAGAAGACAAATATTACTTACCTGTAATAGTTTCTGAAGCTTGTATCTGCTTAGAATAGTGGGTGGGTGGGTGTGTGTAATATATAGAATTACACACACACAACCTTCACATGTCGGAAAACGATCCAAGGACGTTGATGCGTGAAGGATCCTGGGTACACATAGAGCAGGGATATTGTTACAGGAAGTTCCTTGTCCACGGCTAATTTTTTAATTTAAAATTCGACAGCACAAAATGTAATACTCTACACCAACCACTATATTGAGGCGTGTGCAAAGAATGTGATTCTTAGCAGATACAGGCTACAGAAAGACAATTACTGTGAAGTAATTTGTCATTTGGAAGAAGTAATGTGTGGATGTGTTTGAAACAACCTGTGGGCAAGTTACTGAGTTCAAATACCTGGGGGTGGGGAGTGTAGGGCGGGTGCGGGGGCGGAACGGGTTGCAGATGATAAAACTGATTCACCAGGAGGAATTACCCAGTGGAAGACTAGTCAGTTTTGCTGTTAAATAAGATGTTTTTTTTTATTGTTCAGCCACTACCTTAAGCATTCATCGCCAAAATGGATCCTATGGCGCAGTAGGATGGGCTTTTAGTGAAATTGTGTGTCTTAAAGAATTGAAGGGTAAATAATGGCAACGTTCCTTGTGCTTGAACATATTCGTCTGGGCCAGGAGTTGACCTCTTTCATTAGCTGTTAACCGTTACTTGCATTAGTCTGAGACTAGTTATACCAAAAATAATGCTGTGTTCAGCCTTGTGAAATCTGTGGCCTTTAAGGGAAACAAAAATTGGGAGTAATGTATCCCAAGGAGATGGAGAATTGTGGTGTGGGAGCATAAATGTAGGAATTGGAACTTTTGTCATTACAAGTGTCGAAAGGGGCCCTACTACTTGCAAGATCAAGACTATTTGAAAGTTATTTTGCCTAATGTGACCAATTTTCGACCTGCTGAACATTTATTTTAAAATGTACACATTTTCCTTTGTATATCGCTACATGTTTTTTCAAATTTAAAAATTATGGAGTTTCACTTAAAACCCCTTACCAGCAACTTGTGTACTTATTTTAAATTCACAGAAAAAAATGAAAATTTACATTTATTCTTAGGATATAATGCTCTATACAATATAAGATCTAAACATCCAAGGGATTTCAGAGATGATCCAATGGTTAGATTAAACTTTGAATTCTGGTTGAAATATTTGGAAGGATATTATCTGGTTTTAATTGTTGTGCTTTTACAGTTCTGGAAAGAACCAGAGTGGGGTTCAGACCACCCTTACCGTTAATGTGATTAAGAATAGAATTTTAAGGATTTGTACATTTCAGAAATTATTTGTATTTAGAGGATTTTATGATTTGTAATACATGAGCCTATTTAAGATTGATGTAAATCAAAAAATGCAAATAAGAAAAATAACAAATTGCTAATTGACTGTGGAAAACAAAGAAGAAAGGGGTTTTGATGAAAAATCCCCATACACCAAGACCTTTATTTCAGAGTCCTATGTATTTATATGCCTGTGCAGTTGGGTATTTGTTTTTATTTGAACCAGAAGTACTTGCTTTTGTTTTCTAAAAATATGTATATATATTTGTATTTTAGGGGAAGAGGAATTATCCATAGTCCCAGCCACCAAATCACTGGCAGCAGGCGCATGCAAAGCAGAGCTACATTGTCACCTCCACCCTGACGAACTGCTAGCAATAGCACCTTTATAACTGATCGTTCCAGTCTGACATGCATCGCCACTTTAGCAAACAATCTGTTTGTGTCCCCACGATTCTCCAGGCTACTTGAAGGAAATGGACATCATTCCCACAGGCAACTAACTGATCCAGCTTGGGACCTATAACTAATGGATTTCTCCCAGTGTTGAATGTGTGGTGGGGACCATTTTAACATAAAGCTCAGTGCTTTGCTGACGGACAGCCATTGCTAGATCAAGAGCTCTCTGAAACCACTCTGCTTATGTTTTCCATCACGGAGATCTGCTCGGTTCCTCGGATGGTCTATGGCAAGACTTTTACGTTTGGGTGGTCGCCCTGATATTTTAAGTGTTTATTACCTCTTGTAGTTCTGTGGCAGATTCTCATACAGTATGTGTGACAGGGAAGGTTCATCTTCTTTTATCGACTAGAAGTTTTGAAACCTTAGGTCTACTGTATGTCTGCTGTGCTTCATTCCGTAGCAACCATCAAGAAAGGGCTGAGATGCATGCCTCCAACGTAGAAGTATTGTTGTATTTTGTACAAATAAGTTATACCTTTTTGTTAAAATATAAATTGACCACTTTTGTAGCATTGCATCATGCTAATGTAGATTTTTTTTTTTTAAAACAGAAAATTGCTATGTCAACATTTGAGTACATACATTTTTACAGCACCATTATTCAATACTGCTCTAAAGCGCGCTCTCCTCAAATGGTTATCCATCTAAGGTAAGAGCTAAGGAAACTCTAAAGTGTCACTAGGCTTCTCCAATGATCGTTAAGTCCCTCGATCCTGGTCAAGCTACATGGGAAACGAGCCCACCTATTGAAAATTAGGCAGTTTTCTTCTTTGGGTACGTCCACAATTGCTGACTCTTCGCATTGACTAACATTAATGATGTGTTGCCTTCACTGTTCTGCTAGGAACTGTTAGTTCCATATTACTACCTGGATATTCCCATTTGTATGTGTAGTCTCTCCATTGTTCTTGCTCAGACACATCCTTGTAGAGGAATGTCTAGTGACATTTTGCTGCTGGAAGTATGAATTGGCCAAGTCAGCTTTTTGATTAGTTGTGTGTGGAAAAAAAAAATAGCTGATAAGCACGGTTTAGAGTTGGTGTTTAGCTTTCACCAGTAGCAGATTTTATTTTTCTGCTCACCAATTAATACGTACAAATCTACTGTGTAGAGAAATAAACTTGTGTTTTATCATATGAACACTCAAAGCTCTATAGAAAAAGTGGTCTAATATCAGTTATGCTTTTAGGAAATAATTTTAATACTGTTTTTTACATATCTTTCTATGCCTTTTCTAGCTGGCTTAGTTGTAGCAGGATTCTACAGACCAAACATTGTTTAGCTGTTACCTGGTAAAGAAAAAATACAACTGAGGAATAAGTGTATGAAGTGATCGCCTGCCTTGTTTCTAGATTTTAACACTTGACCACTGTGCCAAGGCTAAATCTGTATATTTGTTTTGTAAATAGTTTCTTTTAAAAAGCAGCTTGTTGTAATTTTGTAAAATATTTGTGTCCGATATTTTCAATTGAAGAAAGTTGCAGATCATTACATGGAGTCCAACGTATTTCAGAGGTTTTATTTTCATAAAGGAATTAGGACCACTTGGCCAAGGAATGCTGAATATTAGAATTTACTCTAGAACTTCTCGGTTGTTCTTCTTGTGCCTTATTACAAAATGGAGGTTAAGTATTTGCAATGTAAACCCCTAGTGCAGAGGTCTACGTCCTTTTGGCCTTCAGGTGATTTGGGCTATGTATGCCATGGTTCTCACCATTGGCTGTGCTGGCTATGGCTGAAGGGATTTGTAATCCAAAACATCTGGACAGGCAAAGGTGGCCGACCGTGGCCCTAGTGAGTCACAATTTCCAGCAATTGATTCTTTTTTTGGGTTGCTACCTCCACTAAACTGCGTTCGTCTTTCCAAATACGGACTCGGCAGAAGCCCAGTTCCCCTTGAATGGCCCCATGACACATGGACATTAAGATTAGATTGAAAAGGGATTAACAGGAACACTGTGCTCCCACAACATAAGAAGCCCCCCACAAGCTCTGTACATAATTCCAGATGCACATTACTGCATGCAGTTGTGCCCTTAATGGGATCCTCCAAAAAGGCCTATTTAGTATTGAAAAGCTGCCCACAGACGCTAGCTTGCGGCAGCGCTGTTTATTTGTTCCTTGGGGCAACCAAAACCACATGGAAGATTAGAATAACTGCCCATGCCCCAAGATGGGAATGCCCCATGGTTATCTTGCTTGAGAGATTTTTTTGTATGTGCCATTTGTGTCACGTATTAAAGAAAGCCCCTGCCTCCCTATATTTTAACTGCAGACAAACGAGCAATATACGAATGGGTTTGCTCTGGGGCACAGGTTTTCATACTGATAAGTTCCCATGGCTGCACATATTTCTTTGAATGTATTTTCTGTTTGTAATTCTTGCAAATGTCCAGAGTGCCAAGACATGGTTGTCTTTCCAGTTGCCCCAACTACACATTATCATGAAACTGGTTTCATTCGCATCTCTGGTAAAGTGTGCGCTTTTGAAGGGCTATCCTGTGTAATCTACACCACGCGCCTGCACCCGGGACGCCTCTATCAAGTAACTTCGAAGCACTATGTTTAGAGCTGAACATAAGGCAAGTTTCTATAAGTTATAATCCCTAGCTAGAACGCATGCGAAATGCATGTGCACAATGTGATTTGCTAGAACCTAACCTCAGAAGGTCTTTCAATGTTCCATGCTGTAGAGACCTTTTTTAAGGCTTTTATTGGTTTTATTCATTTGGACTAGTTTCCTTCAGTTTTGGCGAGCTTCATGAATAAATTGCAATGGCCCATGCTTGCTTTTAGGCGCAGCTTATGCCAAAGCATATATTGGTTGTTGCAAATGCTGACCGGGCACTGTTTATGTACATTGGGGATTGTGGGGGCACTGTTGTAAAAGTGTCCCAAAACAAAAAAAAGACTAGGACTTGTTAACTGTTATGTACATGTGTGTGTGTATAGACACCGTAAGGATCAAACCTATTTTCTGTTATTGGGACATTGTGTACTGTTTTATGGTACCACCAATCACATCTGAAATAAAATGGTCTGTTAAGGTTGTTATCAATAATTCACTTTCTGTGGAGCGCAGCTTGGTTTAATCAAATTGTTACATTGCAGTTTTGCAGCACAGCCATGCTCTTGCATTAAAATAGGATGTACTTAATTATTTTTCAATGTTTCCAGAAGTTAAGTGAGTAATTGCAGCATGTTACCATGCAAAGGCTTTGTTACCAAAACCTTTCAATGAGGTGGCCTCTTTTGTTTGGGAACCCAGGCACGGCCATGTTGTGACCCTACTGACTTCATTTTGAACTTCTGTTTTATGCTCCTAATCACAACCATTGTGGTGCCCTGCATCCCATTAACTCTCAGGCTCCGTAACCATGCCAAACACTTCACCCAATGCATCCCATTGGCGTTAAGACCCAAGGATTTTAGAAACTTCTGTCTGGCATCACGGACAGATGGCGGCAAAGCAAAGCTGCCAATTGGCAATACTTTGCCAGCAGCCGTCATTTGTGCCCACGGCACATGCATGCAGGCATAGCGTTTCTTTGTTATCTTACATGGGCACCAAATTACTTATGAGGTGGGGCTTGGTTGAGGCCTTGTTCTCGAGTGGGTGGTGGGAAGTTGCAAGTGGGGCATGTTGGGGCGGGCTACTAGCAGAATGAGCAGGGCGATCTCTTCAAGTTGAGGGATAAAAGTGGGCTCATTAAGGCAGGCATGCATGCACGCACGCACGCACGCACGCACATACATACCTGCTTCATTCGCGTATCAGGAGTACCATGCTTCCAGAACATGGGAGTACTCCTATAGAGTTACATGCAGTAAAAACCATATCCTGCACAAACCTAAACTGAAGACTTGGCTAGTCTTTGAGGTTTCTGAAATGCAGCCCGAGCATACTAATATTTGTGATTCTAGGCTTATTGGAGAGGTTTTTGTATGTGTGTTTATTTTTATTTGTGTGTTATTAAAGTTTTTTTTACCATCTTGGCTGGTTATTGCTCTCTTACCAGGACAAAACCATTCAGCTTTTCCCAACCCTATGGGACTTCATGAACTTAAAATTAAGTAATTCCAATCAGTTTCTGCCCTTGCCCAAGGGAAGGTCTTGCTCACCTGGGTCCTTTACAAGCACAGGTGTGCGACCCTGGGCTGGGAGGGCTAGAATGACCGCAGACTTTAAACTGCTACAACGTTCTTAAGGTTGCAAACTTTCTTTAATCTCTGGTGGCTTTGCAGCCAACACTTTGATATGGACCAGCACCTCCGGCGGACTACTCTTTCTACTCCTCTTCAGTATCCTCACTCTTCCCAGCGTCTGGGTCAATGCCATCAATAGGCATTTTGCTCTAATCTTCCCTGCAAGTCTTCAAGCTCTGGCCTAGTTGGCTTGGCTATAACCTGCTCGCTTCCCTCGTTGCATCCTCCACCCTCTGGAATGCCTTCTTATCTCTCTCTCTCTTAGCATAGTGGTCTGTGCCTCTTGACTTAATTCGTGACAAATCCACAATATAAAGAAGTCTGATTGATGGGTCCTTTGCTCTGGCATCTCTGGGTGTTGCTAGTGGTTTGGGCTCCGTGGTGCCACATCCTCCCTGTGTGGGTTCCTTTTCCAACGGACTTGGATAACATTACTTTGGTAATGATTACGTTTGCTAATGCACTTACTCCAATGGGCCAAATAAACTATGGTCCATTTTTGGGTCATGTTCATGCATTATGGCAGCCGGTCAGCCACCCTACCCCCAATCTACCCCCAACTCAACAGCTGCACTTCCTGGTCTCATATGATCTTTTCCTTGTGCACCGGTTCACAATCCACTCTAGGGCTTGCATGACCCAAAGTGAGCTCAGCATGGACTCCTACCTTGAAGTGGATTCGCGCATTGAACCCAGGGAGGTGTGCATTGTCTATTGCCAACCTTTCCTGGGGGTGATATCCTCTGGGTTTCTTCTCCATAACATGCTTCCTCTGTCAATGTTGCTCTATGGGATATCTTTCCTCTATTCTCATTGTTTTCTTTAAGCTCTCATCAGGCTCTTCAGGTGAATCGTCCCGGCTCATGTATTTCTAGTGATTACTAAACGTTACCAAGACTCTCCTAGCAGTTATGACAGACTAGCCCATGTCTCTAACTCTCAGCGAGTGGAGTGGGGTACACTATACACTTTTGATTAATACCAAGTAAGAGAATAAAATCTTGTTACTTTAGACAAGGGAAAAACCATACACACATGGGATAGTAACTTCACAAAACAGAAGATGCCACAATGAATCTGCTAAGTAACACATTTTTGAGTAAGAGCACTTTACAGAGGTATATATCAATGCTTCTAACTTCTAGGTGGGACTGACTAAAGAGCTCTGTGGCTTCTCAAAGCTAGGTCCATGCTATTTATATTATATTATGCCAATTATAATTGGCAAAGTCAATAGTTGGGGTGTTTTCTGCTGTTCTGTGCATGTTCCATTTATAGGTACCACAGTGCAAAGTTAAAAAAAAAAAATGCGATAAGGGGTGTGCGTGTGCAAGAGAATGAGAAGGAAGGAGAAAAGAGCAAGGAAGTAAACAATTTAGTGAGGGTGCCATTGATGATGAGCAAGAGGAAATATGAGCGAGAAAGGTTAAGAGTGGGAGGCTAAGAAATAAAGCGAGAATGAGAGGAAGGATGAGAATGGGGGTGGGTGGATTGTAGAGAGAAAAAGAGCACACACGAGATGGCCATTCCCGGGTTTCAGCTAACAAATACCAATTGTCCAAAATGGGAGCTGCAGGATGGAGGCTATTGGTGACCCTGGGCCAGAGTCACAAGAATTAACACAAATAACCCCCTAAGTTTTGTAGGGTGGGTTGGGGGTAAAGAGTTGGGTGGGGATAGAGTAGCGGTAGGGTGGGTGTAGAGACAGGTTGGATGGGGTAAAGAGTGGGGTAAGGGGTGGAGGTAGAGAGCAGTGCTAGGGATGGTTGTGGTTGTAGGGGGGGTAAAGAAAGTGGAGGTGGAGGGAGAGGGGTAGGATGGATGGGAGTAGAAGTTGGGTGGATGGGTGAGGTAGAGATTGGAGTTCGGGTGGGTGAGGGTCGAGATGGGTAGGGGTAGAGTTGGGGGTAGGGTGTAGAGTTGGGGGTAGGGTGTAGAGTTGGGGGTGGAGATGGGTGGGTAGGGAGAGTGGCATTAGGGTGGGTGGGGGTAGAGAGTGGAGGTACTGTGGGTTGGGGTAGAGGGTACAGGAGTAGGGTTGGTTGGGGTAGAGGGTGCAGGAGTAGGGTTGGTTGGGGTAGAGGGTGCAGGGGTGGGTTGGTTTGGGTAGAGTGGGAGTAGGATGGGCGGGTTCAGGCAGAGAGGGTGGGTAGGGGTAGAGTGGTAGGTAGGTGTAGAGAGTGGGGGTATGGTGGCTGCAAGTTCAGTGGGATGAGAGGGTAGGTTGAGGGAGTGAGGTCAGAGGTGGGTGATGGTAGGTGGTTTGGGGGGGGGGCATGAACAAAGCAGCCACGGGAGGACTTAGTTAATTTACTGTTTGCTTGTTAGGCACTTATACAATAAGAATATACTGTTTCAAAGCGCCCACACGGCAGGCGGGAGGGTGGGAAATACATTACAACACAATGTTTAAGAGCAGAGGGAGAAGAGGTAGAGGAACAAACCTACTATGCCTTGTGAGTACTCAGAACATGCAAGTGCAGAAAGGAAGAGGGGGTAAGTGCTGGGGATTCAGAGCTTGTGGGTGAGCCATGGACGAAGTGCTAGGAGTGTTCAGTGCTACATGACCTGGGCCGCATGAGGTGTAGGTGTGAGTCTACAGAGAGGAGGGTGTGCAGATGCAAAGTGCTGTGGATAGACCGGGGCTGGGAAGAATTGGTGTGGGAAGTCAGGGAACCGAAGATGCATAAGGGCCAAGGACACTGATTCAGCAACTGTAGGATTAGCAGAGGAGAGAAGGAGGAGGAAAAGAAGAAAGTCTTAAGAAGCTTCTGGAATTTGAGAAGATTCTGCTCAAAGGGTGGAGGGGGGCTGTTCCAAAGGAGAGAGCCCACAGAGGAAAGTGAGCGCCCCCCCGCGCCAAAAGTAGCCCAAAATTGCCTAAAAAACCCCCAACCAGCACACGTAATGGGGGAGGTAGGGTGGGAGTACAGAGAGTGGAGGTAGGGTGTGTGGGGGTAGAGAGTGGAGGTTAGGTAGGGCGGGTGGGGGTAGAGAGGGGAGGTAGGTTGGGGTGGAGGTAGAGGGGGTAGGTGAGGGTAGATTGAGTTGGGATTGGGTGGGTGAGGGTAGAGAGGGTGGGGTGGGTGGTGGTAGAGCCAAGTGGGGTAGTGTTGGGGGGGGTGTAGAGTCTGTGGGTTGGGTTGGGGTAAAGGGTGCCTAGGGTGGGTAGGGGTAGAGAGAGTTGTGCTGGGATGGGTGAGGGTAGGGTGGGTGTAGAGCAAGTGGAGTTTGGCTGAGAGGTTTAGAGAGAGTGGAGTTCAGGGTGGGTGGGTGTAGAGAGAATGGGGGTGGGTGGGGGTAGAGAGAGTGAAGGTGGGGATTGCGTAGAGAGTGGAGGTGGTGTTGGGGTAGGTGACGGTCAAGAGTGGTGTTGGGGTACGGGTAGATTGAGTTCGGGGTGGGTGGGGTTGGAGAGGGAGAGGGTGGGTGGTGTGGGGTTTGTGGTAGTGTGGGGGGTAAAATGGGTTGGGGTAGCAAGAGCAGGGATACTGTGGCTGAGTTTGGGTAGATGGTGGTGGAGGTGGGGTGTGGGCATATAGTTGATCGTAGGGTAGGGGTGGATGATGGTAGGTGGCTAGGGGGAAAACATGAACAAAGCAGTCTTGGGAGGACCTGTCAAAAGTAGCCCAACATTGCCCAAATAAAACCCAACCAGCACATGTAATGGGTTTGGTTGGGGGTAGAGAGAGTAGAGGTAGGGTTGGTGACAGTAAAGTCTGGAGGTAGGGTGGGTGGGGGTAGAGGGAGTGGAGGTTGGGTGGGGCTAGAGAGTGGCAGTAAGGTGGTTGGGGTAGAGAGAGTAAAGGTAGAGTGGAGGTTGGGTGGGAGTAGAGAGTGGTGGTAGGGTGGGTGGCTGGGGTAGAGAGTGGAGATAGGGTGGGTGGCTGGGGGTAGAGAGTGGAGATAGGGTGGGTGGCTGGGGGTAGAGAGTGGAGGTAAGGTGGATGGGGTAGAAAGAGTGGAGGAAAAGAGAGTGGAAGTAGGGTGGGTGGGGCGGTTAGAGAGTGGATGTAGAGAGTGGAGGTTGGATGGGTGTGGCTGTAGAGTGGAGGTTGGGTGGGTGGGTTGGTTGCATTGTGTATGTTTTTTTTTTTATTTATATAGTGCCTATACACAGGCAAGTGTAACAAAGCACTCGTGGAGGGAGGGAACATGGAGAAAAACAGTCACTCGGAGCCCTTTAAATTCTGAGACGATAATAGTCTGCACAGGCAGAGTAAGTGCGCGTAATATATTTAACAGGTTGAGACACAGGAAATAGGCCTGACAGTGAGTCTGTTCTCCCTTGTCTTCACCCCTAATTGCACTGGTAAAACTGCAGTCAGTCTTCAGGCACAGTGCATTCGGATCGTGCAAGTGCCAGACGGTGACAGGGAGGCGGAGGTCCAAGTGCACCCAGTCGGTGGAGACTGGGCTAAGTGCAGAGAGAGCCACTCTCTTGGGTTAATTCTCAAGTGCAGTGAAGGTGGATGTGGTGTTGGGGCCCTCTGCTCTGGAGACGGTGAGCCGCTGGGGGAAAGTGAGAGAAGGTAGAATACCTCCGAGGAGGTGTAGCTGATAGACCTTTTAGAGATGTGAGAGGAGAAGGAGCGAATGGAGTCGAAGATGACCCCAAGGTTTTTAGCCTCGCAGGTGGGTGCGGGCCTAAGGCAAGGAAGGCTGGCCAGAGTGAAAGTGGGAAAGCGAGAGCAGGGATCCCAATGTGAACGATCTCGGTCGTACTGGCGTTGAGACTGAGGTTGTTTCCAGCACACCATGACTGAATAGTGGACTAATGGAAATGAGCGAGGTGGAGGGTATCCTGAAAGATAGTTGCGTGGCATCCGTGTAACACTGGAAGTTGGAGGTGAAAGTGGCAATCCCACGTGCCAAGGCAGTCATATAGACGTTGAAGATGGATAAGATCCCTGGTTAACGCCACAGGTTGAAAGAGCTATAGTCTGGAGAAAGCCTCTGAGTTGCACCTGGGATGGGCGGTCGGAGAGAAAGGAGTTAAACCACACCAGAGCCTGACCTGTGATTCCCAGGGTGTCACAGAGACGTGCGATCAGGCTGTTGTGGTTAACCATGTCAAAGACAGAGGAGAGGTCAAGGAGAATGACAGAGGGAGTGTTACTGTCAAGATTTGAGAGCATGTCTTCACAGGTGTTCAGAAGAGCAGTTTCCGTGCATCTGGATGCACTAAAGCCAGACTGATGGTCATGGAAGCAACCAATAGATTCAGTGTCGATGGTCAGCTAAGGGATAGCCAACTTCTCCAGGAGTTTAACCCAGGAAAGGAGTGATAGAGATAGAGCAGTAGTTTGCTGGAATGGAGGGGTCGGCAGAGGGTTTCTTGAGCAAAGGGTGCACGAGGGAGTGCTTAAGAGCAGTTGGGAAAACTCTAGTAGAAAAGGAGAGATTGCAGCGATCAGCCAATGCTGGGGTGAGGGCGTCAATATTGTCCTTAATGGTTTTAGAGGGGCAGGGGTCAACCTGTTTGGAAGAGGCCTTCATAGACTGGACTTGTCTGGGACCTCATCAGGTGTGATGGGTGAGAGAGAGAGAGAGAGAGAGAGAGAGAGAGAGAGAGGAGAGGGTAAGTGTGGGTGGGGTGCGGTGGCAAGGGAGGCTCTGGTGTTAATTTAAGCTGTGGTGTGGAAGAGAGGGAGTAAAGGATGCCTTGGGTTTTTGTGATGAAGTGTGCAGCCAGGGCCGAGCAAAGGTCCCGGGTGGGTGTGACGGAAGAATAGTCTGCTGCAGGATTGGCCAGTTCCTTGCAGACTTTGAAGAGTTTGGCCGTGTTATTTGATGCCGTGGAGATGCAGGCTTGAATAAAGGCTCTTTTATTTTTGGAACAGATGCAGAGTTGATATTGTCTTTGGAGGAGGCGGCAGGCCAGTTTGTCAGATGGTCTGCCTGACGAGGTCCATTTCCGCACTGAGCTGCCCTACACTTGCGTTTAAGGGTAGCTAGACCGGAGTCGTACCAAGAGTTGCACTTTTTGGAAGGCTTCAGTCGGAGCCTCATGACCGGGACTAGTGTGTCAAGAGTGTTGGCGATGGAGAGATTGAGGTTAGCGAGGGCTGTGTCATGGTGGGAGTCAGCCGCAGGAATGGGTGGAGGACAGTAGGTGGAGGCAAAGGCAGCCACTGTCACTTTTTTCATGGGTCTGATGACATAGAAGTCGAGTGGCTGTGCTGGGTGTGTTGCTGCAAGAGAAGAACTTCAGGTGTCTTGAGAGGAGAGAGTGGTCAGTCCAAGAGAGGTAGGGAGAGGGATATCAGTGGGGATAAGAGCCTCCAATGTGTGGCCCACAGTGTGCGTGGAGCCAGAGGGTATGATTGAGGGAGAGAGCGGTGCATAGGTTGCGGAAAGGTCTTGAGGAGTTGGGATAATCCAGGTGGATGTTGAGATCACCCATCGGGAGGAGATGTGAGGAAGAGGAGAGGAGAGTAGAGAGGAGACCAGGTCAGAGGAGTGTACCAAAGCTCGTGACAGAGCTATCCCCCGAACCATGTCTCAGAGATGGTGAGCACATCAAGGTCCATGAGTTCAAGGAGGTTGCAAATGTCAGACGAGTGTTTGACAGAGGAGCGAGTGTTCAGCGTGGCAATGTGGAGGAGCTTACCATCTTTGAGAGTATTCTGCTGGGGGGGCGCAGGGAATGATGGTCCACCCCGGGGGTGGCAAGAGGGTCAGAGGGATGGTGGAGGAGCCAAGGCCGACAAGGGAGCCAGGACAGTGTGGCGAGGTAAGGATGCCAGTGCAGAGGAGGTGGAAAGCACAATGGGCACGGGGAGCCTGTGCAGAGGAGGCAGAAGGCACAATGGGCAAGGGAGCCTGTGCAGAGGAGGAGGAGGAAGAGTAGGAAGGCACAATGTGCAAGGGAGCCTGTGCAGAGGAGGTAGGCAGAGAGGGGAGGGGAACATGGCAGGAGTGAGAGGTGAGGTTAGAGATGCGAGGGAGGAGCCAGTCAAAGAGAAAAAGGTTGGGTTGAGGACCCTGAACCATGATGGTTCCATTGAAATCGCCGTTTCCACAGTCATCATCAATGTTTAAGAGGTCAAGGAGAAACTCCCAACGACTGCCACCATTAATAGAAGAGGAGAGAGTCGACCATGTGGTGAGTTCAAAGGTCAGGTGAGTTAATGAAAAAGAGGATGTCTTTGAGAGTCTAGTGGAAGCCGTGACATGAGTGTCTGCAATAGGAAGACCTAGGTTTGATCCATCCAGCCAGGTTTAGTGATAGGAGAAAGATGGGAGATAGTGAAGCAGTTTGAGAAGATAGGAGAGATGGAAAGCGACATAGTTGGCTTCAGTGGTGCTCACTTACCAGTCTGAAGTACGGAGATGGAATGTGGGTGTTGAAGGGGGTACGAAGAAGGTGTGGGAGACAGAGGGTAGTGCACACAGCTAATGAAACCTCAAGCAGCCACTACGCACAGCTCGGGTGCTGGTGTGTGTGAGTGGGAGTTAGTTGGGTGGAGGTGTGATTGAGTGTGAGAGTGAGCGAGGGTCAGTGGGGTTGGAGATGGTGGGGGTAGAGAGATTGTGGGTGTGTATGAGCGGAGTGGACAGGGTAGTGTGGGTTGGGGGGGATCAAGAGTGGGGGTTGGGGTAGAGTGTACTGTAAGGAAGGATTGGTATCAAACAGTGAAGACAGACAAGTGATCACAGTTCAAGGGTGTTTATTGAACTTCAATGGGTCAGTTGAATGCCTATCTAACCTAAATCTAAGGCTGGGAGGAAGACATGACTATTTAATAATAATGACGCAGTCCTAGTCAAGTCTCTCAAAATAAAAGGGTCTATTTTAATAAACCTATTGCCAATCCTTCTAAATATAAAAGGGTATGGGACAATTGTGTATGCAAAAAGAAATGTTTTCAAGAAACAATGTCATGCTGGTTGAGCAGTTGGCTTCCCTTCCCCACGTTTTGAACATGGGGCAAGGTGGGACATTCGAGCTTCGCACACTCTGGCTTCTCTGCCACGAGGATACAGTTCAAAGCAAAGGTATCAAGGCCTTCTGCGAAAGCCTCTTTTCCAATAAAAGTCTCTTACCGCAGAGGGCCTGTTGTAACAAAAAAATATCAAAGTTCCACTCTTGTTAATGTTAAAGAACATTTGTACCGCGCACTATCACCACCGGAGTGGTCCCCTGGCGCTCTATTGGCTCTGAAAGAGGAGGGGAGGTTGAGTTAGTGGGAGGAGGCAGGAAAAGTGCAAGAGAGCAGTGATGTGCTGTTGGCGGCCTCAGCCCGGTGGATCCGTTGGCTGGGCCTGGGGTGTTTGCGGCCGATAGTCGTCGTGTAATGTTGTGCAAGACTATGTGCGTTTTTGTTTTGTTGTTGCAATGTAGTGAAGTTTGTGCTGTTTGTTGTGCTGTAGATTTTGGTTGTGTTTGGAGTTTGAGAGGTGTATGCAAAAAGGGAAATTGTTAGTAGGGTTGGTTAGTTTGCGTCTCTATGCTGAATTCAGGCACTCGGCTTCACAGGATCTTCACATGCACAAGTTTTCACTTTCAGTATTCATCATGGGTTTCCCTCCTTCAGTCTTTGACCCCCTTTTTTACCACAATGTGTACACTTGGTCTCCCTCATTCAGGCTCGGATCATGGATCTCCCTCGTTCGGGCTCAGATCATGGATCTCCCTCGTTCGGGCTCGGATCATGGATCTCCCTCGTTCGGGCTCGGATCGCTTTTCCACAATATTCACATTTGGTCTCCCTCATTCGCGCTTGGCCATGCAGTCTCACTTTCTACGGTTTCTTTTTGATATCCAAATCGAAGACTTTGCGATGGATTTTGTTTAAACCATTGCAGGACCACTTTGATTCACTTTGTACAATGTTCTGATCAGTCTTCTACTTTCGTTTTGACCACTTCTTGGCGGGATACCTTACAGAGACTTTCGATTGAGCACATTCACGGTGCTGGACCTTTCTGTCAACGGTATTGTATCTTTCCTTCTCAAGTTCAAACATTCATCAGTCATTTCGCTTCACTCATGTCTCATCACATGCCTTTAACAATGTTCGTTCTAGCGCTTGTTATACAGTGTTGCCGATTGCAACCTTGACTTCACCACAGACCGGTCTTGCATTGGTCTTCCCAACTTACTGGCTGTGTTAATCTTTCTGGCTCTTCTTTGTTCTTGAAGCCAAGGATACCGCGGCTGCTGCTTCTCCCCACCTTGGCCAGTTACGCGGGAGGGCCTCCAGGGTCTCTGACACACAATGCAAGCTTCTTCAGCCTGGTTTCCTGGACTTATGCTGTCTGCCTCGAAGGTTATTTGAAAGTAAGTTTCTTGCCGAAAACGTCAAGGGTATTTTCCCTCCTTACGAACCCTTCTTGGTTTTGCTGTCTTTCTCCCCTCGTTCATCTGCTGACTCGAAACTGCTGTTCCTTCATGTGCTTTGCCTCACTCGGAGTGTGCTCTCGTGCTCAGCCTCATATGTGTTGGGACGTTTAATGGAAGTCAGGTGTGAGTGATTGTCAGTAATTGCCTGGCATGTCGGGTGCACTGCTCTGAATCTGTTTTCTCCCAGAAAGAGGTTTGATAGGTGTATGCAGATGGGAGAAATTGTTAGTGCAATTGGTTAGTTGGCCTGTTTATCCAGAATTGAGGTGCTGGCCTTCTGAAATTTCCCCAGGTGGGGTTCGGGAGCGCCCCTACGCCTCTGTCTAGATCTTGGTCCGACCGGCCTTCTGGGTCACTTTTCAAATCTGGCCCCCTCCTTCCCGGTCTTCCCTTCACACTGATATGGCTAGTGCACCTGCCCATGTCCACAGCTCATATATTGTGGTGGTTGCTAAAATCCCAATAATTCCACTATACTATGGTACCCGGTGGCAATTTTATGGACGAGTGCAGTTGTTGGGTGGGTGAGTTTATTCCGTCTCAGTCCGGGTGTCGCCCGTGTTCCCCTCTAACCAGTGTTCTTCGTCCAGGTGCCGTGGGGCTTTGTCACATAGGGAGATGTCCACCGTCTGTACTGGGGGTTGGGCGAGTCCAGTTCATTCATCCCTTTTTCTTTCCGATTTGGTTTTCAGTTCAAGTCTGTGGTGTTGCAGAGCCAGGTTTTTAGTAATTTCCTGAATTTTAGGTGATCTTTGGTGTTTCTTATTTCTATCGGGATGTTGTTCCATGTTTTTGCGGCTAAGTGTTAGAAGGAGGTGCCTCCCAGTTTCTTCTTGAGATATGGTTTAGGTTTCTTGACCTGAAGGGTCTTGTTGGTTTGTAGATTTTTTTTTTTTGTAGGAATTCTGCTCCCTGTCCATTGATTGCCCTGTGCGATATTTTACTGGGAGCCAGTGTAATGTTTTTAGGGCAGGGGTAATGTGTTCTCTTCTTGATAGTTTGAGGAGTAGTCTGGCTGCTGCATTTTGGATCCGTTGTAGTTTCTTCAGGAGGAATTCTGGAATTCCGAGGCAGAGGCTGTTTGCATAGTTGATACTTGACATGATGAGGGCGACGATAGTGAGTGTTTTGTGTGTGAAGGAGAGGAAAGTTGGGATTCTTCTTGCCGTGTGGAGGAGGAAAAAGCATTTCTTGACTGTTGCCTTTACTTGTGGTTCTAAGGTTTAGGGTGTTGTCCATCAGAACTCCCAGATTTTTTACTACCTTAGACAGTGATGGTGCGGTTCCCATTTCCATTGGCCACGGGATGGTGATTTTGTTCTCTTGGTCTTTGGATATGAACATGATTTCTGTCTTCCCTGGATTGATTTTTAGGTTGTTGGCAGCCATCCAGTTGAAGACTTCTTTTAGACACTTGATGAGGGTTGAAGGATCAGCTTGGGCGTCATTGATTTTGTAGATGATTTGGGCGTCATCTGCGTAGTTGTAGCATGTAATGTTGTACTTTTTGAAGTTTCGGATGACAGGAGTTTGGTAGATGTTGAAGTACAGTGGTGATAGTGAGGATCCTTGTGCCACTCCACAGTCGTTAACTCGTGGAGTGGATTTGAGCGGTTTAATCCATACGGTTTCTGTTCTGTCTGCTAGGAATGATTTAGTCCAGAGTAGTGCTGTGTCTGTTATGCCTATGTCTTCTAGTCTTTTGGTTAGGGTGTCATGACTAACTGTGTTGAAGGCTGCGGATAGGTAGAGTAGAATGAGGGCTGAGGTTGTGTTTGAGTCGGTGTTGGTTTTTAGGTCGTCCCAGATGGATAGTAGTGGCTTTTCCGTTCCTCTCGCGGGTCTGAAACCGACTTGAGCTTGGTCCAGCAGGTGGTGTTTTTCTATCTATTTTTGGGTCAGTTTATATACGTAGGTTTCCAGGAGTTTTGCCGGGTATGGAATGTTTGAAATTGGCCTGTAGTTGGAGAGGTCTTCTGTGTTGCCACTTGTGTTTTTAAGAAGTGGTTTGATATATGCTGATTTTAAGGTCTTTGGTACAGTCCCTGTTGTTAGAGAAAGGTTCATAAGGTTTCTGTAGTATTCTGCTGGCGTTCCTTGTGCGAGGATTGATTTGTAGATGTCCGGAGGACAGGGATCCATGGGTGATCCAGCTTTCTTGCTGTGTTTTACCAGCAATGAGAATGCCTCTGCTGATATTTCAGGAAAGGTGTTTTTTTTTTAAGCGGTCAGCCAGGTCGTTGCATAGTTTCTCTGAGGGGGTTGGGGTGTTGTCGCAGCCTGGTGGGGTTTCTCATCTCTTTAATGATGTTAAACATTTCTTTTTGAGTGTTGGGGGCATTGGTGAATTGGTCATCATAATGCCTTCTCTTCGCCTCTTGGATTTCCTTCTTGTATGCACGGATTTGTCTCTGGAACAGTGTTTTTTTGTTGTTGTCCGGGTTGTATTCTTTCCTCTATTCCAGTTCAATTCTTTTGTTTTCTTTTTTCATGGTGCTTAATAGTGGGGTGAACCATTTTGCCATTGCTCTTTTTTTTGATGGGGTGAATGGTTTTTCTGGGTGATCTCGTCGATTGCATCTGCGATCCATTTGTGTAGTAGCTCCGCTTTCCCGTCTAGGTCGGTTAGCTCAAGTTCTGTAGTTGATGGTTTGGTTCACTCCAGTTGTTTGAATAGGTTGCTTTCTTTGACATGTTTCCAGTTTCTTTTTGTGGTGGTTGTGTGTTTAGGGGGTTGGACGCAGACTGGGGTAGGCAGAGTGATCACGAATGGGATGATGAGATGGTCGCTCCACAGTATTTGTATCGGTGGTGCCGTGGTGATTCGTTTTTCCTCCGCGAAGATTGCGTCAAGGGTGTGTCCTGCCAAGTGTGTTGCCCCTTTTACTAGTTATTGTAGTTTCATGGTAGCGAGTTGTTCAGTCAGTGAGTCTAGGGAGTTGGTGTGACTGTCTTCAAACCAGATGTTGAAGTCCCCCAGGATGATTAGGTGTTCATGATTGATGACTATGTTGGTGATGGCTTCTATGAAGTTGTCGACGAAGGTTGCATCATATGTCGGCGGTCTGTAGACCAGGATGAATGTGATGTTGGTTTTTGGGCTTGCTGTTAGGTGTATTACCATGGTTTCGCAGTTGGGGATGTTGAGTGGTTCGTCTGTTTTTATTTTCAGGTGTCCTTTGAATGCTCTTGCAATGCCTCCTCCTTTTTTTATTTTCCTGTTTATTTGGAGGCATTTGAAGTTGGTTGGAAGGCAGCTTTGGAGTGTGATTTTATAGTTGTCGTCCAGCTATGTTTCTATGATGAACAGGGCGTCGATGCTGTTGTCATCGATTAGGTCGAAGATCTGAGTGCTTTGACATGGATCTTGCGTTTATAAGATTGCAGTGGAGTTTGGGAGTGTTGCTTGGGTTGGACTTTCTTGTTGAGGTCACCTTCTGATCGGTGTTGGGGTTTCCTTCCTCGTCGAACTCTTCCTGAGGTTTGGGGTTTCAGGTGTCGGCATCTTCGGAAAGTTCTTCTAGGTTCTGTCTTAGGTTTTTGTTTTCATCGGCTTCGTCTTCGAAGAGTTGTGGTTGTCGATTGGAAGTTCTTCTTGCTTTGATGAAAGGTTTTATTGCATCGGATGTATGTTTGTTGTTACTTATGTTATTCATCTTTCTTCTGCGTGATTGTGTGGGGCAGTTTGATGTTACGGCTTCTAGCAATGGGTTGGTTTGCTCTGGTGACCCGTAGTCGGTGAGGTGAGGAGTTAAGTAGAGGGATTTGTGTCTCTTCTCAGTGTTGGTTCAATTCTTGTTCCTGACTTCGGGGGTGCTTTCTGTAGTTGTGGTTCTATGTTGAGGTTCCGGAGTGTGTGTTTGTTTCTTCTATTTTTATTTCTCAGGATAGGTCGTTTGCACAGCATTGTAAGAGGTTGTTTAGTCTTTGTTTGCTGATGTCCACTTGGTTCTGCTTTGGTCTGGTTGTCCTGTGATGTAGTAATGTGCGTGGTGGGCTGTCCGCTAACAGTTACTGTCTACGGGTGGTGATTTCCAGCTGATGTAATCGGCTTGTTTAGTTGCTGTCTTAGAGAGTAGGGGAGGTGGGTTGGGGGTATAACGTTAGGTGTTCTTAGTGGCTCTCTTTTGTGTCCATCTCCGTATAGGCGGTTCACTGCATTGTGCGAGCAGTGAGAGATTTGGGAGGAAATCTACTAGCTGTAGGTTATTTGGAGGGGCGCAGCTAGGATCTATGCCTTATGAGTGTTAGCCTCTAATCACTTTGTCACATCACAGTAATTCATTGGTGGGTTCTGTCTCCCTTTCGGGTTGAGTAGCAGGGTTTGGGAGACCTGTCTAAGGATCTGTTGAGGAGATCTGAATATCGTGCTATGCAATCTAGAGCATAGCACTACTAATCTTGAGAGACCTGTAATGGGAGAGAGACCTATCAATGCAATCTAGATATTACACAATCGACTTTTGACCCAGAGACTCCTGCTAAATTTGAGACCTGTTTAGTGGGAGAGAGGCCTATCAATGCAATCTAGCTATCACACAATGCAATTTCGACACAGCGTTTAAATCTCCTGCTAAAATTTGCGAGACCTGTATAGTGGGGGGAGACCCATCAATGCAATCTACGTATCACACAATGCAATTTGGACACAGAGATCCCTGCTGAATTGGAAAGACCTGTATAGTGGGAGAGAGGCCTATCTATGCCGTACAGATATCACAAATTTGGACACTGAGGCCCTGTTGGATTTGAGAGAGTGGTCTGTCAATGCGTTCTAGATATCAGACAGTGCACAATGCAATTTGGACACAAAGAGCCCTGCTAAATTTGAGAGACCTGTATAGTGGGAGAGAGGCCTAGCAATGCAATCTAGCTATCGCTTAGTGCACATTTGGACATAGAGGCCCTGTTGGATTTGAGAGAGAGGCCTGTCAATGTGTTCTGGCTATCGCACAATGCAACCTGGACACAGACTCCTGCTGAACTTGAAAGACCTGTACAGTGGGAGAGAGGCCCATCACTGCAATCTAGCCATAACACAATGCAATTTGGACAAAGGCCCTGCTGGATTTGAGAGACCTGTATAGTGGGAGAGAGGCCTATCAATGCAATCTAGCTATCACACAATGCAATATGGACACAGAGGCCCTGCTGGATTTGAGAGACCTGTAAAGGTCTATATTTAGGTGGGGTGATCTGTGCCTAGCTGGTTAGGTTGTTAGTCTTGATTGATGATTACATTTTCTCTAATTTGAGGGTGAGAGGGATGCATAGGGGAGTAATCACCTTATTTATTATGGGTTTGGTAAGTGGTTTGGGATCTGGGGTGGGGTGGTTGCCCTTACTCCTGACCCCCGGCCACTCCTACCTTATTGGTCCTTGAAAATTGATGGTTGACGGCTGGTCACTGATTCCCCTGCGGACAGCCGTCGGCACTTCCTGGAGTCGCCTCTGTTGGAGCCGCCCCTGGCCTTGGGCCCTTAGATGTAGGGTCGGGAGACGGGAGGGAGGGAAGGGGAAAGCAGGAAGAGGGCGTGGGGTGGCAGAGGCTGCTGAGGGGCGCTAAAGGACTCGGGGCCTGCAAATATACAAATGTTAAAGCGGTCCTAGGAGGGCCTTGCAACTCACTGTGCTCCGCTGGGAAATGGGTGGTGCAGTGGGTGGGGATTACAGACAGTGGTGGTAAGGTGGGTGGGTATGGGTAGATCGAGTGGAGGTAGGTTGCGGTAGAGTGTGGGTAGGGTGGGTGGGGGTAGAGAGAGTGGAGGCAGGTTGGTTGGGTGGATGTAGAGGGGGAGAAAGTAGAGGTAGGGTGGTGGGGTTAGAGTGGAGGGTGGGTGGGTGGAGGTATGGTGGGTGGGGAAGATGATGGAGGTCAGGTGTGGCTGTAGGGTGGGTAGAGGTAGTGAGGGGTGGGTGTAGAGTGGGGTAGGGAGGAGGCCGCGTGGGTTGGGGTGGAGTAGAGGTAGGGTGGGTGGGGTAGAGAGTGGAGGTAGGGTGGGTGCAGGAAGTGAGGGATAGGTTGGGTGGGTGTAGTGAGGGGTAGGGTGGAGTTAGATAGTGGGATGGGGATGGCAGGTGATGGTAGAGAGTGGGGAGTCAGGGGGTGAGTATTGGGTGTGTAGGGTAGAGTGTGTGGGGTTAAAAAAAACTTGAACAAAGCTTTGCGAGGACTTGTGAAAAACAAAACCCAACCAGCACATGTAAGAAAGTGGAGTTAGGGTGGGTGGCTGTAAGTAGGGTGGATGGGTAGAGACTGCAGGTAGGGTGGGTTGTGGATCAAGAGAGTGGGGGTAGTGTGAGTGGGTGATGGCAATTGGTTGGGGATAAAAAACATGAACAAAGCCTATGGAGGACTTTTCAAAATCAAAACTCAACTGCAACACGTAATGAGGGTGCGGTGGGTGGGGATTAGAGAAAGTGGAGGTAAGGTGGATGGGTTTGGGTAGAGAGAGTAGGGGTAGGATGTGTGGGGGTAGAGAGAGTGGAGGTAGGGTGGGTGGGATAGAGGGTGGAGGTAGGCTGGGTGGGGATGAGTGGTGGCAGCATGGGTTGGGTATAGAGGGTGGGGGTTGATTGTGGGGGGGTAGAGTGGGTTGTGGTAGAGGGAGTGGAGGAAGTGTGGGTTAGGGTAGAGAGTGGAGGTAGGGTGGGTGGGATAGAGGGTGGAGGTAGGCTGGGTGGGGATGAGTGGTGGCAGCATGGGTTGGGTATAGAGGGTGGGGGTTGATTGTGGGGGGTAGAGTGGGTTGTGGTAGAGGGAGTGGAGGAAGTGTGGGTTAGGGTAGAGAGTGGAGGTAGGGTGGGTGGGATAGAGGGTGGGGATGAGTGGTGGTAGCATGGGTGGGGTACAGAGTGTGAGGGGTGATTGTGGGGGTAGTGTGGGTTTGGGTAGAGAGAGTGGAGGTAGTGTGGGTTGGGGCAGAGAGAGTGGAGGTAGGGTGGGTTGGAGGTAGAAAGAGTGGAGGTAGGGTGGGTTGGGTAGAGAGTGGAGGTAAGGTGGGTGGGGATGTAGGAGGCAATGGTGGTAGGGTGGATGGGATAAGTGGCGAGAGTTAAGGTAGGGTTTGTGGGTGGGGGTAGAGAGTGGTGTGGGTGGGTGAAGAGAGAGTGGGGTACGGGTAGAGATACTGGAGTTAAAGAGACAGGGGAGGTCACATGGGTGGATGTAGAGAAAGTAGGGTGGATAGAGGTAGGGGAAAGTGTGGGTTAGAGTGGATGTAAGTTGGTTGGTTTGGTGGGGGTAGAGTGGAGTTAGGCTGGGGGGGTAGAGAGAATGGAGGTCAGGTGTGTTACTGTAGGGTGGGTAGAGGTAGGATGGGTAGAGGTTGTGAGGGCTGGGTTGGGTGGGACACGGTGGTTTGGGGTAGGTAGGTAGGGTGGGTGGAGGTAGTGAGGGGTGGGTGGGGCTAGGGTAGGTGCAGTTATCTGGGGATAGGAATGGCAGGAGATGGTAGGGAGGTAGAGAGTGGATGTAGGGTGGGTGTGGTTGGAGAGTGGAGTTAGGGTGGATGGCTGTAAGTAGAGTGAATGGGGTAGAGACTTGCAGGTAGGGTGGGTGGGTGTGAGTCGAGAGAGTGGGTGGTTGATGGCAATTGTTTCGGGGCAAAAAACTCATGAACAAAGCCCCTGGAGGGCTTGTCAAAATCAAAACCCAACAACCACTCATAATGTGAGTGTTGTGCGTGGAGATTCGAGACAGTGGAGGTAAGGTGGGTGGGTGTGGGTGGGTAGAGAGTGGAGGTATGGTGGGTTGGCGTAGAGTGTGGAGGTAGGGTGGGGGGGTAGAGAGTGGTGGTAGAGAGAGTGGAGGTAGATTGGGTGATGGCAGTTGGTGGGTGGCAAAAAACATGAACAAATCCTCTAAAGGACTTGTCAAAACCCAACCACCACATGTAATGGGGGTGTGGTGGGTGGGGGATTGGAGACAATGGAGGTAAGGTGGGTGGGTACAGGGGGTGGAGGTAGGGTGGGTGGGGTTGAGAGAGAGAGAGAGAGAGAGAGAGAGAGAGAGTGGGTAGGGTGGGCGGTGGTAGAGGGAGTGTAGGTAGGGTTCGAGAGCGGTAGAGAGTGTGGAGGTAGGGTGGGTTGGGGTGGAGGTAAGGTGGGTTGGGGTAGAGAGTTGCAGGTAGGGTGGGTTGGGGTAGAGAAAGTGGAGGTAGGGTGGGGGAGAGAGTGGAGGCAGTTTGGGGGTAGAGAGTGGGGTAGATGGTGAAGGTAGGGTGAGGGGTAGAGAGTGGAGTTGGGGTTCATGGGTGTAGAGTGGCTGTAGGGTGGGTGGGGACAGTAGAGAGTGGAGGTAAGGTGGGTGCAGTAGAGTGGAGGTACGGTAGGTGGGGAGGTAGAGAAAGGAGTTAGAGTGATGGTTAGGTGAGTGGGGCTAGAGATAGAGGGTAGAGTAGAGAGAGTAGGGTGGGCAGAGGTAGGATGGGGGTTGAGAAACTGGGGATTGGGTGGTGGTAGAGAGTGGGGATAGGTAGGGTGGGTAGAGTGGGGATTGTTAAGGTAGGGTTTGGGTGGGTGAAGGTGGGCGGGAGTGGAGTTAGGGTGGGTGTAAGTAGGGAGGGCGGGGGCTGAGAGAATGGAGGTAGGGTGGGTGGGGGTAAAGAGTGTGGAGGTAGGGTGGGTTTGGAGTAGAGTGGAGGTAAGGTGGGTTGGGGTAGACAGTGGAGGTAGGGTGGGTTGGGGTAGAGAGTGGGAGGTAGGGTGGGTGGGGGCTAGAGATATGGTGAGTGTGGGGGTAGAGAGTGAAGTGTGGGTGGGTGTTGAGAGTGAAGTAGGGGTAGAGAAAGTGGAGTTAAAGAGTGGAGGTCAGGTGGGTGGGGCTAGAGCTAGAGGTTGAATGGGGGTAGAGCTAGTAGGGTAGGTAGAGTGGGGGTAGGGTGGCCAGACGTAGGATGGGGGTTGAGAAAGTGAAGGTTGGGTGGGTGTCAGAGTGTGTGCATAGGAGGGTGGGTGTGGGTAGAGCGGTTTGTTTGGGTGGGAGTAGAGAGATTGTGGGTCTGGGGATAGAGAGAGAGTGGAGGTAGGTTGGGTGGAGGTAAAGAGTGTGGGGTTGGTAAAGGTAGGGCGGGGTAAGAGAAAGTGGAGGTTGGGTATATGAGTGGGGGTAAAGAGAGTAGAGGTCAGGTGGGTGGATTTAGAGAGTAGGGTAGGCAAAGATACGGTGGGGTTGGAGAAAGTGGAAGTAGGGTGGTGGGGTTAGAGTGGGGGGGTAGGTTGGTTGTCTGGGATAGGGGAGTGTAGAGGTCAGATGGGTGTACGTAGAGAGTAGGGTGGGTAGAGGTAGGGTGGGATTTGAGAAAGTGGATGTAGCATGGTAACATTAGAGTGGAGGTTGTAAGCGATATTCAATCAACACTACAGCTAAGTCAATGCCTAGTCTGGGATGCTGAGGAAAACCCTTATTGATGTATTTTTATATCCAGTTCAGTACTCTGGATGACAACCCTTGTATAACACCCCCCTCTTAGAATCCCCCTGACCCCACTGAGCCAAGAAGTAGGTTTGTTTTGCAAATTTAAAAGGTTTATTTGGGCAATTCAACAATAGATATCTATCACACTTTATAAATAAATTGATAACTGATATCACACTTCAGAATATGACCGTGATTAACAATGGATAATATTACAGGGGTACACTGATTTGGTTACTTGGGAGTAGTGTAGAGGATGAGGTAGCTGAAAATGCTTGATGGTTTCAATGAAATGCAAGGTGGAATAAAATGCAGTACAGAACATAACTTGATATGGCTTCAACAAAAGACAATGTAATCACTTTTCCTTGACAATTCACTCCCCCCCTATGCAATGTAAGAAATGGAAGGAGAGCACACAGTCTTCAAGAATCCCAACAAAATGCTATACGAAATGCATGTCCCCCCCCCAGCAAGCTTAGAGGAAAACAGGTAGAAGTTTGAAACACAGGCCCAAAATCCTTTTAAATGTGATAGCACATTTTCCCATCCATTGCCAACGGATTTTAATTCCCTCTAGAGATTCAGGATGAGTGAGAGATGCTTGTTTGTATTAGTTCAGGCTCACTTTAGCAATGCTCCGAGTTGTTACCAGGTTGCAAACGGATTTTAACAAAGGAAAGAACGGAGCTGCTATTTTGACAAGTGGAGAAATTGAGCCAAAATCGCAAATCGCGGTAAATTTCGCGACGTGCGTAAATCGTGATTGCGGAAAGAATCACAGCTTTAAAATGAAAGTTAAACCACGTTCCTAGCCCAAACGGTTCCAGAGATACGGACGATTTAATAAAGGTAGATTTTCGGGTTTAAAGTAAAACTCAAAATGACAGGTGACAGCTTGCAGCTGCAGAATTGACAGGTGACAGTTGTGCAGCTTTACAAATGACAGATGACACGATTTCTAGGAGGCTGTTCTAATTAGGTTAAATAGTTTGGATTAGATTATTTTAACTAAGAGATTGGTTCTGCACCAAGAGCCTGCATTTGTGACGCCAGGTCGTCCCTCTGCCTTTAAAAGGCACCAGCTTTCTGGCGTTCTTCATCAAACTCTGCCTGGGTATCCAGGTCTTTCAAAATCAATTTATTGCTTTCCTCTTTCTCTGTCTAGTTGGATTTGCAGGGTGGCTACCTGCTCTGTGCATGCCCTGTTGAAATTGATCTGTTGCTCCAGCTTTTTCTGGTTCTGCAGTAAGGAGTCCAAACTGTCTTGGTGCTCCTTCTGCAAAGCCAGAATTCTGGTATCCCGGTCTCTTTTCCTGTTGCAGTATATCCATGTCCTCTTTTATTTTAATGATATACTGCCTACTATCATTTTCTGACTCCTGGCTCCTCTGCAGCCTCTGCTCAGAAGAGACCAGGTCAGATTGGGCCTTTTCTAACGCCATCTGTTGCCTATTTGCTAGATCTTGGCCTTCAGCACATTTGTCCTGCATGGCTCCCATAAATAGATACAAATATGCCGCTATCCTGGCAATCTTATTGTGTTCATCTTTGACCTTAGATGCCATATATAATTCACTCAGGGCCACATGTAATGGACCCTGATCTCTCCATGTATCTGACCCTGTTTCAGTGATCTGTTGCGCGATTGCCTGCAACCAGACCGTTTGGTCCCGATGAGTCCACTCACCTCTCACAAATAGCTTATGTAAGAAGTGCTCTCTGGCTATTTTCATATCTACCAAGGTCGTCATTCTGGAATTTGAGTTCCTTCCTGACTTACAGAAGTTTGTATTTTATTTTGCAAAACAGACCATTTCCTTGGAGCGTTCCTTTGAGGGATGCTTTCACAGTGTAAAACAGCGTGGTGATCTAACCGGATATGTGTATCTGGTCAGTTGGCACACTGTATTAATCTGCACAAGTGGTAAATCTAACCCAGAATATCCCGGCTCCGAGCCCCCACTTTTGTAAGCGATATTCAATCAACACTACAGCTAAGTCAATGCCTAGTCTGGGATGCTGAGGAAAACCCTTATTGATGTATTTTTATATCCAGTTCAGTACTCTGGATGACAACCCTTGTATAACACCCCCCTCTTAGAATCCCCCTGACCCCACTGAGCCAAGAAGTAGGTTTGTTTTGCAAATTTAAAAGGTTTATTTGGGCAATTCAACAATAGATATCTATCACACTTTATAAATAAATTGATAACTGATATCACACTTCAGAATATGACCGTGATTAACAATGGATAATGTTACAGGGGTACACTGATTTGGTTACTTGGGAGTAGTGTAGAGGATGAGGTAGCTGAAAATGCTTGATGGTTTCAATGAAATGCAAGGTGGAATAAAATGCAGTACAGAAGATAACTTGATATGGCTTCAACAAAAGACAATGTAATCACTTTTCCTTGACAATTCACTCCCCCCCCCTATGCAATGTAAGAAATGGAAGGAGAGCACACAGTCTTCAAGAATCCCAATAAAATGCAATACGAAATGCAGTTCCCCCCCAGCAAGCTTAGAGGAAAACAGGTAGAGGTTTGAAACACAGGCCCAAAATGCTTTTAAATGTGATGGCAATGGATGGGAAAATGTGCTAACGGATTTTAATTCCCTCTAGAGATTCAGGGTGAGTGAGAGATGCTTGTTGTTATTAGTTCAGGCTCACTTTAGCAATGCTCTGAGTTGTTACCAGGTTGCAAACGGATTTTAACAAAGGAAAGAACGGAGCTGCTATTTTGACAAGTGGAGAAATTGAGCCAAAATCGCAAATCACGGTAAATTTTGTGAGTGCGTAAATCGTGATAGCGGAAACGGTTCCAGAGATACGGAGGATTTAATAAAGGTAGATTTTCGGATTTAAAGTAAAACTCAAAATGACAGGTGACAGCTTGCAGCTGCAGAATTGACATGTGACAGTTGTGCAGCTTTACAAATGACAGATGACACGATTTCTAGGAGGCTGTTCTAATTAGGTTAAAATAGTTTGGATTAGATTATTTTAACTAAGAGATTGGTTCTGCACAGTTCTGCTTGGTACTCACAATATAAATTTGAACTAGGCCTCGTCACGGATCTGGTCAACACGTCCGGCTGCGGTTCTGTCTGCTCAGCGGGTCAATCAGGCACCGGTTCTGCTCACAGCGATCCAGATCTCTGGTTCTGCTCACAGCGGTCTGGGTCAGCTCTGCGGTTCCGGCAAACGTTCTTGGCTCGCCCGGCTGTTGAATAGTTTGCAAATGATTTTAAGGATGCTGAGGCCTGCTGAGAAGAATTCTCAGTTTGTGGGTTTAGGCCCTTGCTTTAAGTTCTGAAGTAAATTTCTGGTCTTTGGAGATTGATGGATGTGAAGTCTGGAATCTCCCGGCAGAGCGTCTCGCAGAAAATGGAATTGAATGTCTCTACCTGTCCCAGCAGTCTCTTTTTATGTGTTTTGAAAATGGGTGTGTGCCTGGGCCTAGCTAAGCCTGCCCCTCTCTACTTGTCATTGGCCCAATTCTCCCCTCTCCCATGATTGGGGGAAGGAAATGGATTGTCATCATGATGAGGTCTGTTTATGGGTCAGAGGATCATTAGCCTGAGTCAATTGTTCAGTTTCCTGCAGTTGCCCCACTCCTAATCTAATCAGAGAGGTGTCAACTCCTTTTGGTGGGGAAGCAGGATGCAGCTAGGCCTGGGAACACAGCTGTTGATCCAGTTTCAACTCCTGTCGGGGGTAGTTGTCAGGCAGAATCCAGTTTCATTAAGCCAGGTTTCAGCTAAATGTCACTTTTTGTTCCAGTTTTCTACATTCAAATCAAACTGACAATTTTTACATATACATTAAATAATTACTTCCTTCAAGTCATTTCAGAATATAGTTTTACATTGTATCCACCTCTTAGCAAGTCTTTCCTTGGCCTGGTTTTGTTTCATTTGTTCAGTTTTACACAAAAGTCTGGTGGTTTTAAAATGCCGGCTTTCTGATAATGGTGAGTACCGGTATTGCAACCATTTTTGGGATTAAGAAAATTAATTCCCCACAGTTCTGAGTTGCTTTTTGGCAATCAGCATTGCCATTCCCAATGGTTTCAGGCTACTGTGTGTGTGGCCCAATGGTGGTTTTAGGCAGTGCCCTCCTGTACTCACAACATAGGCAAAAATGGGTGGCAGCCTATTCATGTTTTCCCTGTGCACTCTCTGGGGAGTTCTGGCCATCATGATGTTTTCCATGCCAGTACTGCACAGTTTTATGGTAGGGCTTGGATGCATGGGTAAAAACATCCCACAAGCTAGGTTGGTTGGGTGGATGTAGAGCGGTGGCTGGGTGGGTTATGGGGGTAAAGAGTGGAGGGAGGTGGATGGGGTATAGAGTAGAAGGGGTGGGTGGAGGTAGAGAGTGGAGGTCAGGTGGGTTGGTGGGGGTTGGCGCGTGGTGGTTCGGTGGGGTTACACTGTGGAGGTCAGGTGGGGTGGAGAGAGTGGTGGGTGGGAGCAGAGTGAGTTGCTGTTGGGTGGGTGTTTTATAGAGTGAATAGAGGTTTTGTTGGGTGGGGCTAGGATGAGTGGAGGTCAGGTGCGGTGAGCAGGGGTAGGACGAGTGTGGTTGCAGACAGTGTGGGTTTAGGGTGAGTGGGTGATGGTCACAGGGTGGGGGTAGAGAGTGGGGGTAGAGTGGGTGGCTCGGGGTAGCTAGAGTGGGGATTGGGAGGGTGATGTTAGATGGAGTAGGGATAGAGAGGTAGGGGGTGGGGTGTGATGGTAGTTAGTTGGGGGTAAAAAATATGAACAAAGAAGCCTCGGGAGGATTTGTCAAAAGTAGCCCAAACAAAACCAAACCAGCACATGTAATAGTGGTGGTGGTCTCAGAAAGTAGCCCAACTGTCCACAAAAAAAAAAGTATGAAATTCCTGAGCAGTTGGGAAATGGAAAGCCTGGCAACCAACTTGCTTTTTACAAAGCTGTCGATTGGAGGAAATACTGTTAGGGAATTTCTCATTGGGTAGTATGGCAGAGGTGTTTTGTAAAAGAGATTTTAATGATTTGGGAGTTTCATGTCGTGGCATTTCCTGTTGCTATGCCAAGCAGATATTGTCTGTTCAGAACCCCCCCCCCCCTATTCTGTAACAATGTTTTCTGCAATTTTGTGCAAAACCAAAAGGCACGAAGATAAGTAAAGGCTTTTCTATGTAGGCTGGCAAGTTCAAGATGGGGAGACCAACGGAGACCAATAGTGTGCCTATATGTAGTCTTTGGCAGGAAAGAGTTAGCATTTCCCGGAGTTCCTTTCGGCGGGAGAGGTTCCTGAAGATGTAGAGGTCCAGGAATGAATAAATGTACAAACAAAAGTCTCTCCAACAGTGCCAAAGGGTCAGGAGAGCAATACCCTGGTACCAAAAAAGCAATTCTGAATCTGGCGGTTTTCATAAGTGATTGTTGTGTACGTTGTTCCACAACCAGACGGATCCAGTGACTAGTCACCACTGTAGCAGGGACCCCCAAACCCTTGGGAAGAGCAATTATTCACACCCAGAAAGGATGCTCCACCAGTAAGGTGAATGCAAAATCGGTTGGAAACGGTCAGTGGCTGACTGCATTCTGCCAGCCCCCTCAACCATTTCCCTGGGTGACCCCCAATGCACCACATTCCCCTCCCCCTAACCCCGTGCTTGCATCATCCCCAACTCTCCCCTCCCCTGATCCCTGTTACTCCCTCCCCACCTACCTGAAAGCCTGGCTCCGGTTGTCATTCTCATTCCCAAGTGTGCTGAGTTGCCATAATTAAAATAGAAAAGGGACTTTGTTCATTTCCTATTAACTATGATCATGGCCATCTTGGTTTTTTTGACATGGGATTGGGCATGTGCAAGACTTGCACAGGTCGTACCCCACAAAAAAAACACTTCATCTATTTGTACCGCAGGGTGCAAATAACTATAACCCCCCTTTAAGGTTGTATATAAATCGCTGGAAACATCCCTCGGCTCTTGCTGAGGCCTGAGCGAATAAAGCCCTTGATGCAGGGGTGATTGCTATATTCTCCATCCAGTGATTCCCAGCTCAGGAGTCTGGCCCAGTGAAGCAGAAAGGTGAGCTTGCTATGGTTGGCCGCTGGTGATGTGGGATATCCATGTCTTTCTCAGGCACAGGATGATCAGGGTGGAATGGGAGCTCTGATACTGTTCGATTTATCTGCAGTGTTTGACACTGTAGACCACTCCATCCTGCTGTCTCGGCCGGCCTCTCAGGATCTGTCCATGCTTGGTTCTCTTTGTTCCTGACTGATGAGGGTCAGTCGCTCTCCTTTCCCCCTTTTCTCCCCTCTCTTTCTTGTGGTGTTTCCTAAGGCTCCGACCTGTCCCGATGCTTTTTAATATCTGTTCAGCCGCTGGTTGCCCTCACCCGCTCTCAGTTTCCTGTGCTACGCCTACGCTGACGACCCCCAGATTATGGTCTGTTAGATCTTGACCTGTCTGAGGTATTGTTGCATTTGTGCGGGTGCCTGGCGGTGGTTAAGAGCTGGATGGATGTCAACTGGCAGAAGTTGAATGGGGACAAGATGGAGGTTCTGGCAGTGGATGCGTCTTCTTAGACCTCTCTTTGGGCTCCCACCTTATGGCCATCCATGCTGGGAGACTTTCCTACCCCAGTATCTGTGGTCAAGAACCTGAGTGTCTAGATCACTTCTTTCCTTGCCATGGCCTCGCAGGTAAGCACAGTGTGTGAAACAGGCTACTTTTCTCTGAAGGTACTTTGTAAGATTTTACTGTTCTTACCGGTGGCACTACGCCCCCAAGTAGTGTCCTCTTTGATCACAAGCTGGATTGATTATTGTAATGCCCTCTATCTGGCTCAGTCTTATATATCGGCTGTAGCGTCTCCAGAATTTGGCGGTCAGGGATGCCACGCTTTCCCCTTATGGTGCCCATATCAGCCCTGTTCTCCGATCCTTGCATTGGCTCCCGGTAGTGGAAGGGATTACATTTAAATCCCTCTGTCTGGTACACCAGGCTTATTACAGCCAATGGGGAGAGGTTCTTTAGGAAAAAGGTAAGCCTTGCACTCAGTCGGGCTCTAGGGTCTGGGATGGCAATCTTGTGTTCATTCTGAAATTTTGGCTGACGCGGGTGGGAGGCTGGGCTTTTTTTGCCCTTCCCGCTGCTCTGTGGAAAGTGAAGGATCATTTTGTATTTCGTTGTTTCCTTAAAACACTATTTTAGGCTGGCTCTCCCCTGCTGTTCTGATAGTGTCCTAGCTACAAGATGCCCTTTTGGTGTACGTGTGCTCTATAAGTTCAGGTAACGTAACTGGATTTGGCTTCAGAAGGAAGGCCCCAGTTTTGAGAAAACCCCTAAGGAAGGACAAATGTTTCCGAAATGGCCAAGTCACCAGACAGGGGGTGGACGTGGAACATGGACTGTGAAGGTGAGTTTGGTGGTGTGGTGCAGTAATCTGGACCCACAGGCCACTGGAGCTTCCCAAGTGGGGAAGAAGAACTTTCAGTGCTTGCCGGATGTCATGGCATGTGGTCCTTTCAGCATTGTCTCTGTCGAATCCTGGCAGCAAAGGGACCCCTGTTTTTTGGTTGATTATGCGGGCACGGTCAGGAGCTACAGGAATATGAGGCATCCAAGCAGGATATGTGATGCAGTTGGTCGCACCATAGCTGGGGCAAGAGGAGCAGCACTGTATGGTCTTCCTGGATCATACTGGAGAGACAGAGTGTCGCTCTTGGATTTTTCAGAGCGACATGGGATGTGTGGTACAGAGGGTCTTCTTTTATCCACCTCCGTAGGCGGTGAATGAACACAACAACCAAGCATCATTCAAATATGGACTGGGGGAGGTCAGCCACTGGCAGCCATCCCTCCAAGCAAACCTATGCACAATGGAAGGGCTCTCGCACAAAGGAAATCCGCACAATCCCAGACCGGCATATGCCAGTCATAACTGTTTTCAGGCTGACTGCAGCCCCTAGACATGGGACACCCACATCCAGCGTCCTAAAAACGCCACCTCATTGTCCATAGTTAGAGGGACAAGGACTAGTCATGTGGACTCTCAGGTCTAGACGTAAATGGACAGCCTGCATTTTGGATGTATCCTGAATGGAGGAGGAGGTGCTCGAAAGACCCAGGCAGGTAAAATGGATTCCACCATGTAGAACAATTTTACACAAGCGAAAAAGCCACTACGAGTATAGCCAAATGACTGGGTGGTTACTCTTTTGGAGACTAAGTGGTACCCCTGCCTGGGGAGTCATAAGGGCTTTTAGAGTTCGGCTCTGTGTTTTATGTGCACAGACGTTTATGTGCTCAGCCTTGTCAGGCTTTGGATTAAGCCTGTCCAGGAGAAAACCATCCAAACCTCAGGCAAATCAGCAAAAAGTACAGGGGCTACCACATGGGGTAAAAAGTAGGTGCACAATAATAAGGTGATGTCCCAAAAAGGGGGTCTGTTGGATCTGTGGTGTGATGACTGAGGGGTATATTGGGTGAGCTCTGGGGCATAACCCATATATCACAGACAGGGATCTAGTGACTTAGAGGTGACTTACCATACCGTTTTCACCACAAGCCTCCCATCTGTCACTTGTGGTTGTTTCATGATTGCACCAATACCATCATTCAGAGTTTCTATCGTTCTAGCTCCAAGTTGGAAGAGAATAGTTCTTAGTTGGTATCTCCTGTCCTCAGGGTCGGACTGGGAAAAGAAATAGGCCCGGTGTTAGGCAGAATCATATGCAGTACCCTTTGGGAACACTGGACACAATTAAGACTACAAGTGTAAGTACAATTTCACCTTTGGTACAAGCCCGTACTACACAGTAATATGGTAGCAGTGGCTGAGCAGCCAGACTTACCTCAAGAGTAAAGTGAGCAATACAACAGGTTACACAAAAGACCAGCAATTACAGTGATTCAAACAAAAACTTACTCAAGGTTTCTTGGTAAAAGAATATACATTTGTTTACACAATCATTTGGAAAACATTCCACTAGCAAAGGCAGCTCAATATCACACTCTAATACACTACAATACACAACCAATCAGTTTCTGAACAAGTTCAGCTCCCCTGAAGTGGGAGCAAAATGGAAATTCCGTTACTTTAAAAAGGGGGTAAAAAGACAAGGTTATAAGAAACAACAGCACAAATACTTTTATCGGCAGGCAAAGGGTTTCAGTTCACTGCAACCGGCAATTCAATTAAATAGGCATCGGCCAAAGTCAATGTTTCAGAGTCTTGTATAGGATAGCACAGTTCGGGTAGTAAACAGTTGTCTTTGCTACGGATTTTAGAAGAATTTGGTCAGATGAAAAGTTAGATGTTGGTTTAGTGAAGGACAAGCCTTCAAAGTCGGGAAAGTTTCACAAACTTTCACCAAGGCCGAACAGTTCTGCACCGCACTTGCACAGTACCTTGTAAGTGAAGAAAAGCTGTAGCTGAGGCAGTTGTTCCTGGCAGTTCCTGCAGATCTCTCTGTTCCTGAGCTTCAGTTGTGGGGACAAGAAGGAGGACTTCGGGAGATTCCTGCACTGCCCAGGGCAAGAGGTCTCGAGCTTGGCAAAACGTTATTTTAAGGTGTCCGTGCCTTAAAGACCACAAACTGGTATCCTTCCCACTGACGATCCAGTTTTCGACCAGTATGGGGATGGTGTCCAGGCGGCTTACGAGTTGGTTGTTCCCACCAAACTCAAGGGAAGAAGTTAACCTTGAAGGGCTTCTCTGTAAATGGAGTTTCAGGCAATTCGGACCTGCAGCAGGGCTTCACCGGAGGACCAGGAGTTGTAGCAGTCGTTTTCCTTCAGCTCGTCTTCGGTTCTTTCGTTCCAGTGGTCGACTCTGCTTTCCAAGTCCCAGAGACCTGCTTTTAAACAGTTTACCCCCATTCATTCCAGCCTGGCTGTCCCTCACACAGCAGGGTGGCTGTTCTTGCCGGACAGTCAGCCAGCCAATCACGCCAGAGTGCATTCAGGTCTCCTAGGAGACTAAGCACAGGGAGTTTCGGGCACCTCCCTCACATCCTGTCCACCCCAGACACTCGGGCACCAGAGGAGGGCTTCAGCACTGAGGAGGGCTTCAGCACTGAAGCCCGCCAAAGGCCAACGAACAAAGGGACCAAATCTAGTTTGGCGTGCAGAGACAAACACAAGAAGGACCTTTCCAAAAAGAAATGGCGAAAAAAGTTAACCAGAGTCTGTTTTTACAGATGGGTCTTGGGCGCCATATTGGAAAACATGGCTGACCCGATTTTTAGCTACCGTTGTTTGCGGTCGGGAAAAATCATGGTAGTTTGTTTAAAACCACTGCCACCAGACATTTCTAGTGGTAAAGGGTAACATCTGACTGTTACATGAGTGTTTAGAGTCGGGGGAAGCTAGGCAACCCCTCCAGCACTTTATAGAAAGATAGTGTGTGCTGGGTCTGTAAATTTAAAAAGACTAGTAAAGTCAATTTAACTTTACATGCTCTGGGGGACAGCAGTCAGTCCCAGAAAAGGTATTTAAACCTTGGGGAGTCTGAAAGACACCCCTGTGCCACTGCACTGAGGGTGCTGTGTGACACACAGAAAAAGATGATGCCTATGGAGTTCTTTTAAAACTCCATATCCAAGGAACACAAAAGTAAAACGCACTGAAAATGAAAAGTTCAAAGTCCCAAAATATAGCAAAAGAGCTGGAGGGCTCTAAGGTAGAGGGAATTTAGCACTTGGGTGAGAATTCTCCCTAACACCCGGTCACCCAAAAAAAGTGGCCCACCTCTCACCTCAAAAAAGGGGCCCACCCCTCGCCTCATGACACCTGACCTCTGATGACATCACCGGAAGTGATGTCATTTGACCCCGCCCCAAAGTGACATCCCGGGAAGTGATAAAACATGCCCTTTCAACCCTTGACAAAACAGGAAGTGTCATCAAATAGCATTGTACCTAAGTACACTAAATTACTGTGAATCTAAGCATATGCCCAAGGCCAAATGATATGTTATAGCACTTAGGCTTAAGCTCTTTTTTTTATAGAACAAATATGCATATAATGTCGCCCAACCTGTGTTGGTACTCATTTATCGACCTAAGAAGGCCAATCCGAGGGGCCAATCCGAACCTGCCTGTCCCTTACAGATATAAACATTGTTTTCTTTCAAGGTCTTTCAAGCTTTAAACGTACTGGAGATGTGGGTGCATACAGCTGCAAGCAGAGCAGTGGCTTATGAATTGGAATTCAGACTGCACCACGAAATTCCATGTATAGGATGATGTACGAAGCTCTACTTTATAAGGATATTTAAAGTTGCTGACATAAGGGAGGCTAAAAAAACAGTGCTACATTGTGGCCAGAACTCAAAAAGGTGAGTTAATTTCCTCGTAATGTGATTCATTCATCTGTTATTTTATTTTTTATTATTTGTGTTTTAATCAGTTAGATTTTTACAAAAAGAAAGAGGTAACAGAAGAAAGGAAAATCTTTAAGTCTTGTGTCTCTGGTCTTGATGTCCCAAGAAGTGTCTAGTCATTGAAGCTTAGGCATAAGGCGTACTTTCTGAGGCAATCAATCCTCGATCGTCATTCGTCCATTGGCTCTTTCAGCGTGGGAAAAGTTATGTATGTGTTGTAAGATGTTATAAGTTGCCAGTAACCAAGAGGTGTTATCTCCTATCATCATTCCGGACCAGCAAAGTTCTTCATCTTGTAAAGTCCGAGACTAAGTGCCTAAAGTAGTGTGCTCTTATCTTCACAGTACCTGGACAGGAGAGGAGTAGATGTCGAACAGACTCCACCACTTCTGGTAAAACATCTACAGCCGTTAGTGATGGCAAACCCACAGATGGATAACATTTCATTAGTATGTAGTAGGTTCAGTCTCGCTCTTAATAGCAAATTATTGCCTGTTTTGAGGAAAACTGTTTTATGAATGGTTGTAAATCGTTAAATTTCCTGGGGTTCTGAGGTAGATGACGGGTCAGTTTGTTGGCAGCTGCTTTTTCACCAGTCCTGATCCGGTCAAGCTCTTTTACTTTGTTCAGAACTTTCACAGGGTTTGTATTGAGTATCACTTCATCTAAGGCAACCTTGTGCAGAGTTTCCAGGTTCTGTTGTGTCCACCTATTTTACATCTTACAACTTGAGTCCATACTTTCTTGTAGGGTGAGGTTGTATAATGAAGGTTTTCCTGCCAACTGACATTTGCGGAAGAGCATCAAGGAGTTACATTTCACTGAGGCCGCAAGAGAAAGTAGGCTTAGTTCTTTTCTGATATTGAGGAGCTGTTATTATTAATACCAAATTGAGAGGGTGTCATTTTCAAAGTAATTTGCTGTTCTAGTTTTAAATATATACGGTATAGATGGAGGTGATATGTATGAATTCGTTTTTTGTGGGTTTGTGCCTTTTAAATACTTTTGTGTCTTGAATGTAAAAAGGAATTTATTTCTAAGTTTTGAGTTCAGGAGTTAATGTGAGCCTGTGTGGCTAGTTTCTAGAGAGCATTGCAGTGTAACATGAGTGCTTCAGGGGCAAGTGTTGCAGTTGTCTTACAATGGCCATGCTATGGTTGCTTTAGGAACTGTGCATTGGAATGGTTTCTTTAAAAATAATAAAAATCAACCATAATGTCCTATAAAAAAAAAAGTTGAAATTCAGGGAATGTAACTATACTTAAACTGAATTTGTGGGGTTTTGAATGTTCTACACAATCAGAACCCCTGTCCCAGGCCCCCTCAGCTACGAACCCAGAGACCACCAGGTATCAACCTCGGCTCGTCTCTCACACGAGGGGAGGCTCCCCTCAGCCCAACCGCTCCTCCTGTCCCTCGGCTCCACCCAGACCCGCTCCATCACACACACTCTCGACCTGTCCCACACTATCGCCGCAACCACCCCAGAAGGATCACAGGAGCGCTGTGACAGCTTATGCCTAACCCCTCCCCTGTTCAGCGCTACCTCCACCTCCCTTGGCCTGACCACACCTGCCTCAGCAAGCAATGCCCACCTACCGACCACCCCCAAAAGGCCTAACCCAGCAAGCCCCTTCCCTTAGCTGAGCGTGGTGCATCTTGCCCTTTCCCGCTGCCCCCAACCCTCTTGCACACTCCCTCAGCACTCAAGCACACAAACCTCAGAGGTACAAGACGACCCGCACCCTCAACTCTGCATGCCTCACCTGCCCTACACTTTTCAATCCATCTCTCCTCTCCTAAGCCACTACCACGTCCACCCCTGCCTTCCACCCCCTTCTTTGTAGACAGTTTCCCCCTTCTCGCTCCTTCAACCGTCATCGGCACCCTTTTCCATCCCCCGTGCACCATCCTGTATCAAAACCTGGCAAGACACCCCTGTACCTTAGACCAACCACTTCTCACCACCACGCCTCAACCCTCCAAGCATTTTGCCACCACCCGAACCCCCATATCACGCCACTACTAAGTCAAAGTCCTGCAATCGCTTGCCCTCTCTTCCCAGTCCCTAGCCACCTGCGGCCCACAACACGCCCACTACAGTTTTCCTCCCACGACCACCTCTGTCCACCCTATTACACTCCCCTTCCCAATCAACCTTTTCCCCACCACCAACACCCCCCACCGACGACCCGGCCATCCCAGCATGGTCAAACCCAGAGACCCGGGTAAACATCACTGCCTCTACCTCTGACAAAGTCACCTACCTCATCTTCAATGCCTGCTCCGTAGCCAAGAACAAACGGATCATCTTTAAACCCCTAACCTCCGAGAACCCCGATCTTATCTTCTTCACTGAAACCTGGTTGTCGGACAACCTTAAGCATATTTCTCACAAAGCATTCCCACCTGACTACTCACTCATCACCCACAACAGACCTGGCAGAGGAGGCACTCAACTTCACCCAGCTTATCAGAGGACCAACAAATACTTCTGGCCACAGCCTCAACGCCATCTTCAGCTCTTCCGACTTAATCCCCGCGTCAACCCCCTACTCCCTCATCTGGACAGACCACTCTGCCACACCTTTCTCCATCCACACGCTACCACCTCCAAGCCATCCTCTACCCCTACACCTCAGCTCAAGTGCTGGGACAAGGTCAAGGTACTACTGAACCCAGCCAAGGTGCTACTAAGCTCCCTCGAGTCACTCCCTACCACAGCTAGACCCTTACCCATAGAGCTCTTCGACTTCTGGCTAAATGACTCCCTCATTCCCCTTGCCCCCTCCAAGTCTGCTCCCACCCACATAGTACCTACCCCCAAATGGTTCACACCCCTCCTGAAGACTCACAAAAGCCATAAATGGTCCCTTAAGCATAAATGACAATTCTCCAGAACCACGCAGAGCAAATCAGGACTCTGCCACCACCACAGAATCTAAAAATCCAAGATCTGAAATGCCAAAAAAGCATATGGTAATAAAAGGATCCTGTACTGCTGGAGCGGCAGCAAAGAGCTCCACAAGATCATCACAGAATTCCTGAACCTGCCCTGCACCCCAGCTCGGACTGCCATCTCCCAAATGATCTGCAATTCCCTTTCTGAACACTTCCACAAAATAGCCCTAGACAGGACGGCCACCATCAATGCCAAACTCTCCCGCTTGTCCTTCCACTCTACACCTGCTCTACCAGACCCATCCTCCCTCCCCCTTGAAAACCCTTATTTCGGCTCCTTCAATCCTATCTCGAGCAAGGAGTTCGCGAAACTATTATCCACCAGCTGACCCTCTGGCTCACCTCTTGACCCTTGTCCTGCCTCTCTCAAAGAAATCTTCTCCTCCACCTTTGCAGAACTGGCAAGGTCCGTTCTCAATTACTCCCTCAACTCAGGCAACTTCCCAGATTAATTAAACTGTGCATGTCAAACCTCTATTTAAAATTAAAAAAAATCCCTTGACCTTCTACTCCCAATTAACTACAGGCCAATCTTCAACACCAGATTCCTGACAAAACTCATCGACCACACTGCTTACTCACAGCCCAATGGCTTAGTGGAATCTAGCAATCTCCTAGACTCCGCGCAATCAGGCTTCTGTCGATGCCACGGAACAGAAACCACGCTGTTCTCTATCTAGGATGACCTCCAAGTGACAGCAGACTCCGACGGATGTGCTGCTCTTATTCTCCTTGACCTCCGGGGAGCGTTTGCCACTATCAAACACATGATCAGCCTTCACAGGCTTCACGCCTTAGGAATATGTGATTCAGCTCAATCCTGGATCACCTCATTCCTCTCTAATAGACAGCAAATCACACATCCTCCCCCACCTTTCCTCTCAGCTGCATGCCCTTTAAACACTGGAGTACCCCAAGGCGCCTGCCTCTCTCTCCCCTTCTTTTCAATCTTTACCTGCCACCCCCACCACCCCAGGATCATCCACTCACACAACCTCACTTGCTACAACTACGCCAATGACAGATGCATCATTCTGAGAATTCCTAAATTGACCACCTACCCCAGCCCTGACCTAGCAGCATGTCTCTCAGACATTGACAGCTGGATGACGACTAACAATCGCCTTCTGAACCCAGGTAAAACAGAGATCATGGTATGCAGAAAATCTGCTCTGCTCTATTCCCCCAGCCAAGTTCCTGGATACCCTCACACGCCTCCCCACCCCCCCGTGACCACCACTACCACTGCAAAAAAGCAATGGCTGCAATAATGGATTCGGACCTAACTCGGTCTCACCACATCAACACTAGATCTAAAGCCTATCATTTCCGCCGTAGGCTCCTGAAGTATATTTTCCCTTCCCTTACCTACCCGATCAGACTGGCTGCAATTATGTCCGTTGTCATGCCCAGACTTGGCTATGCAAACTCCCTGTAGCTGGATGCACCGGCCTACCAGTTAAACATACTCCAAAGAGTACAAAACACTGGTGCCAGATTGCTTTCTCGCATTGGGACGAAGGGACCACATCTCACTGGCTCTCCGCACCCTACACTGGCTCCCAATCGGACACAAGGCCACCTTCAAATGGATTATCTTTTTGTTTCCCCGCTGAAGCCTGATGGACATTAAGAACACATAGACAACAGAGACACAGGACAAAGAAAAAATAAGGGGAGGGGGTGGCTGCTCCTACTCAAATAGTATTGTCTTCATTTGTTTTCTGAAGGATTGGAGGGTTTTTTCCTGTCGTAGTGTCAAAGGGAGGCTTTTGCTGCTATGAGTGGGAAGGACCTTCCATTTCTATTTGCCTTTTTGAATTTGGGGCATACCAGATGTCTGCTATTGCTGTATCTAAGATCTCTCTGTGGACAGTAGTTTTGAAGTTTCTCCTTCAGGTATGAGGGGGCACTGCCGTAGATGTTTCTATGTACCAATGTAAGGATTTTAAAGTGAATATTTGAGTTGGCTGGGAGCCAATGGAGGGTTTTTCTCTATTTTGCGATGTGTTTGCCATGACTCACATTTTGATAATGCGGACAGCCTTATCCTGCACAATCTGTTATTTGGAACAGTTGCTTTTAGTGGATCCATCCGGGAGTGCATTAAAGTAGTCAAGCCATGAGAGGATGTTTGCTCTCCCCACAGATTCAGTGTTTTTCTGAGATAAAAGGCTTATTTTAGCAATTTTAGGTAAATAACTCTAGGTCTTCACCATGTGCTTGACCTGGGAGTCGGAGTTCAAACAAGAATCTAGATGGGTCCCCAGAGTTTTAACGTTATTCATAGTGACAATGATGCATTTGCCAATTATACAATTAGTGTAACGTGTATCTAATTTGGATCTGGCATGTTGGGGACTGAAGAGCAGGAGCTCTGTCTTGGCATTATTCAGGAAGATCAGATGTGTGGTCATCCATTCCTTGGCCTTAAGGTAGATGCAATTTAGATTGGCAGAGTTATGATCATAATCGCCATCCATAGTTAGTAAAAGTTGGGTGTCATCTGTATAATTCGGAAAAAGGACGTTTGCCTCATCCAATAGATCACAAAGTGGCTTGGTGTACACATTAAAAAGGGCCAGTGACATGCAGGCTCCCTGAGGGACCCAGCAGCTGATGGTGACTGGGTTGGAGTGGTGATCTCCCTGGTGCACAGTCGAGGATCTATCCCCCAGAAATTAGTGGATGCAGGATGTTGCATCTGCAAACCTTTTCAAGGGATTGGAGGTGGATCTTATTGTTGAGCAAGTCAAAAGCAGCTGACAGATCCAACAGCACCTGGAGCCCACATCTGTTAACAACCAGGTGTAACATATTAGTTTGAAGGTCTAGAAGGGCGCTCTGTTCTGTGGTGAGCTCTGAAACCCAACTGCTTCGGATGTTGGATTGAATATTTATCAAGAATGTTTTGATATTGCCTAGTGGTGATTTTATCCACTACTCTTGGAAGAGGGAGTTTGTGATGGGCCTGAGGTTGGTGACGTCTTTGTGCCCGTCCTTCTTGATGAGTGGGGCGACCGTCACCTGTTTAATGAACTCGGGGGCGGTGTTGTGCTTAAAGTAGGCATTAACAAAGCGAAACAGAAATGGTGAAAGAATGGTTCTATTTTCCAGAATGATCTTGGAGGATAGGACTTCACTGGGGCAGAAAGTGGGGTTCATGTTAAACAGGGCACCCCTCAATTCAAGCATGGTCACAGGCTTGAAATTGAAGATGAAAGATTAAG